>NC_137802.1:16071157-16451157 GCF_963383645.1 Muscardinus avellanarius | reverse complement strand
TAAACCCAGAAGCATTCTACTTCTGAGCTACACCCCTAGCCCTATTTTATTCTTTTATTTTTGTTTTTTGTTCTTGTTGTTGTTTTGTTTTATTTTGTTTTGTTTTGTTTTGCAGGTCCGGGGATGGAACCCAGAGGCATTTGACCTCCGAGCTACACCCCCTGCCCTATTTTTTATTCTTTATTTTGAAAGAGGGTCTCACTGAGTTGCAGAGGGCCTCACTAAGTAGTAGCTGAGGCTGTCTGCAAACCGCGATCCTCTGGTCTCAGACTCCCAAATGCTGGGATGACAAGCATGCGCCACCACACCCGGCTATTCTTTTATTTTTGAAACAGGGTCTCACTAAGTTGTTGAGGGCCTAAGTAGCTGAGGCTGGCCGCGAACCTGCAATCCTCCTGTCTCAAACTCCCAAGTACTGGGATTACAAGCATAGGCCCCCATGCGCAATTTGGGGGGGGGAGGGGTCTGGGGATCAAACTCAGGAGCATTCAACCTCCGAGCTATACCCCCTGCCCTATTTTTGTATTCTTTACTTTGAAACAGGGTCTCACTGAGTTGCAGAGGGCCTCACTAAGTAGCTGAGGCTGTCTGAGAACCGTGATCCTCCAGTCTCAGACTCCCAAATGCTGGGATTACAAGCGTGTGTCACCACGCCCGGCTCCTATGCACGATTTTAATGCTCTTTTAATCTATAACAACTCCCCCTTGCCTCTTTTATTTCTTGGAATTTTTTGTTGAAGAACCAGAAATTGGCTGTGTGAAGTCTTCTGCCTCCTGGCATTGACTGACTATATGCCAGCGTAGATATGTCTCTCCTACTTCATTTTCTATAAACTGGTAGTTAATGCTGGAAGCTTACATTCAAGTTCAAGGTTCCCTGGTAAAATCATTGCCTAGGGGGGGACAATGATCCCTATTGCATCATTACAAGGGAACAGAATGTCCACACATTGTTTTAAAACTGACCTCCTGCCGGACGTGGTGACGGCACGCTTGTAATCCCCATGCTTGGGAGGCAGAGGAGGATCGCGCAGGTTTGAAGCCCCTTGCTGGCTTAAGAGACCCTGTTTCCAAATAAAACATACAAAATAGGTCTGGGAGTGTAGCCCAGAGGTAGAAGGGTTCCATCCCCAGTACCACCGAAAAAAAACTGACCTCCTGGCCAGGCATGGTGACACACACCTGTAATCCAAGTACTTGGCAGGCTGAGACAAGAGGATCACAGGTTTGCGACCAGCCTCTGCAACATAGTGAGACTCAGCAATATCACAAAAGCTTGTCTCAAAATAATAAATAAAAAGGGCTAGGGGTGTAGCTCTGAGGTAGACCTAGGTTCAATATTCAATCCCCAGGACCACAAAACATTTAAAAAAAAAAAAAAAAAAAGGACCACAAAACATTAAAAAATAAATAAATAAAACTACAGTGGCACAAGTTTATAATCCCAGTACTTGGGAGGTTGAGACAGAAGGATCGCGCAGGTTCAAAGCCAGCCTCAGCTACTTAGTGAGGCTCTCAGCAACTTAGTGAGACCCTGTTTCCAAATAAAATAGAAAATAGGTCTGAGAGTGTAGCCTGGAGGTAGAAGCCCTGGGTTCCATCCTTGGTACCACAATAAATAAATAAATAAATAAATAAATAAATAAATAAATAAATAAATAAATAAACAAACAAACAAACAAACAAACTGACCCCATCTTTTCTAATATGTGTGTTCTTATTTCCTTTTCTTTGTCGACCTCCAACGCTAGTTTAGATGAGTGTACACTCCTGGTCTTACCCTGTCTTTAATGGAAATGCTCTCCTCTCTCCTGGGCCAGCGTGATGTCAAGCACAGGGCTGAGATGTGCATCATTTTCCCCTGCTGGACCAGGGAGGCGGCTTGAGTCTCCACACTCTGGCACTCTGGGTTCAAGGCAGCTCTCTTCACCAGTAGGGTTTTGTTTTGTTTTGTTTTGTTGGAGGTTTTTTTGTTTTTTTTTGTTTTGTTTTGTTTTGTTTTGCCGTACTGGGGATGGAACCCAGGGGCATTCTACCTTCAAGCTACACCCTCTGCCCTATTTTTTATTTTTTATTTTGAAACAGGGTCTCACTGAGTTGCAAAGGGCCTCACTAAGTAGCTGAGGCTGTCCTCGAACCGAGATTCTCCTGTCTCAGCCTCCCGAATGCTGGGATTACAAGCGCGCGCCACCACGCCCGGCTGAGCAGTAGGTTTTTACTTTCCTGTTCCCCTTCATCCTGGTTACTCTCTCCCACTATTCTCTCAGAAGCAAACACATGAAGGGGTCTGACATCTATCCTTGAAGATATATGGAAGATTTAATAGTCTGTAGTACAATGTGTGTCAACTTTTGACTTTAAGCAATATTGTGTCCTAGACCTCATCCCATTTTTTACTTTTCTTCCATCTTCCAATGCTGATTTTAGGTCTCCCCCCCCCCACCTTTTGGTGGTTCCTGGAAACCTTTTCTGGGCTACACTCCCAGACCTATTTTATATTTTTTTATTTGGAAACAGGGTCTCTTAAGCCAGCGAGGCTGACTTTGAACCTGCACGATCCTCCTGTCTCCACCTCCCAAGCGCAGGGATTACCAGCGTGCGCCACCACACCGAGCTCATGATGTTTTAACTAGGATCCCTCTGGCTGCTGGCGATTAGAAGCGCATCTTCGCAGGCACATCCAACCCTCGGGCTCCCTGCTCTGTAAATGGCTTGTTTCCACCCTGCACTGCTTCTCTGATGGGCCCTCTCTATTTCCTCATCTGTGTGCTCCTTCCTTTTGAATATCCATTTGTCCCTCCAGACGCACTCTCCACCCCTGACCACGCTGCACCCTGGCTGGGGAGGCTGAGCTGCTGGGCTATCAAATTTCTCCCTTGCCATCTGGCCACCAGATCCCACAGGAAAACTGGAGGAAAGAAGAAGAGTAGAGGACGATGCTACCACTCAGCTCCCTCCTCGCAGGGATGCTGTGGGCTTGCTGCCTCCTGTCAGGAGGTCCTCTCCCCAGCCCGGGAGCGATGCTGGGACACCTGGGCTCCTGCCCCATTTCTGGCAGTTTCCCTAATCCCGCTCACACCCTTCAAGTAGTTTATTAAAACATCCTCCATGCCAGGCGTGGTGGCGCACGTTTGTAATCCCCGTGCTTAGGAGGAGGAGACAGGAGGATCGCACAAGTTCAAAGCCAGCTGTGCTGGCTTAAAAAAGACTCTGTTTCCAAATTTTAAAAAAGTATAAAAATAGGTCTGGGAGTATAGCCCGAAGGTAGAAGGGTTTCCAGGAACCCCAGTACCATCAATAAATAAATAAATAAATAAATCCTCCAAATACTCATATTGAGTATGTCATGTGTAGCTTGCTGAAAGCCTGACACATTCTCATTGAACTGAAATTCCTAAATTTTGTTGAATTGTCCTGGCCTTTTTTTTTTTTTTTTTTTTTTTTTTTTTTTTTTTTTGCGGTACTGGGGATGGGATGGAACCCAGGGGCATTCTACTCCTAAGCGACACCTTCAGCCCTATATTTTTATTCTTTATTTTGAAATAGGGACTCACTGAGTTGCAAAGGGCCTCACTAAGTAGCTGAGGCTGTCCACAAACCTGTGATCCCTCTTGTCTCAGCCTCCCGAATATTAGAATTACAACCGTGCGCCACCACGCCTGGCAGTCCTGGCTTTTTTTTTTTTTTTTTTTTTTTGGTGGTACTGGGGTTCCTGGAAGCCCTTCTACCTCCGGGCTACACTCCCAGACCTATTTTATACTTTTTTTTAAATTTGGAAACAGGGTCTCTTAAACCAGTGCGGCTGGCTTCAAACCTGTGCGATCCTCCTGTCTCTGCCTCCCAAGCACGGGGATTACAACCATGCACCACCAAGCCAGGCTAGTCCTGGTTTTTTGATATGTGTTTTGGGGGCCTTATCAAAGAAGTCCTTCATAGGAATATAGATTTTCCTATGTTTTTTTTTCCTTTTAGAAAGCTCAGAAGTTATATACTCAGCCCTTTTTTATTTTTAAATTTTGAAACAGGGTCTCATTAAGTAGCTGAAGCTGGCTTTGAACCTGCAATCCTCCTGTCTCAGCCTCCCAAGTACTGGGGTTACAAACGTGAGCCACTATGCCCAGCTAGCCTTCCTTTCTTTTTCTTTCTGGGGATGAATCCCAGGGGCATTCTACCTTCGAGCTACACCCCCAGCCCTATTTTTTTATTCTTTATTTTGAAACAGAGTCTAAGTTGCAGAGGTCCTAAGTAGCTGACTTACCTTGAACCTGTGATCCTCCTGTCTCAGCCTCCCAAGTACTACGATTACAAGCGTGAGCTACCACGCCTGGCTAGCCTTGATTTCTTGACCCTCCTGCCTCAGCCTCCCAAGTTGCTGGAACTATGCTAAAGCTGCTTATTACTATAGCTTCATGATATATTTTAATACCTAGTAAGGTTAGTTTCTCCTTCCCTCAATTTTTGTTTTTTCCCACTAAATTGATATATGAATGTATGTATGTATGTATGTATGTGTATATATATATATATATATATATATATATATATATAGTGTGTGTGTGTGTGTGTGTGTAAAAATATACATGCTAGCAAATGAACCCACCCTTTTTTTTAATCTTTTTTTAATACCAGGAATTTTTGCCTTTCTAGAGCTGTGTTGGACTAAAGGTGTAGCTCAGTGGTGGAACACTTATCTATCAAACATAAGGTTTGGGATTTGATCCCTAGTATCCTATAATAAAACAGGATAAAGTTATAGATGTCTGTGGCTCCATTTTTCTCCTTCATATTCCAAGAATCAGATTTTCTTTTAATGATAATATCCACATTTTAATTTTCTAGTTCGTGTGTGTGTGTGTGTGTGTGTGTGTGTGTGTGTTATTGGAGACTGAACCCAAGGGCATTCTACCTCTGAGCTGTACCCTGAGCCCTATTTGTATTTTTTTTCTTTTTTTTTTGTGGGTCTGGGGATGGAACCCAGGGGCTTTGACCTCCGAGCCATACCCCCTGCCCTATTTTTATTCTTTATTTTTAAACAGGGTCTCACTAAGTTGCAGAGGGCCTCACTAAGTAGCTGAGGCTGTCTGCGAACCGCAATCCTCCGGTCTCAGCCTCCCAAATGCTGGGATTACAAGCGTGCACCACCACACCCAGCCTATTTGTATTTTTTAAGTTGAAACAGGGTCTCAACTAGGTTGCTGAGGCCAGCTATGAACCTATGACCCTCCTGTCTCAGCCTCCCAAGTACTGGGATTACAAGCATGCACCAGCCTCAGCTACTTAGTGAGGCCCTCCACAACTTAGTGAGACCCAGTTTCAAAATAAAAGAATAGGGACTCTGGGCCCCGGGCCGGACCGTGCAGAGCACGCCAGACCCCTAGAGAAACCGGGCCCGGTCGGTCACAAGGCCCTGGGTCCCGGGGAGCAGGCGGGGCAGGCCAGAGCCCGGAAGAGCCGGGGCCCGGATCGCAGGATTCTGGGCTCCAGACAGAGTTGTGCGGAGCACGCTGGACCCCTGGGGAAACCGGGTCCAGGTCACAGTGCTACTGAGTGTCTGATCCCACAACCTCTTCAAACCACACAAACTGTCTTCTCTTATTTAAAAAAAAAAAAAAAAAGGAAAAGAAAAAGAAAAAAGAAAAGAAAAATATCGAAGAGGGGTCAAGAAGGCCGTGGCAGATGCCAGGATACTGGAGATGCAGACAAAACTTATCCAAATGAACTGAAACTTTTGGAAAAATTCCCCGTGAAGGAGGACTGCTTCTTCTCTCCATTCTTAAGAATCTTGGACATCACCTGTATGGAGAGAGTTTAGCGGAGACCTAGGAGAAAGGTAGTGTTGGAAGCAGTCTCCGCAATGGCGGTGGAGACTTGTATTCAGGAGAAGCAGAAATTGGATCCTACCAACCTTATTTTTTGGAGAAATTACACCAAACGTCGAATGCTACCGTCGCGCATGCTTAGGAACACTGGACAATATTCAGAGTGAAAAAAGAGCTTGGGAAAGATTTTAAATGGTGGAGGCAGTGGCAAAAGCAGTGGCCAGTACTCAGGGGAGGCAGAGATCTGATGCATTACACCTGGAACCTTTGAAGTAATAACCCCAGAGACAGAATGCTACCACCACGCACCCTCAAGAACATGGGACAAATGGCTGGGCGAAGAGGGTGCTCAGACTGGAGCCTGCCAAGGGGTGAGGCGAGCGACAGACACAGTAAAGCTGGGATTGGACCCTGCTGTGAGGCAAGGCCGGTGCTGGAGCCTCCGAGGGTGGGATCAGAGCCTGCCAAGGGGTTAGGCCAGTGCTGGGGCCAGTGAGGCTGGGATCGGAGCCTGCCGTGAGGCAAGGCCGGCGCTGGGGCCTTTGAGGTCAGGATCGGAGCCTGCCGAGGGGTTAGGCCGGTGTTGGGGCCAGCAAGGCCAGGATTGGAGCCTACCGTGAGGCAAGGCCGGTGCTGGGGCCTCCGAGGTTGGGATCAGAGCCTGCCGAGGGGTTAGGCCAGTGCCGGGGCCAACGGCTGGCATCGGAGCCTGCCATGACTCAAGGCTGGAGCTGAGGCCTCCGAGGCTGGGATCAGAGCCTGCCGAAGGGTTAGGCTGGTGCCGGGGCCAGCGAGGCAGGGATTAGAGCCTGCCATGAGGCAAGGCTGGTGCTGGGGCCTGCGAGGCCAGGATCAGAGCCTGCCGAGGGGTAAGGCCAGAGCCGGGGCCAATGGCCGGCATCAGAGCCAATGAGGCAAGGCTGCTACTGGGGCCTGCGAGGCCAGGATCAGAGCCTGCTGAGGGGTTAGGCTGGTGCTGGGGCCTCTGAGGCCGGGATCAGAGCCTGCCAGGGGTTAGGCTGGTGCCAGGGCCAATGGCGGGCATCTGAGCCTGCTGTGAGGCAAGGGTGCTACTGGGGCCTCCAAGGTCAGAATCGGAGCCTGCCGAGGGGTTAGGCTGATGCCGGGGCCAGCGGCCAGCATTGGAGCCTGCCATGAGGCAAGGCCGCTACTGGGGCCTCCAAGGTCGGGATCAGAGCCTGCTGAGGGGTTAGGCTTGTGCCGGGGCCAGCGGCCAGCATCAGAGCCTTCCATGAGGCAAGGCTGCTACTGAGGCCTCCGAGGCCAGGATCGGAGCCTGCCGAGGTGTTAGGCCAGTGCCGGAGCCGCCGAGGCCGGGATCGGGGCCTGCCATGAGGCAAGGCCAGTGCTGGGACCTCTGAGGCCGGGATCGGAGACTGCCGAGGGGTTTGGCCAGTGCCAGGGCCAATGGTTGGTATAGGAGCCTTCCGTGAGGCAAGGCCGCTACTGGGGCCTCTGAGGCTGGGATCGGAGCCTGCTGAGCGGCCGGCATCGGAATCTGCTGTGAGGCAAGACCGCTAGTAAGGCCTCTGAGGCTGGGATTGGAGCCTGCCAAGGGGTTAGGCCGGTGCCGAGGCCAGCAAGGCCAAGATCGGAGCCTTCAGTGAGGCAAGGCTGGTGCTGGGGCCTCCGAGGCTGGGATCGGAGCTTGCCGAGGGGTTAGGCCGGTGCCGTGGCCAGCGAGGCTAGGATCGGAGCCTGCCATGAGGCAAGGCCGGAGATGGGGCCTCCGAAGCCAGGAGAGGAGTCTGTCGAGGGGTTAGGCTGGTGCCAGGGTCAGCGAGGCTGGGACGGAGCCTGCCTTGAGGCTAGGCCTGTGCTGGGGCCACCGAGGCTGGGATCGGAGCCAGCCGAGGGGTTAGGCTGGTGTGGGGGCCAGCGAGGCCAGTATCAGGGCTTCCCATGAGGCAAGGCTGCTGCTTGAGCCAGTGAGGTCTGGATCAGTCCACCGGGTAGCCAGGCCACTACTGGGGCCGTCAAGAGTGGGATCGGTACTTGCAACCCGGCATGCACAGAGAAATATCGCAGAAAATAAAAACCAGATGCTTCCCCTAATCAGCAATAACTAGGAGGAAAGGGGCAATAAGAAGAGGTTGAGTTGTAGAAAGGGCCCTATAGTGAAGCAATTAAGGTGACCAATCAGAGGGTATGGAATAGGGGAGGATGGAGCCTCTTTAAAACGCCGGAGGTACATAAACAAATGTATTAAAGTTAATCACCAAACAAGCATGGGATGGAGAGAGGGAGAGGGAATGAGATGGGGGCTGTATGAGGGCTAATTGAATGATGTGTGCTTATATATCCTCTCAAGTCTTGTATTCCAATGTGATATATGATTACAATGCACCAATAAAAATAAATTTAAAAAAAGAAAAAAACAACAAAATAAAAGAATAAAAAATGGGCAAGGGGTGTAGCTCAGAGATTGAATGCCAGGGGTTCCATCCTCAGACCCCACCCCCCAAAAAAAATCAAAAGAATCAATGTGCAAAAGTCGTGTGATTAGAATGTACAATGAGCCCAGGGTCTGCTGACGTCATGGGAAGGTCCTAACTAAGTGTCTCTCAGGAGGAGACTAGCAACCAGGCCAGGAGTGTGTTTATGCAAACAGAGAATGGATGATTTAGAATAAGCTGTGCTTTCGCTCAAGAAGCTTGAAAAAGAAAACAAAGTAAATGCCCCCGAAGAGAAGCCAGAAATTTATAAAAATACAAGCCAGGCATGGTGGCGCAAGCTTGTATTCCCCTTACTTAGGAGATTGAAACAGAAGGATAGCAAGTTCACCTCCAGCCTCAGCTACTTAGTGAGGTCCTCCGCAATTTAGTGAGACCCCGTTTCAAAATAAAGAATAAAAAAATAGGGCTGAGGGTGTAGCACAGAGGTAGATGCCCCTGGGTTCAATTACTAGTACCACCACCACAACAACAACAAAAAATTGCAAGTAAAATTAAATGAATAGGGTCAGGTGTGGTGGCGTACGCTTGTAATCCCAGTACTTGGGAGGCCGAGGCAGGAAGA
This sequence comes from Muscardinus avellanarius, assembly GCF_963383645.1. Taxonomy (NCBI): domain Eukaryota; kingdom Metazoa; phylum Chordata; class Mammalia; order Rodentia; family Gliridae; genus Muscardinus; species Muscardinus avellanarius. The sequence continues at coordinate 16,442,299 of NC_137802.1, read as the reverse complement.
TTGCAGTTCGCTGGCAACCTCAGCTACTTAGGCCCTTTGCAACTCAGTGATACCCTGTTTTAAAATTAAGAATAAAAAATAGGGCTTGGGGTATAGAATGCCCCTGGATTCCATCCCCAGTACCGCAAAAAAAAAAAAAAAAATTAATGAACTAGGTAGCTGGGCATGGTGATACACATGTACTTGGGAAGCTTGAGATACAAGGATTGCAGCCTCAGCAAAAATAAAAAATAAAAAAGATGGTGAGAAAATTATATGCTGCCAGGCATGGTGGGGCACGCTTGTAATCCCAGCATTTGGGAGGCTGAGACTGGAGGATCGAGGTTAGTGGAAAGTCTCAGCTACTTAGTGAGGCCCTCCACAACTCAGTGAGGCCCTGTTTCAAAATAAAGAATAAAAATTGGGCAGGGGGTGTAGCTCGGAGATCAAACAACTCTGGGTTCCATCTCCAGACCCGTCCAAAAAAAAAAATTATATATATAAAATGTCTTTTTTAGAATATACTTTTCTAAGCTGGGTATTGTGGCACACACTTGTAATCCCAGCATTCGGGAGGCTGAGATAGGAGGATCATGGTTCACAAACAGCCTCAGCTACTTAGTGAGGTCCTCACAACTCAATGAGACCCTGTTTCAAAATAAAGAATAAAAAATAGGGCTGGGGGTGCAGCTTGGAGGTAGAATGTCCCTGGGTTCCATCCCCATTACCACAAAAAATAAAAAAAGAAACAATAGCCGGGCGTGGTGGCGTACGCTTGTAATCCCCACACTTGGGAGGTGGAGACAGGAGGATCGCGCTTGTTCAGAACCAGCCTCGCTGGCTTAAGAGACCCTGTTTCCAAATTTAAAAAAATATAAAATAGGTCTGGGAGTGTAGCCCAGTGATAGAAGGGCTTCCAGGAACCCCAGTACCACCAAAAAAAGAAAAGAAAAGAAAAGAAAAGAAAAGAAAGAATATACTTTTCTTGTGTACCCTCAGCCCTATTTATTTAGTTAGTTTTTTAGTTTTTGCAGTACCAGGGATGAAACCCAGGGGCATTCTACCTCGGAGCTACACCCCCACCCAGCCCTATTTTTTATTCTTTTTTTTTTTTTTTTTTTTTTTTGCGGGTCTGGAGATGGAACCCAGAAGCATTTGACCTCTGAACTATATCCCCTGCCCTGTGTTTTATTCTTTATTTTGAAACAGGGCCTCACTAAGTAGCTGAGGCTGTCCGAGAACCGCGATCCTCTGGTCTCGGCCTCCTGAATGCTGGATTACAAGTGTGCCCCACCACACCCGGCTTTTTATTCTTTACTTTGAAATAGGGCCTCACTAAGTAGCTGAGGCTGGCCTCAAACCACAATCCTCCTCTCTCAGGCTCCAAAATGCTGAGATTACATGTGTGCACCACCACACCCGGGTTATTTTTTGTTGTTGTTGTTTGGGGTTTTTTGCAGTACTGGGGATGGAACCCAGAGGCATTTTACCTCCAAGCTACACTCCCAGCACTATTTTTTATTTTTTACTTTATTTTATTTATTTATTTATTTTACAGCACTGGGGATGGGACTCAGAGGCAGTCTACACCCCCAGCCTTATTTTTTATTCTTTATTTTAAAACAGGGTCTCGCTGAGTTGCAGAGGGCCTCACTAAGTAGCTGAGGGTGTCCTCGAACCGTGATCTTCCTGTCTCAGCCTCCCGAATGCTGGGATTACAAGCATGTGCCACCACGCCTGGCTTGAATGCGGTTTCTGTTTAATGTAATGAATGCAGAAGACACCAGCGAGTTTCATTCGGCGTTGTCTGTCCTTCCTTAGTATTAGAGATGGAACCCAGGGCCTCAAGCATGCCAGGCAAGTGCCCTCTACCACTGAGCTACGCCCAGGCCCTTTTTGTCTTATTTTGAGACAGGGTCTCACGAGTTGCCAGTGCTAGCCTGGAGCTTGTGATCCTCCTCCATCTGCCTCCCAAGTAGCTGGAATTACGGCTGGAGGCACTGTGCCCGGCTCGTTTGACATTTTTGAAGCACTCAGCAAATCAGGGTGGTTCAGTACTAAGGGTATGCTGCAAGTAGGTGGTCTCCAGTGACAATCTGATTTTACAGCTATGACTCGGAGGACAGAAGAGTGGCCCAAGTTCACAGACCTGGAATTTCAAAGCCAGGTTCCCAACCAGGCCCGTCGGCCTAGGGTCATTCCTTTGTCATGGTGCCTCTGCCTGCCCAGGGCTTCCTAAGGCCCAACATCCACTCCCAGAGCATCATCTCCAGTAACTAGACAGTTCATAGAATGTTTAAATACATTTCCCCTCCTTTTACTCTAAAACACACACACACACACACACACACACACACACACACACACACACACACACACAAACACACACAACAGCTACAGTAATAAGCTACGCGCTGCAGAGAATCCTGGGTTTCCGCCCCTCCAGACATCATCACAGGCCTCGGACACCATCCTTTCCCCTCCCCCTGAGAACCCTAGATAAAAATCCCCAAGAAAGTGGAGACCCCCAGGCAGAGAGCAGGCTTCCCAGTCCCAGTCCCAGACCTGGGCAGCTCCAGGCAATAAGACAATAAATCAGGGGCAGAGGGTCCTAGCTGCTCTTGCCCAGCTCTATCTCGCAGACCCAGCGGTAGGGCCTCTGGCAGACGTCGTCGTTCCAGCGACCATCATTGGTGAAATGGGCACAGTCCTCGCCTCCGCCCAGTCCATGCCCATACCAGTCATCCGGCTGGTCTGGCCTCCAGTGCCTGTGGACAGGAGACAGCGTGTGTCCTGGGAGGTGGGACTCTCAGCCGGAGCCCAGGAGCCCCTCCCGCCCTGGGGCCACAGGCTGGGAAGCAAGATGGTCACAGAGATGGAAGGGCACAGACTCACGTGAAGCCTGTCTCGTAGTCAGTCCCATCCACCCATTTCCAGGGCCCGTTGTGGTCTGTTAGGCCCATCCATGTATTCAAAGGGCCCGTGTGGTGCTGGATAAAGTTCTAGAGAGAGAAGAGCAGCCTCGGTGACCTCGCTTACACCAGCCAGCCTCCCCGGAGAGGCTGCCGGCCTCACCTGCTCCTCCCTGGAGTTGACGACCACCAGGTGGGCATTCTCCAGCTGGCAGTACTTGTCAGCCTCGGGCCAGGGCTTCCCAGAGTTGGAGAACCAGTAGCAGCTGCCATTGTACTCCACCCAGTTAATGGGGCAGCAGGTCTTCTGGGAGCCTGAGGGGAGGGGGAGGGGGACTGAGGCACTGGCTGGGGAAGGATATGGGTGGGAGAGCAGGGTTGGGAGCCCCCTCACCATTGCCCTGGAGCACCGCCATCTGACAGCTCAAGCTTCGCAGGTCAGATACAAACTGCTTCACGTGGAGCAGCAAGCTGGAGTGGTCTTGAGAGACAGAGGCCCAGGGAAGCAGGGAGGGAGGGAAAATAGGGTCAATGTCGTTAGGGGTCTGTCATCTCACCGGAAAGACCAGTCACAGATGCCCCTGCCAAGGTGCCTCTGTTAGACCTGAGAGACATCCCTACACCTGCGCACACGCGCACACTTGGTCTCTGACCTTCATTCAGGTCCTGCTGTTGTTTCTCCAGCTGGGACTCCAGCAACTTCATCTTCCTTCCCACATTGCCTCCTGGCGAAAGACCTGCTCAGCATCCCGCGGTCCTCGAGGTGAGCAACGCCCGCCCCCGCCCCGCCCCGCCCCCTCACCCTGGGTGCTCAGGGCCTTGACCTCTGCTTCGGAGCTCACTGTGAAGTTGTTGAAGGTCTCTCTCAGGGCCCGCAACTCCCCCTGCAGCTGGGAGTCTGCAGGAGAGGGCGTGGGTATGACCAAGTGCGGCGGTGCTGACCACCGGTGGGCACCCGCACCACTGGCCTCCACTAACACCTCCCTCCGGCTATTGCTCCCTCCTCTGCCCACCCCTGGGCACCCACTTTGGGATCCGATCACACAGAGGGCCACCAGCAGAAGGAGGCTGAAGCCCAGGGAGAGCAGGAGAAGCCAGGGTCCGGAGCAGAGGCGCCGCAGCAGAGGCTGGGGAGGAGGCGGCCCTGCAAGAGAGGGTGCTGCGGGGTCAGGGACAGAGCAGCCTGGAGCAGCACCGGGGACCTTGGAGAGGCGCTGGCCATGGCTACCCTAGTGGACTAGGAGGGACCAGTGGACGACTCTGAAGGCCTAGCGGCGGCGGTGTCAAAACAACGAAAAGAATCTATCCGCACAGGGTAAAGCTTTGACCTTCTCGGGCACCGCCCGGGGCCCGGGCCTTTGCTGACCCCTGGCGGCACAGCTGCGTCACTGCAGCCACGAGCTTCACCAATCGCTGCTCCCCAGGAAAGGGGAGGTCTCCGTGAGTCGCACCGGGCTCTGGCTGCGTGCCAGGAGAGAAGGCCAGGTCTCTCCCACCCTCAGCCCTGTTCCTGGAGGGAGTGGGGGACCTCCGCTCCTTTCTCCTCCCCAATGTCACTTTCTCCCCCAAAGTGAATCCCCCCAGGCCAGAAGAGCTTGTTTGGGGTGCAGGGGGGTCCTCATCCTTCCTCAGCAGAGACCCTCAGCCTCCCTCAGGGATCCTCAACCTACCCCTCCCACCAAGCTGACCCCAACACCACATACACACCACATACACAAAACACACACCCCACACGCACCACACACCACATACACAAACCACACAGACATGCCACACACACACCACACACCGGCCATGGGTCCCCATGTCAAAAGAAGAAAGGAAGAGGTGGCCTAAGAGGAATGGACAGGAAGCTCATCTTCCTGCCCAGCGGAGCTCGGCTGCGTTTCCTGTGAGGGGACAGAGCTGGGACTGAGCCAGGAGCCCTTCCCGGTGGGCGGCAGCCTCACCTCTGCGGAGCTGGTGGTGGCCGTCCTCATTGTCCAGGTGCTGGAGGTCTTGGTAATCCTTTGTCATGATGGCGTTGCGCTGGACCTGAGGTTAGGGCTGCGGCTGGGGCTGAACGGGAAGGTGGGGTCTGATCCTTTTTTTTTTTTTTTTTTTTTTGGTGGTACTGGGGATGGAACCCAGGGGCCTTCTACCTCCGGGCTATACTCCCAGACCTATTTTATATTTTTTTTTTATTTGGAAACAGGGTCTCTTGGGCCAGCGGAGGCTGGCTTCAAGCCTGCGTGATCCTCCTGTCTCAGCCTCCCAAGCTCGGCAGGTCTGATCTTTTTACACCTAAACTGGTGACCCACGGGACCTTCTTTCCTCCATCGCCTCCCAGCCCGATGCCCCTAGCCCGTCCCCTGCCATTGGCCCGCACCTCCCTCAGCCGCCCCGTCTTTACCCCGCTGTGTTACTTGCTAAAATCCTCCAGATCCGGCTCCCGGGGGTCCTCCGTGCTCTGCTGATGGAAGGCTAAGGAAGGGGTGGATGCCCGAGAACTGGGGCCGGTGGGCAGCCGTGGAGGGAGGGCAGGGTCCATACGCGGCCCTGAGCCCCGTGTCCCTGGGTGTGCGTGTCCGTGTGTCTGAGCACGTGGAACCTGGTATCTCCAGTGCCTGGGACTTTGGACAGTAAACAAAGAAGAAGATGGATTTGGAATTTGGGGATAAGCGGGGGTGGGTCACCTCTGCTCTCTGCCCCAGAGTAGGGCAGTGTCTCCTGGACACACACACACACACACACACACACACACACACACACACACCAATCGTCTGTCTCTGTTCCTTTCTTTTTTTATCTCTGAATTTCCCAGAATTGTTGTTGTCTCCAAACCTCACTGACCAGGAGGGTCAGAGGGACCCGCCGGTTCCCTGCTCTTGCCCAATCCTGGCCTGTGACCCTGGAGGTCACAGCTGCCTGTGGGCTTGGGTCCAGGGTCCCCAGCCAGCCTGGCCTGACTCCCTGGCTCGCCTGGGGAGTTCGAAGTCCTCCATGCAACATGGGGTGATAGAGGGGAGCGGGAGCCCCGCGTGGGACAGGTGATGAGGAACTTCTGCTGGCCCCTCCTGTGCAGCGCTCCTTAGCCCCAACACAACCCAATTTACAGATGAGAAGGCTGAGGCCCTGGAGGGCAAGGCTTGCCAGGGCCACCAGGCAAGGGAGCAGCGGGGGTGGGGGGACGTGGGGGCTGGCCGGCCACCCTCAGAGCCCCACCCAGGACCAGGCTCCCACCCCCTCCACTGGAGAGAGTTGTCTGAATTCATATGTGCCACCTTGGAAACTAGACAGTATCAAAGATGCTAGCAAGTCTCACTTTAAGCTCCAAATGTGAAGTCCCGCAAATCCTGCTTTTCTACTTTTCAGTACTGGAACCCAGGGGCATTCTACTTCCAAGCTACACCTGCAGTCCCTTTTTTTTTTCCCCACCCAATTTTATTTTGTTTTTGTTTTGTTTTGTTGTGTGTGTGTGTGTGTGTGTTTGTTTTGTTATTTTGGTGTTTTTTTTTGTGTGTGTGGTACTGGGAGTGGAACCCAGAGACTTTCTACCACGGGGCTATACTCCCAGACCTATTTTTTTTTATAATTTTTATTTGGAAACAGGGTCTCACTAAGTTGCTGAGAGCCTCACTAAGTAGCTGAGGCTGGCTTCCAACCCGTGCGCTCCTCCTGTCTCAGCCTCCCGAGCGTTGGGATTACAAGCATGCGCCACCACTCCCAGCTTATTCTTTATTTTGAAACAGGGTCTCATTAATTGCAGAAGGCCTCACTCAGTAGCTGAAGGTGGCCATGAGCCTTCAATCCTCCTGTCTCAGCCTTCCAAGTACTGAGATTACAAGAGTGTGCCACCACACCCAGCCCTGCAGTCTTATTTATTTATTTATTGGTGGTAATGGGGGTAGAACCCAGGGGCTTTCTACCTCTGGGCTATACTCCCAAACCTTTTTTTTTCCGTGTGTGTGGTTCGCGTGCGCCACCACACCTGGCTTCAGACCTATTTTTTATACTTTATTTGGAAATAGGTCTCACTAAGTTGCTGAGAGCCTCACTAAGTAGCTGAGGCTGGCTTTGAACCTGTGCGATCCTCCTGTCTCAGCCTCCCAAGCGCGGGGATTACAAGCGTGCGCCACCACGTCCAGCTTTTATTTTTTATTTTGAAACAGGGTCTTGCTGAGTTTCTGAGGCTGGCCCGGGACCTGCGATCCTCCTGGCTCAGCCTACAAGTACTGGGATTACAGGTGTGCGTCACTGTGCCCAGCATTCACAGATATTTCAAGGAAACTAGGCTTGAACTGTCTAGATCACGTGAGCTCTTCAGGAACACACTGCCTGCATAGAAAGTGGCAGCTGTGTGCGCCCTCATTAGTCTGTGTCCTAAAAATCCTTGTGTTGTTTACATGCCCTGGGCCCGGGGCCAGTGACTTTGGTGACAATTGGACTGTTAATTTAACAGTCTCTCATATTATCACAGCTTGTAAAACTGTAGAGAGCCATATACTTTAAGTTTTCTGTTTGCATATTGTACTGGGTGTGTGTGTGTGTGTGTGTGTGTGTGTGTGTTTGCGTGCACTACTGGGGATTGAACCTAAGGACATTCTACTTCCAAGCTACACCCTCAATCCTTTTTATTTATTCTTTGTACTGGGAATTGAAAACAGGGGTATTCTCCCTCTGAGCTACATCCCATTTTCTGTTTTTTGTTTTTGTTTTGGTGCTGTGGATTGAACCCAGAGGTATTCCACCTCTGAACTACACCCCTATTTTATTTTTTTACCTTTTTTTTTTTTTTTTTTTTTTGGTGGTACTGGGGTTCCTGGAAGCCCTTCTACCTCCGGGCTACACTCCCAGACCTATTTTTACATTTTCATTTGGAAACAGGGTCTCCTAAGCCAGCGCGGCTGGCTTCGAACCTGCGCGATCTTCCTGTCTCTGCCTCCCAAGCGCGGGGATTACAAGCGTGCGCCACCACGCCCGGCTATTTTTTTACCTTTTGAAACTCTGTGTGTGTGTGTGTGTGTGTGTGTGTGTGTGTGTGTGTGTGTGCGCACGCCGCTCAGAATTGAACCTAGGGACATTCTACCTCTGAGCTACACCCCTAATCAATTTATTTATTTATTTATTTGCGGGTCTGGGGATGGAACCCAGGAGCATTCAAACTCTTAGCTAAACCCCTGCCCTATTTTGTGTGTGTGTGTGTGGGGGGGGTCTAGGGATGGAACCCAGGGGCATTTGACCTCATAGCTACATCCCTGCCCTATTTTTATCCTTTATTTTGAAACAGGGTCTCACTAAGTTGCAGAGGACCTCACTAAGTGCAGAGGACCTCACTAAGTAGCTGAGGCTGTCCGTGAACCAGGATCCTCCGGTCTCAGCCTCTTGAATGCTGGGATTACAAATGTGTGTCACCACGCCTGAATTGTTTATTATTTATTTAGTTCGTTTATGTATTTATTTATTTATTGTGGTACTTGGGATGAAACCCAGGGGCATTCTACCTCTAAGCTACACTCCCAGCCCTATCTTTTATTCTTTATTCTGAAACAGGGTCTCACTGGGTTGCAAAGGGCCTCACTAAGTAGCTGAGACTGGCTACGAACCGCCATCCTCCTGTCTCAGCCTCCCAAATGCTGGGATTACAAGCGTGCGCCACCACACCCAGCTTCTTTTTATTTATTTTTTTGTGGTACTGGAGATTAAACCCAGGGGTATTCTACCTCTGAGCTATACCCCCAGCCCCATTTTACTTTTTAGTTTGAAACAGGATCTCACTAAACTGCAGAGAGCCTAACCTGCTGAGACCGACCACAGACCTTTGATCCTCCTGTCTCAGCCTCCCAAGTCCTGGAATTCCAGGCATCTGCCACCAAGCCTGGCAGAGGGACATCTTTTCAGGTAGAGGTGAGCAGGGAGAAGGGGCTGGCAGACAGACCAAGTAACTGTTGAAAACGAGCCTGAGGACGGCAAGGCCCGAGGTCCCAGGAAGGAGATTAGGGGTGAAATAGCTCGAATCCTGCTCTCATACGGTTCCAGGCTTGCCATGCTCTCATCTGGAAAGAGGGTTTACTGCCCACCTCAGTCAGCTTTGTCAAGGTTAAATGAGATGATGTATAAGGTGTAGTTAGCACAGAGCCTGCTCATACGAAGTGCTCAGCGTACATGGGCTGGTTTGTTTTGTTAGTTAGCTTGTTTGTTTGTTTGTTTTTGTGGTACTGGGGACTGAACCCAGGGGCAGTCTATCTTTGAGCTACACTCCCAGCCCCATTACTTTTATTTATTTATTTTTTTGAAACAAAGTCTCACTAAGATGCCAAGGGCCTCACTAAGTAGCTGAGGTTAGCCTCGAGCCTGCAATCCTCCTGTCTCAGCCTCCCAAATCCTGGGATTACACCCAGGAGGGTGTCTGAGTTCAGACACCCTCTGTCCTTTTCACAGAAAAGGAAACCTGGATTCTGAGCTGCCTGGGTCCTCAAGCTGGGGCGTGGTGGCACACACCCGTAATCCCAATACTTGGGACAGAAGGATCATGGGTTCAAGGACAGCCCCTGAAATTTAGCAAGAGTTTTAGCAATGTAATGAGACTTTGTTTCAGAACAAAAAATAAAAAAGGGTTGAGGGTGTAGCTCAGGGGTAGAATGCTCCTGGGTTCAATACCCAGTACCACACACATACATACACACACACACACACACACACACACACACACACACACAAAGAGGGCTAACCTAGCACTAACTTTCCCAATAGCTGTGCTCCCCACCGCTAAGAAAGGCTGGGCAGAGCTGAGCATGGGGGCGCACACTTGTAATCCCAGCATCTGGGAGGCTGAGACAGGAGGATCCTGGTTCAAGGACAGCCTCAGCTACTTAGTGAGGCCCTTTGCAACTCAATAAGACCTTGTTTCAAAATTAAAAGTAGGGCTCAGGGTGTAGCTTGGAGATAGAATGCCCCTGGGTTCCATCCCTGGTACATGGTGGGGGGGGGGGGCTGGGCAGGGGTAGGACCAAGATAAAGCAGGAGAGGTTCACAGAGAGGCACTCCACCTGGCGGGCTCGGGGCTGGGGGCAGAAACAAGAGAAGAACTGGATGGGGAGATGGTCTTCTCACCATCTAGAGGAGCAGAAGCTGAGCCCAGACGTGTAAAATCTGAACTGATACAACCCAAACACACACGCAGCTTCGACATCCCATCTGTGCAGCTGACAGGGCCTTACGCAGGCAGAGGACCGAGCTCCCTGCCTCTGGCAGGACCGCTCTCCATCCTGACTCTCGTCTTCCCGACTCCACCCTCTCCACCCCAGGCACACCCCAAGCCCCCAGCCTTGGAGCAGGTGGCATCCCGTGACCCAGGACCCTCTCATGCTCTTTCTTACTTTTAGAGGGCGGTGACTGAAGAAAATCTTAAAACTCTAAATATTCCCAGGTCATATTTAACTTCCTGAAAATAGACCAAGAGGCCAATGACAGCCATCACTATGGCTGCCAGGCCGTGGCAAGGGTGTTATGAGAGCCGTTTCCTTTATCGCTCAGTCCAGCAGGGCAGGGGCTTGTTCCCCCCGCTGTATAGCTGCACAGACGGGCCAATAGGTTGATAAGCCCCTTGCGCAAAGTGACAGCGATGTCACCATCATTTTTTTTTTTGGACTGGGTATTAAACCCAGGGGCAGTCTTTCTCCAACAGCCCCCCAAACTTTTCAAGTTTTATTTTGAAACAGGGTCTTGCTAAATTGCTTAGGGGCTCACTAAGTTGCTGTCCTTGAACTAAGAGGCTGTCCTAAGAGGCTGTCCTTGAACCTACAGTCTTCCTATCTCAGCTTCCTAGGTACTGGGATTACAGGCGTGTGCTACCATGCCCTGCTTTCCAACAGCTTTTTTTGGGGGGATGGGGTCCTGGGGGTGGAACCCAGGGTCCTTCTACCTCTTGGCTACACCCCAGCCCTATTTTATATTTTATTTTGAAACGGTCTCACTAAGTTGCTGAGAGCCTCACTAAGTAGCTGAGGCTGGCTTTGAACCTGTGCGATCCTCCTGTCTCAGCCTCCCAAGCGCGGGGATTACAAGCGTGTGCCACCACGCCCGGCTTCAGACTTATTTTTTCTAATTAATTAATTTTTTTGCAGTATTAGGGATAGAACCCAGGGGCATTCTACCTCCCAGCTACACCCCCAGCCCTAATTTTTATTCTTTAATTTTGAAACAGGGTCTCACTGAGCTGCAAAGGGCCTAAGTAGCTGAGGCTGTCCACAAACCGCGATCCTCCTGTCTCAGTCTCCCAAACGCTGTGATTATAAGCGTGCGCCACCACGCCCGGCTCCTCCAACAGCTTTTTATGACACTGGAAATAAAATCCACAAAGGCTCATGCAGGCCTTGCTCACGTCTGACCCATCTACTTCTCCCCACCTAGTGCCCCCCTTCTGTCCTCCAGCCGCCCAGCCTTGCTGTTCCTCTGCCCAGCATACTCCCCTCACCTGTCTTTATCACCTTCATTTCTCACTCAAATGCTGCCTGAGAAGGGGCTTCCCTGGTCACCTGCCTGAACTACCAAGGGCACATGCCCAGTAGTCACTTTATTTGCTTAATACCACACATTATCTCACGTTATCTGCATTTGCTTATTTCCTATTATCTGTCATCCCCACGGGATGGACCCAAGTTCCCTGAGGACAGAAACACTGCTTTCCCAGGATCTGGACCACCAGCTGGCACCAAGAAAGATCTAAGTAAGTATTCATTGAAAGACATGCAAGAAGCCGGGCGTAGTGGCGCACGCTTGTAACTCCAGCATTCCAGAGGCTGAGACCGGAGGATCACGGTTCGCGGACAGCCTCAGCTACTTAGTGAGGCCCTCTGCAACTCAGTGAGACCCTGTTTCAAATTTAAAAGAATAAAAAAAAAGGGCAGGGGGTGTAACTCGGAGGTCGAATGCCCCTGGGTTTCATCCCCAGACCCGCAAAAAAAAAAAAAAAAAAAAAAAAAAAAGACATGCAGGGAGCTGGGCATGAGGGCACATGCCTTTAATTCCAATACTCAGGAGACTGAGACAGGAAGATCACAGGTTCAAGACCAGCTTCAGCAACTCAGCAAGACCCTGTCTCAAAATAAATAAAAAGGGCCAAGTGTGTGGCTTGGGATAGAGCACCCCTGCATTCAATCCCAGTATTACAGAAGAGAGGGGGGAGTTTGAAGCGGTGGGGAGAAAAGCCAGGATTTGAGCTTCAGTTTGGGATCCCAGTGGTCTTGGCCACTAAAAGTATTCTGCCTCCTTATTAAGTTGCTGAGGCTGGCCCTGGACCTGGATCCTGCCTCAGCCTCCCAAGTACTGGGACTACAGTATGCCCCTCTGTACCAGCCCCTTAAGCAACCAGGGAAGAGTTCTCTACAGACTTGGAAGAATGCATCCCAAGCTACTACTGTGCTGCTCTCTGGGGAGTATGTGGAATGACATGGGAATCTTTAAAAATATATACATGTGAAGCCGGGCATAGCGGCGCACGCTTGTAATCCCAGCATTTGGGAGGCCGAGACGGGAGGATCGAGTTCCGAGGACAGCCTCAGCTACTTAGTGGGGCCCTCTGCAACTCAGTGAGACCCTATCTCAAAATAAAGAATAAAAAATAGAGCAGGGGGTGGGGGGTGTAGCTCGGAAGTCGAATGCCCCTGGGTTCCATCCTCAGATCCGCAAAAAATGTGTGTGTGTGTGTGTGTGTATTTCTATATTTTTGTTGTTGTTATTTTACTTTTTTTTGGTGGTACTAGGGATAGAACCCAGGGGCCTTCTACCTCCGGGCTACACTCCCAGACCTATTTTAAATTTTACTTTTTATTTGTTTTTTTGTTTGTTTGTTTTGGTGGCACTGGGGTTCCTGGAAACCCTTCTACCTCTGGGCTACACTCCCAGACCTATTTTATACTTTTTATTTGGAAACAGGGTCTCTTAAACCAACACGGCTGGCTTCAAACCTGTGCGATCTTCCTGTCTCAGCCTCCCAAGTGCAGGGATTACAAGCGTACACCACCACGCCTGGCTGTATTTCTACATTTAAATGTTTCTAAAACTGGGAGTCTTAGCCCACATTTATAATCCCAGTACTTGGGAGGCTGAAACAGGAGAATCCGGGTTTGTGGCCAGCCCTCTGCAATTTAGAGAGACCCTGTTTCAAAAACAAAGAATAAAAAATTGGGCTGGGGGTATAGCTCAGACATAGGATGCCCCTGGATTCCATCCCCAGTACTGCAAAAATAAAATAAAGAATAAAAAATAGAACCGGGGGTGGCCAGGCGTGGTGGTGCACACTTGTAATCCCAGCGCTTGGGAGGTTGAGACAGGAGAATCCCACAGGTTCGAAGCCAGCCTCAGCTACTTAGTGAGGCTCTTTGCAACTCAGAGAGACCCTGTTTCAAAGTAAAGAATAAAAAAATAATAAGAGGTGAGGCGTGATAGCTTGTAATCCCAGCATTCAGGAGGCGGAGACCTGACTGGAGGATCGTGGTCCACTCACAGACAGCCTCAGCTACTTAGCAGGGCCCTTCGCAACTCAGTGAGACCCTGTTTCAAAAAAGCAAAAAGACTAAAAAAATAGGACTGTGGGTGTAGCTCGGAGGTACAATGCCCCAGGGTTTCATCCCCAGTACCTCCAAAAGAACCCTAATAATAGCAATTTATATCATTGGTATCAAGTTACTATTTTCCTACCATCTTTCGCAAAGCTCAAACCTTTTTTTTTTTCTTTGCAGGTCTGGGGATGGAACCCAGGGGCATTCCACCTCCGAGCTACACCCCCTGCCCTATTTTGTGTGTGTGTGTGTGTGTGTGTGGTACTGGGGATGGAACCCAGGGACCTTCTGCCTCCGGGCTACACTCCCAAACCTAGTTTATATTTTATTTGGAAACAGGGTCTCTTAGGTCAGCTGAGGCTGGCTTCGAACCTGCGTCATCCTCCTGTCTCAGCCTCCCAAGCGCGGGGATTACAAGCGTGTGCCGTGCGCCACCACGCCCGGCTCACCCCCCTGCCCTATTTTTTATTCTTTATTTTGAAACAGGGTCTCACTGATTGCAGAGGGCCTCACTATGTAGCTGAGGCTGTCCGCGAACCGCGATCCTCCGGTCTCAGCCTCCCGAATGCCGGGATGACAAGCGTGCGTCAACACGCCCGGCTGCAAAGCTCAAATCTTTTTTACAGACATCCAGTGAAGCTGGACTTGAAGTCATCTCAGTACTTGGGAGGCTGAGACAGAAGGATCCCTGGTTCAAGGCCAGCCTCAGCAACTGAGTGAGACAATGCTTCAAAATAAAACAGGAATGGTTTTTAGCTTAGAAATAAAAAGCCCTTGGGTTTGACCCCCAATACTACACACACACACACACCACAGAAATCCAACGAATATTCACACAGCATTCCTTATCAGCAAACCTAGAGATTATTTTCAGAGCCTAGCTCTGCCTGCAACTTCCTCTATATAGATGGTCCCCAATATGTTTTTGTGGTACTGGGGGATCAAACCCAGGGACGTTCCACCACTAAACCACACTCCCAGCCCTTTTTGTTTTTTTTTTTTTTTATTTTGAAACAGGGTCTCAGTTGCTGAGGGTCTTGCTAAATGGCTGAGGCTGACCTCCAACATGTAATCCTCCTGTCTCAGCCTCCCAAGTACTGGGATTACAGGTGAGCACTGCTGTACTTGGCTGGTCTCCAACTCATGATGGTATAGCCCGTAACTTTTCAGTTTTACAGTGGTGCAGAAGCAATATACACTCAGCACTGGACTTCAAATTTTGATCTTTTTGCAGGCTAGCAATACGCTGACGCAACAACTAGAGCTGTGTGCTACCGCTCCTAACCAGTGCATGAGATATTTAATACTTTGTTAGACACATTAGATGATTTTGCCTCACCACGGGTTAAAATAAGTGTTCTGAGAATGTTTAAGGTAGGCGAGGCCGAGATAGGATGTTAAGTAAGTTAGGTGTATGTATTTTTTGGAGACTGAGACAGGAGGGTCACAGGTTCAAGGCCTGCCTCAACAATTTAGCAAGGCCCTCAACATCTTAGACCCTGTTTCAAAAAAATAAAAATAAAAAAGAGCCGGGCATGGTGGTGCACACTTGTAATCCCAGCATCCGGAGTCTGAGAGGAGGATCGTGGTTCGGACAACCTCAGCTACTTAGTGAGGGCCTCTGCAACTCAGTGAAACCCGGTTTTAAAATAAAGAATAAAAAAATAGGGCAGGGAGTATAGCTTGGAGGTCGAATGTTCCCTGGATTCCATCCCCAGACCTGCAAAAAATAAAAATAAAAATAAAAAGGGCTGGGAGTGTAGCTCAGAGGTAGACCACCCCTGGTGTTCAATCCCCAGTATTGAGAAGGAAAAAAGTAGCCAGTCTAACTGTGGCTATATATTTTTTTTTTCTGCCCTGGAATTTTTTCTTTTCTTTTTTGTCTGTTGGTGCATGCTGTAATCCCAATACTTGGGAGGCTGAGACAAGGAGGATCTCAGGTTTGAAGCCAGCCTCAGCTACTTAGTGAGATTGTAGGTAACTTAGCAAGACCTTGTTTCCAAATAAAAAATAGAATGGCTTGGGGTGTGGCCCAGAGGTAGAAGGCCCCTGGGCCTCATCCTTAGTACCACAAAAACAAAGCAAAACAAAAATGTAGTTTTGAGCTGGGCGTGGTGTTGCATGCTTGTAATCCCAGCATTTGGGAGGCTGAGACAGGAGGATCGTGGTTCACAGACAGCCTCAACTACTTAGGCCCTTTGCAACTCAATGAGACCCTGCTTCATACAGGGCTGGGAATGTAGCCCGGATGTAGAATGCCCCTGGGTTCCATCCCCAGTACTGCAAAAGAAAAAAAAAAATGTGGTTTTGATTTAGGATATTTTTCACCTATAATGGGTTTATTGGGACTTGAGCCCAGCGTAAGTTGAGAAACTTCCGTATTCTCCTGTAGGGACCAAAGTGCTGCCGAGAGGGAGCCCAGGGGAGGGGAGGGCCTGGACCAAGTTTGTAGACCTCCTCTTCAGGGTCTGTTAGGGACTTAGGTCAAAGCCCCAGCGCTCCCAGACCCACTCTCTGCCAACTCTTTCCCTGATTTGCCAATCCCTTCCAAGGCCCCTTCTCAGGCAGGCCTGTTCTCTCTGGGTTGGGGTGAAGGAGGGCCTGAATTTATCAGACCACCCATCCCTGAGGCCCCACCCTGTCTCCCTCCACCCACAACCCAAATAAGCAGGCCACACGCTCAGTTTCAAGTATCTGTCTCTTCCTTTCACTCTCTCAAAAGAAAAAATAAATAAATTGCAGAAGGCGGCAGCATTTCCAGTCTTCCCCTGGCTCCCGGACACCCGACCCTGCCCCCCACCCTCCCTCCCCTCTTCCCCACTCCCTAGACCCATCCCTCCCCTTTCCCCAAAAAAGAAAAAAAGAAAAAAAAATCCCGGGAAAAAAAAAAAGCCACAGTTAGACCTTCCACTCATGCAAACCGGCAAAGAAAAAAGGTGGGGGCTCGTGGAAGGCAGAGGGCCCACAGTGGAGCCCTGCTGCTTCTCCCCCAAAAAACCACCTTTGAGAAGGAAAAAAAAATGGAAAAAATAAATGAGAAATCAAGGGACATGGGGAGTTACGATGGGGGCAGGGGTGACCCAAGACCCTGCCTCAGGAGAGCGTGGAGGCCTGTGGCCCTGCATCCCTACAGCGGCTGCTCCTTGAGAGGGGCCAGGACTTCTGGAATGTGTGTGGAGAAAATGGGGGAGGGCGGGCGGCCCCCGGTGGGTCCGTGTGTGCATTGGGGGCGGCAAGGGAGGGATCCTAAGGGAGCTGGAGCGAGGGCTCGGAACCAGGAGCCCGGCTCCCACCCAGGCCCCAGGTTCCTAGGGTTTAGGAGCCCAGTTCTGGGGTGTAGGGATACATGCACAGGAGTGTCCCCCCCTCCGATGGGCTGGATCCAGATAGAAAGGAAATAAATAAGAGGGGCGGGAGGGAGGCTGGGGCGCGAAGGGCTTGGGCGATTCAGTCCAGACCAAGGCCCGGGTGATGGAGGCAGGGCGAGTCCAGGCCAAGCCAGGGCAGGAATCAGAGTCTCTCTCGGGCTGGGACCCAGATGTAGGGGCCTGAGAGGTCCTCAATGACACGCTTCACCTTGTGGTAGATCTCCTCAAAGCTGTCACCCTCCACGATGGCTGGGAGAAGGTGGAGCAGGGAGTGAGGCCGAGGACCAGAGGATGCCTGGCCAGGACGGGGCCACCCAGGGAAGGGCAGCTTCCTCAGATCCCAAGCCCTGCGCCCACCTCAGCCAGCCGGCAGCGTGTGGCCATGGATCGCCGCCGCCTCACCTGAGAAGCACTCGGTGAACTCCTGCTCCAGCTTGGTGGCTCTGTCAAAGGCTTTGCGGGCTTGCTCCTCTGTGATCCGCTTGTTAATCTCTCTGTGAAGAGATGGCA
Organism: Muscardinus avellanarius; assembly: GCF_963383645.1. Taxonomy (NCBI): domain Eukaryota; kingdom Metazoa; phylum Chordata; class Mammalia; order Rodentia; family Gliridae; genus Muscardinus; species Muscardinus avellanarius. The sequence continues at coordinate 16,424,989 of NC_137802.1, read as the reverse complement.
GACCTGAGCGGGGGCCCAGCCCTGCCTTTTACCTCCTCCATCCAGGGATGGTAAGTTGCAACTGCTATATCCAACTGTGGAAACCACGAGTCCTGGTATCCTTGGGCCCACAGAATAGCCCCCACCCACAACCTACGGAAGCCAGGCGCAGTACTCCTGGGACCTCTCCTGAGCCTCCAGCCCCACTGAAGGGACTCTTGACTCCCGCCTGCCCCCAGCCCTGACCACAGCTCTGGGAGATGCAGTCACACCTCACCCAAGGTGCGAGGGAGGAAAGGCCCAGGCTGCTCGCACCCTCTGGCTCCAGCTCCCCGTGCAGACCCCCCTGAAAGCCGCCAGGGTTGCCATCCAGGGCTCGCAGGCCTCGAGAGGCCCAGGACCACAGGTGTGGGGAGCAGAAGGGTGGCCCCCGGGACCATACTCACAGCACATTCTCCAGGGAGCGGGGGCGGATGAAGATGGCGATAGGGTGCAGGTGGGCCGCCTGCAGCCGCCGCACGGCATTGGCTGAGACATCGAGGATGCAGTGCTTCCCCTGGGGCGGGCAGGGCAGGCGGAGGGGGACCAGCAGGTGGCGGGGGGGGGGGGCAGACAGAGGTGCCAGGAAGGGGCACAGGACACAGAAGGGTGGGGAACAGGAGGTTGGCCAAAGGGGAGGTGACATGGATGTCAAAGCACAGGTAGGGGCAGAGAGTCAGGGCAGGAAGGAAGTGTGGACAGACAGAGCGAAAGACAGAGAGAAAAAGGAAAGGGAAGATGGAGAGCCAAGCACAGTATGGCAGGGAAGGGACAGAATGGTGGACACAGTGAAGAACAAGCAGGTGGGGGGACCCAAAAGACGGAGGCAGAGCAGGGGCCGGGGGAGGGCGGCACAGGTAGGGAGAGACAGCCAAGGAAATAGGATAGAGGGAGGAGGGAGGGGAGGACGGACAGAGGACAGACAGATGGGAGGAGAAAGGAGGGACAGATGGGAGGCAGATGGAGAGGGGGGCCGTGGAGGGAGGGCAGGCAGGGTGGGAGTGTTGGGGAAGAGAGTCAGCGGAGGGATGGGAGAGGGGAGTGGGGACCCCAGGAAAAAGGAGGGGTGGGGAGAGGGCCAGAGGGAAGTCCGGAGGAAGCGAGGGACCAAGTTGTGGGAGGCCCAGACAAGGCCGCAGGGAGACGGAGAAGTGGGGCGAGAGGGCACGCAGAGGAGAGGGACATATGGCAGCAGGGAGCGCGGGGTCAGGAAGCGGGGAGCAGGGCGCAAAAGAGCAGGCAGCCAGACAGAGTTGCCCAGAGGAGAAGGAGGTGGAGGAGCGGAGCGCAGACCCAGCAGGGAAAGAGACAGAGAGAGAGAGAGTTAGAGAGAGCTGGAGGGGCAATGGGGTGGGGGGGCGGAGGAAGAGGGCCGGGGGCCCGCCGGGTCCTACCTGCTCTGCCACCTCTCGCACGGACTGGACGCTGGTCCCGTAGAGATGGCTGTTGTACTGGCCAGCCTCGATGAACTTGTGCGCCTGGATGTCCTTCTCCATTTTCTCCCGGGACGACACAAAGTGGTAATCCCGGCCATCTATCTCATACTCTCGCTTGGGCCGTGTCGTATCTGCCAGGAAGTCACCCCACCCCCCAAAGATCTAACCACCATCCCTCTAACGTAAAAGCTGCCTATGTCACTTATCCCCCGGAGAGCCCAGCTGATCCTTGGTAGGGGGCCGCTGGGGAGACCCAGGCTGAGGAGTTCCACCTCCCCCAGCCCGGCTTAGCTACTGCGGAACATAAGGGGGTGCTGAGAAACCCCCAGGAACCCTGTACCACATACTCCAATGCCTACAGGCAGCTCTGCCCGTGGCCCTCGCAAGTGGGGCTCCTCACCCCCCGCTCCCACCTCCACCTCCACCTCAATGCAAGGCCCCAGCACTCACGAGGAACGCAGGATCCAAACTTGTCGGGGAACTCGGAGAGAAGGTCGTCGTTGGCTCGGTCCTTGGTGGGCCCAAGGACGATGATGGGGCGGGCGTAGTGCACTGGGGAGAGCGGGCCAGCTTAGACGGGGAAGGTGGGGGCGCGGGGGCGGGGGCAGGGCCCGGGGCTCACCTTCCATCTGCGTCACCGTCTCGTAGCTCAGAACTGAGTCTTCTCGACCTGGCAGGAGACAGGGCATCTGCAGGGGGCTCCCAGGCCGGGGACCCAGAGCCCCGAATCGCCATCTGGAGGAGATCGAGGGCAGCTTCCCCTACCGCCCCACCTACCCTGTGATCCAGAGCTGGAGCCCCAATCCTGGGGAGAGAAAGCAGGCCATGTGGTTGATTAGGATCCGGCTCCCTGACACCCCCATGCTGCCACCAAGCTCACCCCTCTTCCACCTACCTTGGCCTTTAACCTCGACCACTCTCGTCGCTCAACCCTGTGGGGCACATGGAGGGACAGGGGTGGAAAGTGCCCACCCTCTAGACCCGCGGAGAACCCATCTTCCTGGGTCCTGTGCTCCTCAGTGAGTCGTCTACCCCGCAGGCTCATGGGAGCCACAGCCCCCAGGAGGGCCCCCCTCGGCTGCCCACCCTGGGGACACTGGGACTGCGGGGCCCGTGGCAGGAGGCTCACCGTCGTTTGCTGGGGATGAAGCCAATGTCATCGGTCTCGCTGTCGGAGTGGACCCGCCGTGCCTGCCACCACTCCTCATCGCTGGCGTCGATGACGTGCAGCACGTCCCCGAAGCGGAAGCTCAGGGCCTGGCTCAGGAAGCCGCAATCCTTGGTCTTGTCGTAATCAAACAGGGCCCTGGAGGGCAAGTGGCCATGGGTCAGGGCCTGGCTAGGACTCCGGAAAAGATGGATGTGCCAGCCACCCCAAGGACCAGCCTGGAGGTTCTGGAATAGGGTTTTCGGCAAAGCCTGGGCTGCTGGTGGCATCTGCACAGGAATCCAAAAACTGCGGGGATCAAAGCTCTGCCGTAACTCGTACCCGACACAAAGTGCGTGGTGTGTGCGATTTCCCAGAAGGGAGTAGTAACTCCAGAGAGCAGATACACACGCATGCCACAGACCTGCCTTTGGCTACCCTTGCCAGCATCACACGCTTCTCAACGAGGCACAACCCCGGGGTCAGGACAAGAGAAAACGGAGATACAGAGAGAAGCAACAGGGCTGGGGAGGAGGGAAGAGGCTCCAGGGTCATGTGGCATCGTCTGGGAGTCTGAACCCTACAGAACCTGCTGCAGCCCAGCAGGGAGGGACAGCCCAGTGAAGACAGGTACGAGCCCGGTGTCTGGGTGGACAGTGGTCCTGTTTAGCGAGAAAGAACATAAGCACCCAGAAGAAAAGGACGGTCTTGCCTGTGTTGAGGGTGATGTATCCGTGGGACATCCCGGTAGAGAGGACTAGAAAACAAATGGCAAAGCCAGGCACTGTACACACCTATAATCCCAGTACTTGGGAGGCTGAGACAGAAGGATCGCAGGTTTGAGACCAGCCTCAGCGATTTAGAGAAACTGTCAGCAATTTTGCAAGACCTTTTTTTCAAAATAAAAATAAATAAATAAAACGTGGACGGGGGTATAGCTCAGAGGTAGAACCCCTGGGTTTAATCTTTAGTATAAAAAAAAAAAATACAAATGGCCAGAAATGCAGGTCTGGAAGCTGAGCGTGATGACACACGCTTGTAATCCTTGTACTTGGGAGAAAGGAGGAGCGCAGGTTCGAGGACAGCCTCAGCAAGTAGTGAGACTCTCGGCAACCTAGCAAGACCCTGTTTCCAAATAAGAAATACAATCGGGCTGGGGGTGTAGCTCGAAGTAGAATGCCTCTGGGTTCAATCCCCAGTAACACACACACACACACACACACACACACACACACACACACACAGATCTGGGCCTCTGAGAAGAGGCCAGGGCTGACAGCACTGAGAGACATCTGCAGAGTGGAATGGCAGAAGCCAAGGCCAGACCGTGAAGGACAAGAGGGAGGGATGGAAGAGAGAGAGAGAGAGAGAGAGAGAGAGAGAGAGAGAGAGAGAGAGAGAGAATGAGAATAAACAACAAACAAGGGCGCAGCAGAAACAGAGCCACACTGCCCACACCGGGGGAGGGCAGAGTCAAGAGGGAGAGGAGCGAGCCGGGCGTGGTGGCGCACGCTTGTAATCCCAGCACTTGGGAGGGCTGAGACAGGAGGATCGCGGTTCGCAGACAGCCTCAGCTACTTAGCGAGGCCCTCTGCAACTCAGTGAGACTCTGTTTCAAAATAAAGAATAAAAAATAGGGATGGGGTGTAGCTCAGAGGTAGAATGCCCCTGGATTCCATCCCCAGTACTACAAAAAAAAAAAAAAAAGAGAGAGAGAGAGAGAGGGAGAAGATCCCTAAGGAGGAAGCAAATGCTGGTGAAGAGGCAGGAGACAGGCCTAAGCGACCTGGGGTCCGTCTCCCCAGAGTGCCCACACAGATGCTGCATCCAAAGTAACCAAAATACATCCAAAGGCAACATCCAAAATATCCCAGTGACGTTTGTTTATGGTCCCAGCTACTCAGAAGGCTGAGGCAAGAGGACCACTTGAGCCCAGCAGCTAGAGACCAGCCTGACCCCATCTCAAAAATAAATAAATAAAGGCTGGGCGTGGTGGCACACGCTTGTAATCCCAGCATTTGGGAGGCTGAGACAGAAGGATCGCGGTTCGTGGACAGCCTCAGCTCTTAGTGAGGGCCTCCGCAACTCAGTGAGACCCTGTTTCACAATAAGGAATAAGCTGGGCGTGGTGGCGCACGCTTGTAATCCCAGTACTTGGGAGGATGAGACAGGAGGATCGCACAGGTTCGAAGCCAGCCTCAGCTACTGAGTGAGGCTCTCGGCAACTTGGTGAGACCCTGTTTCCAAATAAAATATAAAATAGGTCTGGGAGTATAGCCTGGAGGTAGAAAGCCTCTGGGTTCCACCCCCAGTACCACCAATAAACCAAAGTAACCAAAATACATCCAAAGGCAACATCCAAAATATCCCAGCCAAAATAAATAAATTTATTTATTTAATTATAAATAAATAAATAAATAGAATAAAAAATAAGGCTGGAGGTATGGCTCGGAGATAGAACGATCCTGGGTTCCCTCCCCAGTACCGCTAAATAAATAAATAAATAAATAAATAAATAAATAAATATAAATAGGGCTGAAGCCGGGCATGGTGGCGCATGCTTGATCGCAGTTCACAGACAGCCTCGTCTACTTAGTGAAACCCTTTGCAACTCAGTGAGACCCTGTTTCAAAATAAAGAATAAAAAATAGGGCTGGGGGTATAGCTCGGAGGTAGAATGTCCCTGGGTTCCATCCCCAGTACCACATACACACACACACATACACACACACACACACACACACACACACACACACACACACACAATAGGGCTGGGGTGTAGCTTGAAGGTAGAATGCTGCTGGATTCTATACCCAGTATCGCAAAAATAAAAATTACATGATATATAAATAAAAATAAGGAAATCTTACAGGCTCTGCACTGGTCTTTTAGTTACCCTACTGTGAGGCAGTCTGGGAGTCCTTGGGGAAGGGCCATGGTGAGCAGGAGATAGAAGACAACTGGGATAGAAGTTGGGGCAGAGGCTATTTTCCAGTCCAGATGGTGAATTTCAGAAGGTTAAACTGTGCTGCGGAGCCCAAGACCTGCTGCGCCGCAGGCCTGGGCAGGGAAGCAGGAGGGCTCAGGGCAAGAGCTGGCTAAGAAACAGGGAAGGCAGAGAGGAAAGAAGACTCTACAGGAGCCTGAGCAGTCCCGCGCAAGAAGCCTCTGACCTGATGTAGAAACCCCTTTTGGGGTTGCTCCGCAGGGAGGCGGTCCCTGAGCCCAGGCTGCTATTCATGAGCTGTTCCCGAAGATCGTGGATCTTGGCCTCGAATCGACTGTACTCTGTGAAGAGATAAAGTCCTTGAACTGTGCCCTATCCTACTGCCACCTCCCTTCCACCCTGCCGAAACCACCATCGACTGAGGAGACAGTTGTGAGGACCATCAGAGCCCGCAGACAGGGAGCCTCAGGCCTGGTACCTTCTGGTTTATTTATTTATTTATTTATTTATTTAGGTGGTACTGGGGTTCCTGGAAGCCCTTCTACCTCCAGGCTACACTCCCAGACCTATTTTTACATTTTTATTTGGAAACAGGGTCTCCTAAGCCAGCGCGCGCGGCTGGCTTCGAACCTGCGCGATCCTCCTGTCTCTGCCTCCCAAGCGCGGGGATTACAAGCGTGCGCCACCACGCCCGGCTTACCTTCTGGTTTATACTGAGCAATGATCGTGACCGTCTGACCTGCGTTCTTCAGGGCAATGGCAGCCTGCTCGTGACTGGCATTGCGGAGGTCAACACCGTTGACCTAGAGAGGGGAGGAGAGGCTGAGTAGCTGGGGACGCGGAGGCAGCACTTCCCAGGTCCAAATGGAGCAGAACCAGGCTCAGCCCACCCAGCCAAGAGCTCTGGCTCTGCCCTGGGAGGATGGGGGGGGGGGCAGGGACAGGCCTTCCCTCACCGACAGGATCTGGTCCCCCTTCCGCAGCTCCCCACTGAGGTCTGCAGGGCCCCCGGCCAGGATGAAGGAGATGAAGATGCCTTCACCGTCCTCGCCACCCACAATGTTGAAGCCCAGGCCCGTGGAGCCCCGGTGGATCACAATTCGCCTGGGCTCTCGGGGAATGTCTTCCTCCCCCAGCAGGTCCTTGGCCACCGGGGAGTAGCGCCGAGGGGAAGTGGGGGTCATGGCTGTGGGGTAGTCAGTGCCCAGGTAGCTGCTGTGACTGATCTCGTTATCCAGGTGCTGGGAATACGCTGAGGAAAGACACAGGAGGAAAGATGAGATGGAAATACCAGGAAGGGGCAGCACCCACCCGCCACTCTCTCCAGAGGGACCCAGAGCGCCAGACTTAGGCACAAAGGAAGCTATTCTGCTGAGATACGCGGGCAGGGTGGTAAAGGGAACATCAGATCCTGCAGCATCAGGGGTTGGGAATTTATAGGTGACATCAAAGGTTGCTTCCTCTAGGGGATAAAGGATTTGGAGGTTATATGTCCTCGGAATGTCAGGGATGGAGAAGTCAAATGCCAATATTAATGCCATGCTTTGGGTTTTTCTTTTGGTTGCTGTGTTTGTCAAGACTCTTTTTCTCTTTTCTTTCCCTCTTGGCCATTCATTTGCTAAAAATCTAGGTCATTTTATCTAAGATTTTCGCACATTGTATGAGGACAATTCTAACAGGGAAATTCCTGCACTCATCCTGGTCTTGTTTAACCTGGACCTCGGCCCCTGTAGCTCCTATAAACTGGGTCTAGAGGCTCCATCAGACCCCAATGCCATGTGTGACCGCACAGGTGGCTCTGGGTCCTTCCTACGGTGTCGTGATGCAATGCGGTCGTCTGTCACGTGTCCCCAGCCTTGTCTACCCTTTATGAAGTACCCATCACGCTCTTAGGGCTTCCCGGCTACAGGGGTCACTGGCTGGTTCTGCTATTCACTCAGGACAGCAAAATGTTGATATTCTATGTATCTTTGTGTTGTTGGAAGGGAAGAACATCAGTAGAAAAATCTGCCTAGAATTGTCTCATTGGAACTTTTTGGTTACTCTGAGGTGCAGTTTGCACCAGAAAGAAAGAAAGGATACTTGACTTTCTCCTTTCGTTACCAGTTTTCAGAGTGAATGGCCCCCTAGCATCCGCCAAGGGGCCAATTTGTTTTTTCAGTGCTAGAGATTGAACTCAGGGTGTTGTCCATGCTCAGCAAGTGTTCTACCAATGAGCTACACCCCGGCCCAAAACTCATTTGATCATATTTTGTGTGTGTGTGATACTGGAAATTAAACCCAAGGGCATTCTACCACTGAGCTACACCCTCAGCCCTATTTTTTTTAATATAAAATAAAATAGTTCTCGCTAAGTTATGGCGGGCCTCTTTAAGTGGCTGAAGCTGTCCTCGAACCTGTGATCCTCCTGTCTCAGCCTCCCAAGTACTGGGATTACAAACGTGCACCACCACACCCAGCTTTTGCTTTTATTCTCAAAACAAGGTCTCACTATGTTGCTCAGGCTGGCTTTGAACTCCTGGGCTCAAAAATCCAGTCCTCCTGCCTCAGCCTTTCAGGTATCTAGGACTATAAAAACGTACCACCATGCCTGGATTCACCCCCTAAAAAAAAAATGGGTTTTTTTTCTTTGTTTTTTGTTTTTGTTTTTGTTTTTTTTTTTTGGCAGTAGACAGTCTACCTCTGAGTTACACCCCCAGCCTATTTTCTTCTTTCTTTCTTTCTTTCTTTTCTTTTCTTTTCTTTTCTTTTGTTCTTTCTTTTTGTGGTACTGGGGGTAGAACCCAGGGGCTTTTCTACCTCTGGTCTATACTCCCAGACCTATTTTTATATTTTATTTGAAAACAGGGTCTCACTAAGTTGCTGAGTGCCTCACTAAGTATCTGAGGCTGGCTTCGAAACTGTGGGATCCTCCTGTCTCAGCCTCCCAAGCGCTGGGATTATAAGCATGAGCCACCACGCCTGGAAAGCTCTTTTTAATTTTTATTTTGAAACGGGGTCTCCCTAAATTGCCAAGGCTGTCCTCAAACCTGAGAGCCTAATGTCTAGCATCCCAAGTACTAGGATTCTATGCGTTTGCCTGGGCAACTGCGCCCGGCTCCCAATTATTTGATTATTATTATGATCTCATGGATTTCACAGATTCAATGAGTTTTGACTGAATAAGTAGGAGCCTTTTCAATGTGGCTACTGTGTTTTTGAAGTGACCTTAGTAGTCTTGGATACCTGCCTTGCTTAATTTTAGTATGAAGATATTAAAGCTCATCTTATTCAGGAGGCTGAGACAGGAGGATCGCAGGTTCACGGACAGCCTCAGCTACTTAGTGAGGCCCTCCGTAACTCAGTGAGACCCTGTTTCAAAATAAAGAATCAAAAATAGAGCAGGGGGTGTAGCTCGGAGGTCAAATGCCCTGGGTTCCATCTCCAGACCCACAAAAAAAGAAAGAAAAAAAAAAGGCCATCTTATATGTTTCTTGCCCAAGATTTGCAGTCAGCCCTTTCTCCAAAGAGCCCAGGTTCCTTTCGGTAGGTTATGGTATTTATAAATTGTTCCATGTGATTTTAATGGTTTTAAGTATGATTTCATATTTGGTAGGGGCAGCCATATCTCATTATTCTTTTTCAAAATGTCTTAGCTATTCTCCCACACATATTTTTCCAGCTGAACTTTAGAATCAACCTGCTAAGGTTCCCAAAGGGGAAAACAACATTAAAATTCTGATTAGAATTGCATAAAATGTACAGATTAATTTGGAAAGGGTTGAGATCTTTCACTTACTAAGATTTTCCACCCAAAACCACTGATTTATGTCCTTCAGTAAAGTTTCACCATTTCTTCATATAACTCTTCCATTTCTTGTCAAGTTTATAGTTCTATCAGATGACAACAGTATTCCTCCCCCCACTTTCCCCCCCTCCAGTCAGAACAATGAAAAATGTTATGACAAAATTGCTCCAGCAAAATTACCCTGATTGAAAATTACTGCTTTAGAGCAAGAGAGGAAAAATAAATTGATGTCACATTTGAAAAAAGAGAAACAAGCTGGGCGTGGTGGTACACACTTGTAACCCCAGTGGGAGGATGAGACAGAAGGATCACAGGCTCCTTCAGGCCTGAGCAACATGGACGCTCAGCAACCTAGTGAGACCTGTTACAAAAGACAAACAAACAAAAAAAAAAAATTAAAGGGCTAGGGGTGTAGCTCCGAGTTAGAATACCCCTTTCTTCAGAAAGAAAGAAATAAAAAGACACTTATTAAAACATAAAAAGGGCCGGGGCATAGCTCAGCGGTAGAACATCCCTAGGCTCAATCCCAATTGGAAAGAAGGAGGGAAGAGATGGATGGATGGATGGATGGATGGATGGATGGATGGATGGATGAAAGAAATAAAAAGACACATAAAAAGACACAAGTCATCAGAAACTATAGCATAAAATGATGTAATGAAAGACAGGTGTGGTGGCATAGACATGCAAGCCCAGTATTTGGGAGGCTGAAACAGGAAGAAGAAGGTTTGAGGCTGGCTCAGCAACTTAGTGAGAACCTAGCAACTTAGTAAGGCCTTGTTTCAAAATAAAAAATAAAAGCCGGGTGTGGTGGCGCACGCTTGTAATCCCAGCATTCAGGAGGCTGAGACCGGAGGATCACGGTTTGCGGACAGCCTCAGCTACTTAGTGAGGCCCTCTGCAACTCAGTGAGACCCGGTTTCAAAATAAAGAATAAAAAATAGGGCTGGGGGTGTAGCTCCGAGGTAGAATGTCCCTGGGTTCCATCCCCGGTACCACAAAAATAAATAAATAAATAAATAAATAAATAAATAAATAAATAATAAAAAAGACTAGGCTGGGGTGTAGCTCAGAGGTAGAATGTCCCTAAAATCAAGCCCTAGTAAGCCTCCCCAAATTTTCTAATGAGTAAAAAGATTTTTTTTTGTCATATTAAGGATTGAATCCAGGGGCATTCTGACTCTAAGCTACACTCCCAGCTCTGTTTTATATTCTTTATTTTAAAACAGGGTCTCACTAAGTTGTGGAGAGCCTCACTAAGTAGCGGAGGCTGGCACGAACCAGCAATCTCTTGTCTCTGCCTCCCAAGTATTGGGATTACAAGCATGTACCAACAAGCCCGGCTTCCTATTTTATTCTTTATTTTAAAACAGGGTCTCACTAAGTTGCAGAGGGCCTCACTAAGTAGCTGAGGCTGGCTGCAAACCTGCGATCCTCCTGTCTCAGTCTTCTAAGTACTAGGATTACAAATGTGAATCACCACTCCTGGCTTGTAAAAAGATTCTTGATAGAGGATTTGCCGAGCATGCATGAGGTCTGGGGTTCTATCCCTAATATTACACACACACACACACACACACACACACACACACACACTCAAGGAAATTCCCCAAACAAAAAGTTATTGGGTCAAAAATGTCAACAGTACCAACAAAGCTGAGTATGGTAGCACCTGTCCATAATCCTAGCACTTGGGAGGCTGAGACAGGAGGATCACAGGTTCAAAGCGCGTCTCAGTGACTTGGTGAGGTTCCCAGAAACTTAATGAGACCCTGTTTCCAAAATTTTTTTAAAAAGGAGGGGTGGGAATGTAGCTCAAAGGTAGAATTCCCCTGGGTTCACTCCCAAGCACCACAAAAATAAATAAATAGTACCAATAATAAGAAAGGCTGGCTACAGTGGCACACACCTATAATCCTAGTACTTGGGAGGCTGAGACAGGAGGATCGCAGGTTCAAGGTCAGCAGGTTCAAGGTCAGCCTCGGCAATTTGCAAAACCCTTAGCACCTTAGCAAAAGAATAAAAATAGAATAGGGCTAGAGGTGTAGCCCAGAGGTACAAAACCCCTGGGTTCAATCTCCAGTACCACAAAAATAAATAAGTAAATAAACATAAAAAGGGCCGGGGCATAGCTCAGTGGTAGAACATCCCTAGGCTCAATCCCAATTGGAAAGAAGGAGGGAAGAGATGGATGGATGGATGGATGGATGAAGCTCTAGCCTAAAGCAATGAAGAATAACGGCAGTGACTAATAGGCATGCTGGCCTAGTTCCTAAATTAATGGACACACTGCTAGGATTATAACTACTCCTCATGTCTTAAGGAAAACTCCTCTGCTTCTAGTTTATTAAAAATTTTCATTCAAACCAGGAGTTGGTGGCACATGCTTGTAATCCCAGTACTTGGGAGGCTGAGACAGGAGGATCGTAGTTTGCGGCCAGCCTCAGCTACTTAGGCTCTTTGCAACTCAGACCCTGTTTCAGAATAAAGAATAAAAAATAGGCCAGGTGTGGTGGCACATGCTTGTAATTCCAGCATTCGGGAGGCTGAGACCAGATCGCGGTAGTCTCAGCTACTTAGTGAGGCCCTCCCCAACATAGTGAGACCCTGTTTCAAAATAAAGAATAAAAAAAGCCAGGCGTGGTGGTGCATGCTTGTAATCCCAGCATTTGGGAGGCTGAGACAGGAGGAGTATGGTTCGTGGACAACCTCATCTTCTTAGTGAAGCCCTCTGCAACTTAGTGAGACCTTGTTTCAAAATAAAGAATAAAAAATAGGCGGGGGGTGGGGGAGTAGCTCGGAGATCGAATGCCCCTGGGTTCCATCCCCAGACCCGTAAAAAAAAAAGAAAAAAAAAAAGAATAGAAAACAGGACTGGGGGGTGTAGCTTGAAGATAGAATGCCCCTGGGTTCAATCCATAGTTATAAAAAAAAAAAATTTTTTTCATTCAAAAGTTGATGCTAGCCAGGTGTGGTGGCGCACGCTTATAATCCCTGCACTTGGGAGGCTGAGACAGGAGGATGGCATGGGTTCGAAGCCAGCCTCAGCTACTTAGTGAGGCTTTCAGCAACTTAGTGAGACCCTGTTTCCAAATAAAATATTTTTAAAAAAAAAGGTCTGGGAGTATAGCCCGGAGGTAGAAAGCCTCTAGGTTCCACCCCCAGTACCACCAAAAAAAAAAAAGTAGATGCTAGCCAGATGTAATCTAAGTACTTGGGAGGCTGAGACAAGAGGATCATAGATTGCAGGACAGCTTTAACAAGTAGTGAGATTCTCATCAACCTAGTAAGACCCTGTTCAAAATAAAAAAAAGTAAAATAGGGCTGGAGGTTTAGCTGAGAGGTAGAATGCCCTTAAATTCAATCCCTAGTACCACCAAACAAACAAACAAACAAAAAATATATGCTAGCTGTGGTGCACACCTATAATCCCAGTACCTGGGAGCCTGAGACAGGAGGACTGCAGATTCAAGACCAGACTCAGAAACCTAGCAAGATCCCTCAGCAACTTAGTGACATCTGTTTTAAAACAAAAAATAAAAAGGGCTGGGGTACTGCTCAGAGGTAGAATGGCCCTGGGTTCAATCTCCAGTACCACAAAAAAAAAAAAAAAAAAAAACAGTCGTGGTGGCGCACACTTGTAATCCCAGTTCTTGGGAGGCTGAGACAGGAGGATCAGAGGTTTGTGGCCAGCCTCAGGTATTTAGTGAGGCCCTCTACAACTGAGACCCTGTTTCAAAATAAGGAATAAAAAATAGGGCTGGAGGTATAGCTCAAAGTTAGAATGCCCCTGGGTTCCATCCCCAGTACCACACACACAAAAACACCTAAATGTTGAGTTTTCACCAACCAACTTTTTCATATCCATTTGAGATGATCTTATAGTTTCTCACTTAATTTTTAATAAAATGAATCATATTATGTGATTTCCTAATATTACACCACCTTGAGTTTTCTGAAACAAGTCTTCATGACAATGTTATTCTCTTAATATGGTGCCATGTTGGGTCCCTACTATGCTACTCTACTCAAGAAGCAAACTTGGTCTTCACTTTCTTTTATATTTGTGTCCATTTGAACTGGCCTTATAAAATGAGATGTGAAACCATTTTCCTTTTCCTATATTCTGAGAGAGCACAAGAATCTATTTCTTGAGGATTTGATCAAATTAGCCATGAAGCTAAGTCAGCCTTGTGCCCTGGGGGGAGTCGCTGATCTTTCCTAATGCTTCCACGGTGACTCATTTTCCATCTTTTCTCCAACCACAACAAGTATCAGAGGCTGTGGCCACTTCATGGGGATAATCTGCAGAGAAACGGCCACGGGGATAGCACAGGATTGCATATCATGGGAGTAACTAGAGCGGGTCATGGGGAGCTACGGGGTTTGGAGGGCTCTCACAGGTTGTGATGTCTGGGGGAGCATAGCTGTCACTCAGGTAGGCATTGCTGGGCTTGGCCACCTTTAAGTAGACAACATCATACGTGTTCTTCAGGGCTGCCACAGCATCCTCATGCATGACGTCTTCTAGCCCCACACTGTTGACCTGGGTTCAAGGGAAGCAGAGCTCAGACAGAACCAGAAATGGCCAAAGAGGCCGACGCATGGAGGTGAGATGGAAAGGATCCTGGGCCTGCCCAGGGCCTGGGGGTGAGACCCAGGTCTGGGCTAGAAAAGTGATGGAGGTTCTCACCGCCAGGATCTTGTCTCCGATCTGTAACCTCCCGTCCTTGTGGGCAGCACCCCCCTCGATGATCTTCGTCACATAGATGCTATTATCTCCGGGGATGTGCTGGTTCCCTACGCCCCCTGCGATGCTGAAGCCAAGACCTGGATGCAAGGAGAGGCAGAGGTGGAGACCTGGAAAGCAGGCCTGGCAGGGGGGGTAGGCAGTCGCGACAGAGGGGGACAAAATGAGTTACTACCTTTAGGCCCTTTGATGAGCTTGATCTCCATGACCTTCTCAGCCGGGGGCTTCCGGCGCATGACGTAGAGGCGCACGATGGAACCTGCCTCTTTGAGGGCCTCCACTGCCGCTGAGTGGGTCACCTCCCGCACGTCCACTTCATTTACAAACAGGATGCTGTCGTTGACCCTGGGAGCAGCAAGGTGGGCCTGAGCCAGGAGCTTCCTGCTGCCCTGGCCCTCACTTTTGAGGGTACCAGCATCCTAACCCCTCTCTCCCCTCCCCACCTGAGGCGGCCATCCTGGGCCGCGGCCCCTCCAGGAATGATCTTGGTGATGAAAATGGATGGGTCGTCACCGATGTGTGGGTTGTCAGTGCCGCCGGCGATGCTGAAGCCCAGACCTGAGTTACCCTGGAAGAGGGAGGGCAAAAGGGTCAGCTCCCCTCCCTGTCCAATTCTGGCAAAGCGAGTGGAGAGGGGGAATGGGTTGGAGGGTCGTAGGCAGAGCTCAGAGGGACATGGTTAAAGGACTTCATCACGGGCGCAAAGAGAAACACAGGGAGGCGAGGGGCCCTGAGACGGAGGGGCTGGCTCACCCTTTCCAATGTGATTTCCTCGTATTCCATCTCCCCCTCGGTCCCGTTCACCTGCAACTCCAGCACGGTCAGAAACACAAAAACAGTGAGACAAATACTCCAGCCTGAGAACCCGCCCCTCCCTCCCCATGAAGTGACTCAGGTCCTCCCGCCCTCCTTCTCCAATGGCCCCAGCCCCAAACTCTAAACAACTCACATATCCTGGGGCTTCTAGGGTGTCTGTGTTGACAATCACAGGGGGAGAATTGGCCTGTGAGGGGAAACAGCAGACAAAAAAACCTGCCTGAGCCTTGACTCCAGTGGGAGCCTGTAACCAAGGGTGGGTCCCCCTAACCTAGCTCCCCTTTCAGCTGCCTAGCCAAGCCCACCTGCCAACCTTAGGCTCAGTCCACATTTTACACACACACACACACACACACACACACACACACACACACACACGAATCTAACTCTGCCCAGCCCAGGCCCCTGCAAGTGGAAGGAGGTGTATGAGAAGCAAGAAGGGAGAGACAGCCAGACGGAGAGGGGAGCAGCAGATGGTAAAGAGTGGGGGGGGGCAGGAAGGGGGGAGGGAGCCTCTCACCGGATGTAACACCACAGGGTGTTACATGCCTTATGTGCTACACACGTACATCCCAGGGCTCATGTCCACCAGGTCCTGTTTCTCCTTCCTGTCCCAATCCCCTAACATTTACCCAGACATCTTTATAATGCTCTCCAGATTAGTCCCTCACCTTCGCACACACTGCCCTAAGCCTTGCACCCCGGGAATCCGGGATTTCCCCAGCTGCAGGCCCCTCCTTCCCTCCCTCCCATCCACCAATCCAGCCCTTCCTCCAGGGACCGTGTTGCCTAGCAACGGTATCCAAGACCAGCCAAGACCTAGGGAGACCCACCTCCTGGAGGCCCTGTCGTCAGGACAACAGGGGGGAATGGGGCGTGGCCTAGGGCTGGCCAGACTCCCAGCAATGCAGGGCTCCGCTAGCCCCGCCCTTTCTGCCCCGGACCCCGCCCCCCCTAGTCAGGCCGTAAGGGTGAGGGAGCTTGGCTAGGAGGTTCCCGGAGGATGCGCATCCCAAATAACCTGCCTTCTCTCTCCCTGAAGCCCCTCATGCTAGACAGAGCAAAGGACATCAGGGGCGGGTAGTGGTGAAAGGCATGCGGGTGCTAGCCAGCACATCTACTCCCTCCCCCCACTTCATTAAGAAAAGGGTTAAAGAGAGGCGTGCCCAGGTCCTGACGTCAGTCGTCAGTTGCGCTGGGTCTCTAGACTCTAGGGCGGGGCCAGGTTTAGGCCGATCCTAGGGGCTTCCCCAATTGCCAAGGCAACCAAAGCCACGTCTCCATGGCAATGGGGGGAGGCGGCCAAGAGCCTCCTTCCGGGGTCTCCAACCTGTTTTCTCCTCTAACAGATATCTGGAGCCGACCAAGTACCAGGATTCCCGAGTCTAATTCCCGCTCTCGCCCTCCAAAGAGCTCCCTCCTCTTCTTAGTTCTCAATTCTAGAAACTACCGGCCATGTTCGGGCTCTGTGGTGGATTTCACACCCACGAATCTATTAACGCCATCCTTGACCCAGCCAATAGCCATGGACTACTGAAATCTCAGCCACAGGGTCACCCTCCATGGCATACCCCACCCCCAGTCCGCATCCTTTTCCTAAAACCTCCCCCACACCCATCCTTCATCCACGACTACATTCATCCTATCTACGCATCCTACACCCTCTATCTAGATCCGGTCCCCACCCTTCCAACCCCAGCCTCCATCCTCCATCATTCTCCATCTGTTTCCCTGCCAGGACCTCAGCCCCTAGCGCCATCCCTTGTCAATCTCCTGCCTCCCTCAGAGAGGCCCTCCTCTTTCTGTGACCCGATCCTCAAACCCCCGAGATTCTATCACCAAATCAGCCCTTCGCTCCTGGACGCACTCCCCATCCCTGCCGCACTGCCCCCCACTGAGGCCCCACTCCTGCCCCCCACTGAGGCCTTGCCCTGTGAGTCCCACAGTGACACTGCTTCCAGCACTCCCTAGCATGGTAATACCACCCCTCAAACCGCCCTCCTCTGTCGTCCTCCTCCCACGGGATGCAATGGCCCCATCTTGCAAAGGCTTCTAGAACCTTCCTTCACTCCTTGTTGTCACAGAGTTGCACACAAATACTTTGCACCATCGCCATCCAGGGCCTCACTCCCCTTCCTCTCAACCAGCCCGGTCCAATGCCCTGGGTCCACAGTCTTGTCTCTACCTGTCCCCTTCCGCTCCCAACTCCTCTCTTGCCACTTCAAGCCCTGGAGGCTGCTGCGGGGCCTCCCTGCCTCGCATCCTCCCAGTTCTTGGTGAAATGACAGCAACCTCCCCCTTCCTGGGGTACCACCACCACCCCCCCCCCGCTCCCTCCCCCCGCCCCTCAACCTCACAGCTTGCCTGGTCCTCTCCAAGCCTCCCCATCCTGGGTCCCCAGAAGAGGAGCCTGAGGCGAAAGAAGATGGAAAGTGGGCTGGGAAACCAAAAGCCTCCGAAACAGGGGCCTCCGGAGCTGGAGCAGGGACAGCAGGGGCGCACAGGAGGGAAGCGGAACAGGTGGCGGCAGCAGGGGAAGGATAGAAGACAGGGTGGCAGGGAGCCCCAGAGGAGGACAGACGACAGAGATGGACGGGGACGGGTGAAACTGAAAGGGGGGAGCTGGCTGCCCAGGCGGAGGACGGATGGGGCCGCAGAGGCCTGAGCTGGGGATCAGCGCGAGGGGGAAGGAGATGCGTGGGAGGAAGAGAGAGACGACATCAAGCACCAGCCAGCCAGCCAGCGGGAGGAAGCGCGAGGGGGAGGGCGCAGGAGAGGAGCAGGGGCTGGGGTCGGAGACTGGCAAAAAGGCCCCACAACGACCTGAAGTCTCCGGCCAGACAGATGGAAAGTGCTGGAGACTGAGGGACGGGCAGAGCCAGGCCCAGAGGCAGGCGGAGGTGGAGGAGGAGGGGACGGGACTGGAGCAAATGAGGGCAGCTGGCAGGGACCGGGGCTCTGGACACAGAACGGAAGCAGGCGGAGGCTGGGGTGTGGAGGAATGAGGAGGGCCCTGGGCGCTGGGGGCCTCCCGGGGTTTGCACACACCTCAACACGCGCACGCAGCAGCACGCAGACCCACACGCACGCACACAGAGGCTGGCATCAGGCTCCGCACCCACTCCCACTTGCCTGACCTGCTTCTCTGTGGGACCAAAGTGTTTCCAACAAGCCCCCCAAAGCCCCCTCCTCCAGGTCCCGGGAGTCCAGGCCCCAGATGCTGCCACCCCAGTCCCAACCCGCCCCACTCCCCCCCACCCTTCCCGACAGCTGTCGCCCTACCGGCCCTTCTGGGTTGCAGCAGCTCCGAGGCTCCGAGGGCCGCACTGGGGAGGGGGCCGCCAGGGTCTCCTACCTTGAGGGGGGAGAGGTGGGCGTGGCCCACGACCCCGTGGACGGCCTCGAGGTGGGACAAGTTCCTCTCCGCCACGTGCACCAGCTCGGGGGCGTTTACCTGGTTGGGGAGGTGGGCCGGGCTGTGCTCCAGAGGGGGCGTGTCTTCATCTTGGTAGCGGTATTTCTGGGGATGGGGACGAGGCTGTCACTGGGCTGGCCCAGCGCCTCAGGCTCCAGGCCGCCCGCCCCGGCCGCCTCCTCTTCCCCCAGCCAGTGCAGTGCGGAAGGCCCTGGGGCCTGACCAGCTCCTCCCCTCCCTCTCCTCCAGCCCATTGGCTCCCCTCTCTCCACCCTCCCTACAGCCCCCTCTCCCGCCAGGGCCTCGGCACCTCTCCTTTCTCCCCAAGGCCCAGCCCCATCCCCCAAGCCCTGTTCCTCACATCCAGAGCCTTGGCCTTCTACCCAGCATCCCTCTCTTTTGGCACCCGTGTCTTCCTTCATCCCTTTGCCAGCCTTCTTCTTCCACCTCCTCCATCCTTCCAGAGCTGTGGCCCCTGACCCTGTACTCCCATTCTCTACACCCCATCCCCAACTTCCTTGCCCCAGGTTCTAGGCTCCCCCTCTGCCTGCTGTGCCCCCATCTTCTACCCCACTCTGGCCTCTACCCCACAACCAACTGGCTCTCTAGCACCCTTGCATGCCTGAGAGAGGACCGAAGTCAGACCCTTCGACTCGAAGTGCTGGCCATCAGACCCAGGAAGGGCAAGCTGAAGCCTGTCCCATCTTCCCTCACGACCTGGGCCGGCTCCCCAGGACTCAGTGAAGATGCCTGGAGCTAGCTCCCACCCGCAGCGGTTCACAACCCAGCCAGCTAATCGGATATACTAGAAAGGGGCGGGATGGGGGAGCAAGGGGAGGAATGAAGGCAGGAGGGCTCAGGAGGGGGACAGGAATGGATGCAGGCCCCCCGGTTGAGGAAGAGGGTAGTGTGCTGGGCCATGGAGTGAATTTGAGTCTTCCTCTGGCCTTGGAGGGGGCAACATGTCCCCTGACTCCCTGCCTGATTAACAAGCTGGCACCTCAAGGGCCTCCCTTGTAGCTTAATAGGGACACCAGCAAATGAGATTAACGGGGACCAGAGGGAGAGAGGAAAACGGCAGTAACTCTCTACCGGGCCCTTCCACACTATCTGCCTCTGCCCTCCTGTGCGCCCCTCCTTGGGAGCTGACCCCATAGTAGCAGACAAGCCCAGACTCCAGGCTCAGGGAAGAGAGAGTAGGGTGCCAGATGTAGGGATCCCTCAGGGACAGAAGAAGACAGAACACACCCACTAGTGCACATGGGTAAAAAGAGGCAGAATTTCCCTGGAAAGTTTCTCTGAGAAGCTGAGAGTACTCCAGCATCTGAAAGGCAATAGTTGCAAGATCAAACAGGAGGAAGTTTATCAGGGATAAGTGCTGACTTATCTAAGAGCTTCCCTTCGTAGCTTAATAGGAGGAAGTGTATCCGGGATAAGTTTAAAACTGAAAATTCTGATGATCATGAGCCAGAGCTGAGAATGTAACCCAATATTGCTGTAAACTAAAGGAAAAGTAAGACAGAAGACAGAAAGTAAGAGAGAGGACAAGAGGGGGGAATTGGTCCTCTTGACACGAAGACTCTCCACCCAGGACACAGGAGCAACTAGAATTAAGAACTACCCTGAAGCCGGGCGCGGTAGCACAGGCTTGTAATCCCAGCATTCGGGAGGCTGAGACAGGAGGATCGTGGTTCGCTGACAGCCTCAGCTACTTAGTGAGGCCCTGTGCAACTCAGTGAGACCCTGTTTCAAAAGAAAGAATAAAAACTAGGGCTGGGGGTGTAGCTTGGAGGTAGAATGCCCCTGGGTTCCATCCCTAATACCCAAAAAAAAAGAAAAAAGAAAAAAGAAAGAACTACCCTGGCCAGGCTAAGTGGCAAGGGCCAGTAATCCTAGTACTTGGGAGGCTGAGAAAGGAAAATTACAAGTTCAAGGACAGCCTGGGCAACTTAGCAGACTCAGTCTCAAAATAAAAAATAAAAAGGGTTGAGGGTTTAAGTAGTAGAGTTCCCCTAGATTCAATCCCTATTACCAAAAAAAGTACCCTGACATGTTTAAAGGGCCTTAAAAAACAAAAATGGGGGCTCAACAAGTCTGAACCACAGACTCATGAACTCCAGGAATACAAAAGGTAAAGAAAGTAAGAAGGAGGCTAGCAAGACAGCCATCCTCAAAGACTGAGCTGCTTGTGATAACAAGTCTAGAACCAAAAGAAGTTGTCCAGCCGGGCGTGGTGGCACACACTTGTAATCCCAGCATTCCGGAGGCTGAGACAGGAGAATCGCAGTTCCAGGACAGCCTCAGCTACTTAGTGAGGCCCTTTGCAACTCAGTGAGACCCTGTTTCAAAATAAAGAATAAAAAATAGGGCTCAGGGTGTCTCTGGAGATAGAATGTCCCTGGGTTCCATCCCCAGTACCGAAAAAAAAAAAAAATTGTTCATTCCATATCCTGAGAAGGTGGTGGAAGGTGGTCGTTGGCCTCAGCCATGTTCAAGCTAAGGGACAAGGCCCCAGCACTGGAGAGTCCAGCATGGAGGGAGGCAGGCAGCTCTCTCTTCTCTCTTCAAGAGGCCCCCAACTTCCTGCAAGAAAACTAGGGCCAGAAACTAGGCTTGATAACTAGGCTTGAAACTCCAAGCTATGGAGTCTGGGAAGTGGTTTGAGCCCAGTGTGTGTCTATCTTCACCCCCCCCCCAACACACACACACTTTACAGAGAAAATCCTTGACCCTGATAGAGAAAATGTCAGGATGCATCGCAAAAAGTGAAGGTGTGAAGGGGGAAATTTTGTCATTTAATCTAGAGAGGAAATGAAGGGAAGGTCTTATCACAGTGAGACCCCAGCCAGCTTTCCCTTCCCCACCCTCTGGGGGGGGGTTCTGACACTGAGGAAAAGGCTTTTGGGGATAGAAACCCCCAGTGAGGAAAATGGGGAACACAGAATGAAGAGCCAAAGGTCCCAAAACGTGGCTGAAAGAAGCTAGGCCTATGTTTAGTCCCTGGAAAATTTTAATGTACATGTAGTGGGGGGTGTCTGGAGGAATGAGGGGAGGGCAATTCTGAAGCTGCAAAGTAGGGTGTGGGCATTTCAACACTCCTCAGTCCTAGATCACAGGACAACTAAAGCGGGACAGAAAGAAGGACCCCCCACCCCCCTCTTAACCCACTGGGACTCAGGGCCCTGACCAATGACAGCTCATTTGCTACTGGGTCAAGTCAGCATCCCCACATATTAGAACTTGAGAGAGGTCAAGGCCTGGGCGGGTGGCGCAGAAGGGGTCGCCGTTGTTCATTTCCCCTTGCCCCCCAAAGCCCCAGTTGCGAAGAATGACCTGGAACCAAGGCTTGTGCCCCCCAAAACAGAGGGGTGTGAGTTAAAGTGGTTAAGAGGGGCAACCCACTGCGCCTGTCCGCGAGAAGTTGCAACCCAAAGACCCCGCGCCAAGCAGAATGAACAGCGACAGCACTTGAAGCTCCCATCCTGATATTTGGGGGGTCCAGAAAGAGGGGAGCGGGGCCGGATCCCGTACCGCGGCACGTACCACGCAGAGACACATGGAGGCGAATCTGTTCCGAGCCGACATGGAGAAGGGGAGGGGGCTGAGGGGAGGGGGCGGGTGGGAGAGCGAGGGTCCCGGGTTGGGGGAGGGGGAGGGGCAGAGGGGTGGGGGCTGCGGCGGCCGCGGCGACTGGAGGCTGCGGCCGAAGGGGGGGGGACTGCGCCTGCGCAGTACGGGAGAGCGTCACGATGGGAAAGGAAGGAAGGGGTGAGGGGAGACCCTCTAAGCCACCAACTTCCCTGGCTCTATTCGTCCCCGGTTTCTCTCTGGACTTCGCCCTCCGCAGTATATGTCTATTCCGATCCCTCTACAAATACAGACAATCCTAAAATTTGCTGGTTTATCTCTCTGATTCTCAGGGACCCCTTTTCTAACCTAAATCCTCACCCCACCCCCAGATCGCCTGGCCCCTAACCATTCCAAAACCTCACTGGATGCCTCATTGTTACTGTACTCCTAGGATACAGGGAAGGAACCAGAATTTCTTCTTCACTTACAAGAACCCCTAAGGGATCTAAAATGCCTCTCCCACTAGCCCCCGCCCCAAAATTGTTACTGCAAACTGCCGTCCCCTCAAATCCCAAGACAGCTATTGTAACTGGCACAGTCCTCCCCTGCAGTGCAGCCCCACTGGCTAACCAGACAATGCTTCTTCAAGAGTTTAAAGAACCATAGACCCTTGTAGTGCCCTTAAATTGATATATTCCTTAAATTCTTCCTTTCTCAATCTGTCCCTCATTCCACCAAGAGAAACCTTGAAAAACAGCAAATATTACCCTTGCTGTAATATAAACATCCAAATAAGGTGCCTTCAAATTTAATGTTTAGAGTCCTTGTCCAAATCACTGAATCTAATCAGGATTTTCTAATATACCAGTCCCCAATACCACACCAGGGAATATTTAATCTACCTTAAAGCAGACCATCCAAATTCGACTGTAATTTCCTCAATTTATTTCCAAACCCTTACTTAAAGGTATTTATCTTTTCTTTACCCTCCAAATTCCTAAATTGCTCTTTTCTGGCTGCTCTCCCTACATCTCAACATCCCCTCTATGAATGTGAAGTCCAATTTTGTTGAAAGATTGTTCATATATATATATATATATATATATGTGTGTGTGTGTGTGTGTGTGTGTGTGTGTGTGTGTATTTTTCCTACACCCAAGGTCCAAAAAGATATTCACCAAAGTGAGATCTGGACTGCAATTTGCAATGACCCACAAATTACAGTCCAGTCTTTCTGGAAGCAGAACACCTCAAACAGACGGCCTCGGTCTCTTCAGAGCCTCCCATTTTCTCCCAAACAACTAAACCTGAAAGACAAACTTCTAAATATTCTCCCACTGAACGTCCACTTTTCCAGCTCTCAAAATCCAATAAGGGGGTCTCCTCAAATCGGCCATCTGCTTTCTATAAAATGCACACCCATGGTAGAAAGAATAATTTTCCTAGAATCTCGCCCCTGCGTCGATCGTCATATGTTAGATGCGCCCCCAAGATGACCCCCAATGTCCTAGTTTCCTATCTGGATAGAACATTTGGATCCTCAGAGGGAGCCAGTGCGGAAGGGGCTGGACTCAAAATTCCTTTCTAGAATAGAAAATGCACAGGCCCTACGTCTCCACCAGTGGGCGCTATGGCCCATTAAGACCCTCTCCCATCCCCCATTTTCTTTTTCCCTCCATTTTCCGTTTCCCCGTTGCTTGGCAACACAGCAATCAAGGACTTTGCTGTTGCCTAGCAACCGTCTCCCTGGAACACAGAGCTGAGGTAGGAGGGGTGCTCTGATGAAATCTGAACAGGCCTCCATCTTAGGAAAATTGAGACGTCAGATCTTCCAACCCCCGGATTCTCCTAAGACCCCCGCACCCCGCAGTTACGTGGACAACGGCCCCTCAAGCTCTGTCTCCTTTCGACTCAGGGGACCATGCCACGCCCCTCCCAGGTCAGCCCCGCCCTCATTCGGTCAGGTAATTCAGCCCCTCCCCTTTCCGAGGGTTGTTGCCTGCCTCCCCTTTTGGAGTAAGCCAGACCCCACCCACCAGACTCCAAGAGACCACGCCTCTGTCCTCTTCCCGCCCATTCGCTCCCCCGGCCTCGCCCACACTGTCCTTCCGCCACGCCCCTGTCGGCCAATGAATGGGGCTGTTGGCCACTCTGCCCCGCCCCCGACATCTTAACTTTGCCCAATGAGGACCACCCAGAGGGTTTAACCACTTCGCCTCCGAGTCCCTAGCCAAATACCCTGTCTTATTCCCACTTTACCCCCACCCCCACTTGTTCTGCTCCGCCCTCCGCCACCCTCGCCCGGCCCTCAAGTCCGCCACGCAACTTCAGTCGTCGCCGGTTACCATGGCAACGGCGGCAGCAGCGCGGAGAAAAGGGGGAGTGATGGGGGCGGAGTGGGAGAAAGAGATGCTCAAGAGACAGAGAGATACTGGCAGAGATATAGGCACCTAATGAGACTAAGTGATCGCTGTAAAGCAAAGTTTGCACAAAGCACACGGCCTAGCACACAGTAGGCGTTCAATAAATGCTCCTTAAATCACTGCGGCAGAACCCTATAAAAATAGGCAATGAAAGATGGAAGGCCGTCAGACGGAGCTGGGGAGTTCAACAACCAAAAAGCCTGAGCGCTCCCCACCCAGCATTTTCGGGGGGCAGGAGTCGTGTGCCCCCTGCTGGTTTCTCCTGAGCTACCCTCCCTGCCCTGGATAGAGATGAACCACAACTCCCAACAGTCCTAAAGGGCAGCAACACTCTAACACTGAGGGATTTTGTACCTCAAGGCCTCATGGGAGTTGGAGTCCTCACCACCCCGAGGCTGACAAGTTTTTGCGGCCAAGGAATGTGGCAAGCCTGGGTCTCCATGCCTCAGTAAAAGCCCAAATGCATGGCCCTCTCTGCAAGCTTCCTTCCCTCAGGGGATGCTCAACCCTGGGCTCCATCAAAGAAGTAGGAGTCTGGAGGGGGGAATGAATTAAGCCCTCACCCACCCACCCAGAATAGCTACCAATGCAGACAAGCACCCTCCCGTTCTCACTTTAGTGTGTTCCTGTGTTGGGAGCAGAACCACACTATCCACCAGGCTTTCTGTACACACCTATACACAGGGACCGCAGCCAGAGAGCCAGAGCCAGGGAGCAGGCCTCATGTAAGGAGACAGGAGGAGCACAGGATCACACAGACATTGAAGAAACTGGGCCAGAGAAACTGAGGCACAAAAACCGACTGAGACCACAGGGAATGGCGGAGGAAGCAACTTGGGAGAAAGCCCAGAGTCCACAGAACGGGGCGCAAGCAAGGAGCCCTAGAGGAGAGACCCAAAGGTCCTCGCTCTCAACCTCTCCCAGTCATGCCCACACGTGCACAACGCATGTGTACACACATGTGTGAGTTTGTGGCAGGGAACATGTGTGTCCTCAGCTCCCTCCCATAAGAAGCTGCAGTTCCCACTAAATATAACCCCCTCCCCAGCCTGTGACTCACCCGGACCCCGCCTCCCCCGGCCCCCACTTCCTGTCCCACCCCCCAGCCCCCAGCTGCCTGCCACCCGCCCCAGCCTCCCTCCACACACCAGGCATCCAGCTTCCCAGTCCCAGAGTCTGGCAGCAGAGACCTAGGTATTCTACACCCCTCCAGGAGCTTGCTCCCGCTCCCCCTCCAGCTCCCCCTCCAAGACCGCCTGCCCTTCCCAGGCTCCAAACACAGGGACACCCTTATAGGGATCCCCACCGCTGCCAGCCCTGCCTTCCTCCTACGCCGTTTCACCCCACTAGCTCTTCACCCAGTAACCTCAGTCAGAAGTCCTCAGGGACCCCTACACCCAGGTGTCCTCCCCCACCTGGGTGTCCAGCGTCAGGCTTGGCAGACCCCTTCATGCCCTCTCCCCTTCCTTGACCAGGGCTAGCTAGATGCAGTGTGGGAGGAGATGGGCATGTTAGGCACCTGCCTGGGCGGCCCTCAGACGCTGCACCTGCACCAGGTCCCCTCCTCAAATCCCCTTTCCCCCAGTCCTTTCGTCCTCCTCAGGAGCTGGCAACCTCGGCTGCTGCAACCCTCTAGCTGCCATGAGAGTGCCCCAGATCCTAACCTCACCTGGTTCATTCCCTCAGGTGATTCTGTGTAAGGCCCCACAGCCCTCTGACAGCTCCCAACTCTAACCACTTCATATGGAGGGAGCCCCAAATCAACAACCCCCTCAAATAGAGCACCCCAAACGTAATTACCACGAGATGCTGGTTCTATAGCCTGAAGGCCCACCCCTTCCCTGCCAGCTGACACCCCCAGACCAGTCAGGCACTAGCAACCATTAACCTTTACCCTCACGCCAAGAGACCCCCCAAATTGGACAAGGCACCTGGAAGCCAGATTTTCCTTCAGGAGGGGAGAATCCCACACACACAGCCCACCTGCCCACATACAAGAACAGGACTCGCATGTGAGCCAGGCTTCTCCTGAAATAAGTTGCCCTCAACATCGCTAGTGAACCCCGAAACCCACCAGGCCCCAAAACCAACGAATAGTCCAAATTTTCCATTTCTCCATAAGTACAAAGGGATCACTCCAGGGGGCACCTGTGGCCAAATCCAGCATTTTCTCAGGTGTGAACCCCAAAACTAAATTATGGCCCCCAAACCCATCTTACTTCTGATGCTCTCATTCCATGGCCTTCAGCACCAAATAAGGCCTGTCCAACCTCTCCCCACAAATCCATGTCCCCCTTCCAGTTTATGCCCCCCATGCTTACCTTGGTTGTCACTATACAGAGACAGTCCATGTTGGGGGGCCTGGCCGCGGCGGCGGGTGAGGGGCTCTGACTTCATTGGAGTTCCGTTCCTCCCCTTGGTGGGTTCTCACCCCTCCCCCCTCCGAACCCCACTTTTGCAGGGGGGGCCAGGATGGGGGGAGGGGTGAGAGGGGAAGGAGGGGGTTGGAGAAGGGAAGGGGAGGGGAGCGTGGGAGGGAGAGGAAGGGGGCCCTAAAAGGGGCTCCCCAATGGAGGGGAGGGGGCTTGGGGAGCACACCCCGATTCTCAGGAGGGGCGGGGGCACCGGGGGCTAGCAGCCCCGGGGTTCGGGGGCTGGGGCATGAGCTGGGGTGGGGGAGGGGAACCGGATTTCGGGGAGCCCCGGGGCAGGGGGGGGTCTTGCCAAACGGCCAGGGGCTAGGGGCCGTGGCGGGGGAGTGGGGTGGGGGGGTCGGAGATGGCAGCGGCTGAGGGAGCCGTGGAGCCGAGGAGGGAAGGGGAGAGAGGAGGAGAGAGGAAGCAGGGGGAGGGAGGGAGGGAGCTAGGAGCCAGAATGGGGGGGTGCCTTGGCAGAGTTAACTCCTTCGGTGCCGGCAGGAACCCGGATAATGGGAAAGGAGATGGAAGCAGAAGCAGAGAGGCCCTAAGGCAAACATGGAGACCTGGCCGATCTCCAAGGATGACAGCAAAGAACGGGAGGATGGGTTTCATTTCGTGGAGCGGGAAGCACCCACAGTTAGGCAGGGAGCACCCATGGCTATTTAAACCCTGGAGGAAGGCACGGCAGGGGATAGGGTGTGAGGGAGGGGCTGGCAGGAGGGAATCCCTGGGGGCCTAGTTCTCCCTGGGGATTCACAGGAGGGAACCTGAAAAGTAATTATGTCCTGGACTTTTTAGTGCCTGAAATTGGGGCCAGTAAAGAAAAAGGGCAAGGGGAAGGCTACAAGGACCAACAACAGAAAGTGCTTTCTCAGTGTCCGGGGCTCTGGGCCACTGGCCAGGATTCTATCACCAGGGCCCCCAGGTTTCAATTTAACATGAACAAGATTCTGCTCAGCCCTCTAGCCCTGCCTGCTCCCCAGGAAGCCAGGTGCCCACCCCCACCTCCTTACCTGGCTCTCTGAGATGGAAGCCTCATAATAGTCCAGGATGTCTGCACAGGAGCAGAGCTCAGTTACCTTCCCCTGCCCCAGGCCTCTCCGGCCACCTTGGCCACCTCCACAGTCTGTCTGGGAATGAAGGAGCCCCTCCAGCCACTGCTGGTTGGTGCTAATGGAGAATGGCTGGGGAATGACCCTATACAGGACTCTACTTAGGACCAAGTGCTCTCCAGACTCCCAACCAGCCCAGACGAAGTTCAGTACTTGCTCTCACAGGCCCAGGCCAGCCCCTTCCATTGTGGCCCCTCAGAAAATTGGGGCTACTCACCCAGCAAGGCCTGGAATAGATCACTGTGCAGCACGGTGAGGAGCGGGGGTGCCCACCGCAATAGTGGGGGGGCTAGGAGCCAGAGGGCTGACCTGGGAGCTGGCCAAGGCAAGTGAGGGAGGACTGAGACCAGGAAGAGCCTCCCAGTCACCTGGGCTCCCCCAGCCTCAGTTCTTTCACCCCAGGCCCCATGTGAAGGCCCAGGGGGAAAGATCTCAGAGTGCCAGTTCCCCCCTGTGCTCCCAGGCTCCCTTCCACAAGGACCCTGTTTTTCACCTCTTGGTCTCTGGGACATGTCTCTCTTCTCTCATTTTAATCTCCCTAATCCGCTGGGATTAGATTTGAGCTGCCTTCTCCCCACCCCATTCTAGCTGCTAAGCAAAGCAGGCAGTCTCTGAACTGACTCTGCCCTCTGCCCTCCCACCTTCCCTGTGCCCCCAGGCCACACCACCACGGGGCTCCAAACAGCCTGGTCCCTCCCCCAAACTTAGGTCCACTTTCTTGAGGGGCCAGGAAGAGGGCATCCCCCATGGAGGGCTGCAGCAGCTCAAAAAGAAGGGAACCCAGCTCACTCCCCCTCTGCCAGACCCCAAGGAGAACTACAGATAGAGGAGTAGGTATTTCTTGAGACTTCTTAGGCCAGAGAAGTTGGGGTGGGACTGGGAGCATAAGAATTCTTACAGTTCCCCTCAGGCCTGAGAAGAATCCATCTGCCTAGATGTCTAGCCTGGGCACAGGGCCTCTGAAATAAACAGGGCAGAGAGAGTGATTGATGGAGTCAGGAGGCTCTCTCAGAGGCCTTTATAGAGAGGCAATGAACTCAGGGAAGTGAGGAGGTTCCCCTACTGTGCACTCCTAGGTGTTTTGAGAGTTGATGACATCTCCTAGGCCTCAGGAGAATTTCCCTTGGACGAACACCAGCTTGGGTCCACCAGCCCACCAGTTACTCCCTTCTGTATTGGTGGAGTCAGGTTTCACAAGGAACCCCAAAGAGTCGGCTTTCCACTCCTCTGCTTCTGGCATCTACCTTACAGATCGCTCTTCCCACTTCTCCCTTCTAACTCTACCTGGGAAGTCCTCCTCCCAGTCTACCTCCATCCTTCTGGCTGCTGTTGTGTACGCTCCTCTTTCTCCCACCCATTCTATCCCATAACTCCTTCAGAAAGCTAGATTCTAGTTTGGACAGGCGGAATGAAGGAACTGGGGGAGATAGGGGTACGCCTGTGGGTAACTCTAGGTCAGTCAGAATGCAGGGGCCCACGTTCGGCCCCGGAACTACAGCTCCCAGGATGCCTCGGTGCCCGGAAGCTCCGCCCCCTGCACTCGCGCGGTGCATTGTGGAGCATGAGTCAGGGACCGGGCATCCAGACCTGGGCAGGCGGGACGTGAGACCGAGGTCAGCGCTCCAGGCAGCTGCACCCCGAGCTGCTCAAAGATGCAGACGGCTCGGGTGACCCCGAGCGTAGGGCGGCAGCTGCTGAGGCTGGGGAGCCGAAGGTGAGTATGGCAGGAGGGACAGGGAGACAGCGGGCCTGGGGACCGGGTCAGGACTGAACCAACCTCACCCCACAGCTCGCGGCCCAGTGCGCTCCTGGGGCAGCCCCGGCCCGGCCCGGCCCGGCGACCCTATGCCAGCGGGGCCGCTCAGGTAAGTGACAGCGGCCTTGGGAGGGGGTGTGTGAATGGGGTTTCGCCTGGGCCCCCACCATCCTGCCGGCAGGGGTCTCCCTCCTCGTTTCAGTCACCTGCTGGCAGCTTTGGCACCAAAAGTAGGGGAAAGGGCAGGCCAGGGTGCCCTAGGGTGAAACTAGGGAAAAGGCACTAGGCCCGCTCCACCCCGCGGCCAGCTCTCCCGCACCCTCCTTGGCTCACCTGAAGGCCTTTCTTCCACCTGGCTAACCAACCTTTTCCCCAGGCGGCTGTGGATAAGTCAGATTCTGTCTCCTCTGATGCTTCAACCAAGGAAAAAGTGACCAAGGCGGTAAGTGGGCCAGAGACCTGTACACCTAAGCCAGAGGTAGACCCACCCAGACAAGTTTCCTCAGACCC
Source organism: Muscardinus avellanarius (assembly GCF_963383645.1). NCBI lineage: Eukaryota > Metazoa > Chordata > Mammalia > Rodentia > Gliridae > Muscardinus > Muscardinus avellanarius. The sequence goes on along the minus strand of NC_137802.1, from coordinate 16,394,882 downwards.
CTTTCTCCCTGCCCAGGCATCTAAGTCCTTTGCTGTGGGGATGTTCAAAGGCCAGCTCACCACTGATCAGGTGTTCCCATACCCGTCTGGTAAGGGAAGGGGTAGTTAGCACTGGGTGGGGACAGGGCTGATTGGACAGCATCACCTGACCAGTCTGTGACTCCTCTCCCTACCTCCCCAGTGCTGAGCGAGGAGCAGACACAATTTCTGAAAGAGCTGGTGGGGCCCGTGTCCCGCTTCTTTGAGGTAAGGAACAAGTGGGACTCAGTCTTTGATATGGAAGTTGGGCAAGGGTATTAAGGAATTTAAAAGGAGCCAGAGTGGGGCGTGGTGGCACACGCTTGTAACCAGAGGATCACGGTTCACAGACAGTAAAGAATAAAAAATAGGGCAGGGGGTGTAGCTCGGAGGTCAAATGCTCCTGGGTCCAGCCCCAAACCCGCAAAAAAAAAAAAAAAAAAAAAAGAGCCAGGCTGGGAATCCTGGCACACGTAATTCTAGTACATGGGAGGCTGAGACAGGAAAACTGCAGGTTCGCTGCCAGCCTTGGCTAGTGAGGCCCTGAGACCCAGCTTCCAAATAGACTAAAAACCAAAAATAGGGATGGAGGTGTGGCTTGGAAGTAGAATCCCCCAGGGTTCAATTCCCAGTACCCAAATGGAAAAAAAAATGAAAAAAGAAATAAAAAACCCTGGACTTGGGATCCTGTGTCTTTCCCAGGAAGTGAATGATCCTGCCAAGAATGACACTCTGGAGCGGGTGGAGGACGCCTCTCTTCAGGGCCTCAAGGAGCTGGGGGCTTTTGGACTGCAAGTGCCCAGTGAGCTAGGCGGTGTGGGCCTCTGCAACACACAGGTGAGGGGAGCCTCTTCACTACTTCCAGTATGCCTCGCACTGCAGCTTGGCTGACTCGGCTCCTTCCTCACCCCCTAAAGCCAAGGTTTCTTTCAAACCTCTATCTGAGGGGCCTGACTCTTCCAGCTGTGTACACGACCCCCAACCCAGTCTACATGCAGTCCCCTAGGGGCATGGACTCAAACTGGTTCCCAAGTGTCTGGGGGCCATAAGACAAGACAGTATGGCATGATAGGATAATAGATAATAGGTTCCCTCCCACCAAGATGTAGGGCAGAGCAGCACCTGCTACTTTTTGTAATCCTGTTTCCCCCCTCCACACTGTGGAGACGGCTCAGGCCAGTCCCAGCCCCACTGCTTATACACTAAGGGTAGGTCCCCATGTAGCCCGTTACAGCCCCAGATGCCTGCTTCCCTTCCAGTACGCTCGCTTGGCAGAGATTGTGGGCATGCATGACCTTGGCGTGGGAGTGACCCTGGGGGCTCATCAAAGCATCGGTTTCAAAGGCATCCTGCTCTTTGGCACAAAGGCCCAGAAAGAAAAATACCTCCCTAAAGTGGCAACTGGTAAGGCAACCATGAGGCTTAGGGACTGGGGTGTCCTGAGCTTGACAAAGACTAGGCCACTTAGCATTTAAAGGATTACAAAACAGGGCATATCACTTGGGGGAAGGTTCTTGGGAGGCATCAGTGTGCTGGTGGGGAAATGCAAAGAAACTAGATACTGCCAGAGGCGCTGAGGAAACACCTGGCGGGAATGGGGAAGAGGGCTGAGATTCCTGCTAAAGAAGGCTTCTCTCCCTACCAGGGGAGAATTTGGCCGCCTTCTGTCTAACCGAGCCCTCAAGTGGGTCAGATGCAGCTTCCATCCGAACCTCAGCTGTGCCTAGCCCCTGTGGAAAATATTATACCCTCAATGGAAGCAAGATTTGGATCAGGCAATCTTCAATTCTCCTCTCTTGACCCCCTCAGCCCAATTCCAAGCCCCATCACTGTGGGCTCTCCCTGACTGCTGCCCCTCATTCTTCCACAGTAACGGGGGCCTAGCAGAGATTTTCACAGTCTTTGCCAAAACACCGGTTAAAGATGCAACCACGGGGGCTGTAAAAGAGAAGATCACGGCCTTTGTGGTAGAGAGGAGCTTTGGAGGTGTTACCCAGTAAGTGGATTTGGGGAGGATGAAGTGGGGGGGAGGCACTGTCGGGCTCCAGAGCAAGGTCACCCTGGAGGCAAGCAAAACCCAAAAGCAGGTGGGTACCATATTTCCTTTGGGACATGTGTGAGGAACCCACCCAAAGCTTTGGCTCCAGCAACCCAGTCCAACACAGGATAGCGGGTCACAGCCAGGCCTCCATAGCTCACAGAGCACTGGCAGTGTTGCCTGTACCTCTTGCAGTCCGGCAGGCGCAGTTCCTGCCCCCAGTAGAAACCTGTTCACACCTGCACTTTCCTGCCCTGTCACAGTGGACCCCCTGAGAAGAAGATGGGCATCAAAGCTTCAAACACAACAGAGGTGTACTTCGATGGAGTGAAGGTGCCCTCAGAGAATGTGCTGGGTGAGGTGGGAGGCGGCTTCAAGGTTGCTGTTCACATTCTCAACAACGGAAGGTTTGGCATGGCTGCAACCCTTGCAGGCACCATGAAAGCCATCATTGCTAAGGCGGTGAGTACTGTGTCTGGGTCCCTAGCTAGCCGGAATGAGTCCCTGTTCCCTTGCAGGCACTCCCTACGCCAGAGACCCCTCCCCTGCTAGCAGCTCCAGACCTATTAGTTTAGGTCTCCATCCAGCATGGACTGAACTTATGGTTGTGGGCAAAGCCCATCCCTACAGCCCAGGCCCAGCCAGTCCTGGGAAGACTACAGAACTGCAGTGGGATGTGTGTGCCTTCTTCCAGGTGGATCATGCTACCAATCGCACCCAGTTTGGGGACAAAATTCACAACTTTGGGCTGATCCAGGAGAAGCTGGCCCGGATGGCTATGCTGCAGTACGTGACTGAGGTAAGGACTCCCTGTGGTTTTCTTCCCAGTTGGTTCAGACTACAACCCCCAGCAGCACCTGGGGCAGTGGGTCTCCAGCTTTACACCAATGCCCTAGGGGATGCGGGGAGGCATAGCCAGTCAGCTCCTGAAGAGGGAGAGCGATGCTTCACTGCTGAAGTGCTTCCAGAGGTACCACAAGTTAATTTTGCCCTTACTTCCACCCCTTTCAATTAGTCCAATGCATGGAAGCTCCCAAGGCACCAGCTCAGAGGACCAAATATTTAGATGTTCTTGACCTGACCAGAGTTATCAGGTGAAGAAGGGCCATGGGAGGCTAGGTCAGACCTGGTCTTCTGATTCGGGTGTTGAGGTAGAGTCTGATGCAGACCTTCTCAATTTTCCTTCCCATGTCCCAACTATGCCACCTCAGTCCATGGCTTACATGCTGAGTGCCAACATGGACCAGGGAGCCAAAGACTTCCAGATAGAGGCGGCCATCAGCAAAATCTTTGGCTCGGTGAGGACCCAGGCATGATGGGAGGGAGAGTCTAGTTTGGGAGCTCAGCTCCAAAACAATCTCATCTAGTTCCGTATCTCTAGGAGGCAGCCTGGAAGGTGACAGATGAGTGCATCCAGATCATGGGGGGCATGGGCTTCATGAAGGTATGTGGCAGCCCTCTGCAAGGGGCAGCCAGGCAGAGTGGGCGGTCGCACCTCAGCACAGGCTTAAGCTGCCTCTTCCCTGTCCCAGGAGCCTGGGGTGGAGCGTGTACTCCGAGATATTCGCATCTTCCGCATCTTTGAGGGGACGAACGATATTCTCAGGCTGTTTGTGGCTCTGCAGGGCTGTATGGTAAGAAGGTGGAGAATGGGGGAGAGGAAATGGGGAGGACAGGGAGTCCTGACTCTTGGATCCTCCTCCCCCACAGGACAAAGGAAAGGAACTCTCTGGGCTTGGCAATGCCTTAAAAAACCCTTTTGAGAATGTTGGCCTCCTACTAGGAGAGGCAGGCAAACAGCTGAGGCGGTAAGTTCAGGGGCTGTGGCCAGGGGAGGGCAGGCTGGCGCCTGGCAACTAACCAGTCAGGTATCCTTCCTTGTCCTCCCAGGCGGGCAGGGATTGGCAGTGGCCTGAGTCTCAGTGGAGTTGTCCACCCAGAGTTGAATCGGAGCGGTGAGCTGGTGAGTGGTCAGGGCCTGCAGGGCAAAGCCTGGGGCAAGGGCTGATGGAGGACAGCCACTCAGAGCCCCGCCACCCTCCACATCTCTCCAGGCAGTGCAGGCTCTGGAGCAGTTCGCCACAGTGGTGGAGGCCAAGCTGATAAAACATAAGAAGGGGATCGTCAGTGAGTGAGCTCTGGCCCTCCCCCCTCGCTGTCCCCTCCCATCCTCAGACTCTAACCCCCCATCATCTACCTGACAGATGAGCAGTTTCTGCTGCAGCGCCTGGCAGACGGGGCCATTGACCTCTATGCCATGGTGGTGGTCCTCTCCAGGTGAGGAGGCAGGGAGGAGGCTGAGCCATAGGTGGGCTGGGCTGGGGTTTCAGCCCGTCATCTTCTCCTGCTTCCCACCAGGGCCTCAAGATCCCTGAGTGAGGGCCACCCTGCAGCCCAGCACGAGAAGATGCTCTGTGACTGCTGGTGTATTGAGGTGAGCCCCCGGGCTCTCTGGTGTGGGTGGAGTCTAGGACACACAGGCCTGACCCCTCCTTCCCTCTGCGCAGGCTGCAGCTCGGGTCCGGGAGAACATGACCGCTCTGCAGTCTGACCCCCAGCAACAGGATCTCTTCCGGAACTTCAAAAGCATCTCCAAAGCCATGGTGGAACGGGGTGGTGTGGTCACCAACAATCCGCTTGGCGTCTGAATACTCTCAGCCATGGCTGGGCCTGGTTACGTTACGTGCCTTCCTTCAAGCCAAAGCTTAGGCCCCCCTTCTGGGGGCCCTGGTTTGCCCTTGTAGGGGCCTTATGGTCCCAGAACTGTGCCTGATCTCCAAAGCACTTAACTGCCTCACAAATAATAAAGTTTCTAACAAGTCAGCCTTTGCTGCTGTACCTTAGTTCTTTTCCTCTGCTGCCTGCCTCCCTCCCAGAAGAAAGGAGCCAGAGGTGGGGGAGTTTGCCTCTAATCCTTTATTTGGCGTTTTATACAAGTGACTAAAATAAATAGAGTAACAAAGGCAGGTACATGGGCCCCAAATACCAAATACCCCAGCTTCCCTGGACTGCTGTCTAGGGTACCCAGTCCCCTTCCCCCTCCCAGAGTACCACTAACTACCCCCACCTGCAGAGGGCAGCACTGACTGGGTGCCTGGAAGAAGAGGTCACATTCTGGGGTGAAAAGGGGCCCAGGAGCCGAGGACTCCATACAAAAGAGGAAATATCTATTTAAAAAAACCCCAAAATGTAAGAAAGTCTATTAACCCCAAAAAAGGCTTATATAAAAAAAAATAAAGCTAAAAATAACCAAAGGTCCCTTTTCTACCCCTGAGGGAAGGGGGAGGACCAGGCACTGCTGGTGAGAGTCACAGTGGCAATAATATGGTGGGCAGCAGCCGCCAGGCTGAGCCCAGGCACCGACAGGAGCAGTAAGATGTGACTGAAAGACACCCAGCCAGAGAACGGGCACCAGGCATCACGCCAATGCTGGACGGGCCGAGGTCTGTGTAGAGTCCAGAGTGGGCTCTACATAACATCTACAAAAAACTCACTGGGGTTGCCCATGGCCATGTGGAAGCTTTGGCGGCTGGCTGTCAGTTCTGGGGGCACAGAGCCCAGGTCTCTGACTGGAGGGGCCCCTGGGGGCTGCACTGCTGGAGGCACAGGCGGCGGGGGTGGGGGCATCATGACCACCATCATGGGGTTGTAAGGGAGAGCCATGCCAGGGGGAGGTCCATAGGGATGGAGCCCTGGGTGGGCTCGGAGATTGGGAGCACCCCCTGTAGAGCCCCTGGATGGGGGTGGACCCCCATCACTGGTTCCACCAGGTTCCCCACCCCGCCGGAGGCTGCCCCCTCGACTGGAGGGCTCGGACTCACTGCCACTGCCGGACTTGGACTCGGGGGCCCGCTCCTCAGGCCTCCCCGTGCGCCCGGCCCCCCCATCGCTTCTTGTTGAGCCGCTGCTCCGGCTCCCTGTGGGGAGGGGACAGGAAGCAAGGTTCAGCCCAGGTCCTCTGACTTCCCCAGTCCCACTTCTGCCTTCTTCCGGGGCTCCCCTCCACCACAGCTTCGGCTGGACTGCCATCTGGGGCGACTTACCCTCACTGTGTTGGCTGCTGGCGCTGCCCCCACCATAGGTGTAGGATGAGAGCTCATGGTAGGGTGGGGGCTGCGGACTGTAAGGGTGCGGGGCTGGGTACTGGTAGGAGAAGGTGGGCAGCAGGGGCCAGGGGGTGGCTCCAGGCAGAGGAGCCAGGGTGTCCTGGTCTGAAGCCCCACTGGAGCCATCATTGTCATTCAGAGACAGGTTGACGAGGTCTAAAACACAAGGAAAGACAGCAAGAAGTCACTGCTTTATGAGGCCAGGCTCCATAAACCTAGTCCATGGCTTGTTCAAAACCTAAACAGATGCCAACCCCACCCACAGCCAGTATGAGACGGAGCACAGGGCACGTATGCTTGACTGCCCAGGGTGACTCTGGCCAGTTTCTGGGCCAGGTCCAGGTTGGAGAGGCAGACCACAATGTTCTCAGGTCTGGGAAGGGACTTACAACTCTCACAGCCACCACTGAGGTCTCCAAAGACGTAGTAGCACTGCTCGGAGAAGGTGATCTTGTTGACTGTGTGGCGGATGAGGCCCGCCTTCAGCAGCCCACTGGCATACTTCCGGGCCTCCCGTCGCTCAGGAAAGCCCTCCACGTGATGGTACAGCCAGTCGACCACATCCGAGCCTGTCCACCCACAGTGGAGAAAGGCCTCAGGTCCTCCCAGCTCCTGCCCTCACCCTGGCCTGGCCCACTCCCGGCTCCGGCCACCTCCTCCCCTCCCACACCACCTGCACGGCCCGGCGGTACCCAAGAAGGCGTTCGGGATGGTGATCTTGAGCCACATGCGGTCCCGAACTTCCAGCCCAGACTCTGGAGCTGCCATAGCCTTGGTCACAGACGCCATGTCCATATGGATGGACAGACCCCGGCCCTCACAGCCTGATGGAGACAGGGAATGGGGTCAGGGTCCACTTGCACAGGGCCTGACTGACCATGGGCCAACCTTCCAGGGGCTTGGCTGGGCTCACCATCAGGTAGAGAGGAGCCGGATGTAATGGTGCTCATGGACGAGGAGCCTGGGTAGGCAGGGAAGGTGCCGGTCAGCGCAGCGGAGTGAGACACCCAGGCAGCAGGGTCGATCGGCTGGATGGGCTCATCTGGAACAAAGAATGCCACCAAGGGACTCGTGTCTCAATCCAAGAACCCAGCCCTGTCCTTCTGACTCCTGTTCCACAGCTTTTTGGTACTGGGGATTGAGCTCAGGGCTATTCTATCTCTAAGCTACACCTCCAGCCCTTTTAAGTTTTCTTTTTTGTCGGCACTGGGGTTGGAAGCCAAGGGCATTCTGCTTCTGAGCTATACCCCCAGCCCTATTTTTAATTCTTTATTTTATGAGGTGCTGGAGATTGAACCCAGGGGCATTCTACCAGATACACCCCTAGCCTAATTTTTTATTCTTTATTTTGAAACAGGGTCTCACTAAGTTGCAGAGGGCCTCACTAAGTAGCTGAGGCTGGCCATGAACTGAGATCCTCCTGTGTCAGCCTCCCAAGTACTGGGATTACAAGCGTGCGCCACCACGCCTGGCTAGTTCTTATTTTGACATAGGGTCTTGCTAAGTTGCTGAGGCTGACCTCAAACCTGTGATCCTCCTGTCTCAGCTTCCCAAGTACTTGGATTACAAGTGTATGTCACCATGCCCACCTTCCACCTGGTCTTTTTTTGTTTGTTTGTTTGCAGTACCAGAAATGGAACCTAGGGGCATTCTACCTTCAAGCTATACCCCTAGCCCTATTTCTTATTCTTTATTTTGAAACAAGGTCTCACTAAGTTGTAGAGGGCCGAGGTAGCTGAGGCAGGCCGCAGACTGCCTGTCTCAGCCTCCCATGTGCTGGGATTACAAGTGTGTACCACCAGGCCCGGCTCGGACCTCCACATCTTTTCTTGCCTCCCCAGCCCATTCCCCAACAGCCGAGAGGCCCAGCCCCAGCTCCCCTGGCTCCCAGCTCCTGCCTGAGTGTCACTCACTCCGGGGAAGGGTGAAGTAGGCCTGAGGAGAGGGATCCCAACACTTGGCCACTGTCAGCACGATGGGGCTGTGAACAAGAGAAGACTAGTCAAGGGGGGAGGAGGAAGAGGCCTCAGGAAGGCTGACAGAAATGGATGAAGAGACTCAGAAAAACAAAGGAACACATACACAGCTGGGCCGGAGAAGACTCCACAACAGAATGACTTACCGACATGGGTGATTTTTTTGTTGATGTTATTAAGGATTGAATTCAGGGGCATTCTACCTCTGAGCTACTCCTCCAGCCCTATTTTAGATTTTATTTGAACACAGGGTCTCACTACAAGTTGCTGAGGCTGGCTGAAAACCTAGGAACCTCCTGTCTCAGCCTCCCAAGTACTGGGATTACAAACAGGGTGCGCCACCTCGCCTGGCTCATGGGTGACTTAAGAACAGGTTGATGAGTGAAACAGGGAACTGCACCCTGCATAATTCCATTCACAGGAAGCACGAAACAGGGAACATGGGACTGTGTTGCTCAGGACTCATGCATGGTGGAAATGTATCTACTGAAGGAAAGGTTTTCTTGAACAAAGAAGAGAGCATGCACTCCTGGGAAGTGAGTGATGAGGTCAGGTGGGGAAGGGACCCTCAGGATGGCGCTCTGAGACAGTGGCCACCTTCTGTTTCATGATGCAGGTGCTGATGACACAGGTTGTTGTTCTAGGGTGACTAAGTTTTTTTTGGTACTGGGGATTAGAGCCCAAGCCACACACTGAGCCCTTTTTCAATTTTTGTTTTGAAACAGGTTCTTGCTAGGTTGCTGAGTCTTGCTACATTGCTGAGATTGTCCTGGAACAGGTATGTGCCACCATGCCCAATTTATGTTATGTATTTTTGTTATACATACTTTATGGTACTGGAGATTAAATCAGAGGCATTCTATGTCCAAGCTATAACTCCAGCCCTTTTTTTTGTTGTTGTTGTTTGTTTTGTTTTAAAACGGTCTCACCAGATTGCTGAGAGCCTTGCTAAGTTCCTGAGGCTGGTCTTGAACCTGCAATCCTGGAATTACAGGCATGTCCCACCACCCAGCTACATCTCACTACCTTTTCTTTTTTTCTTTTTTTTTTTTTGCAGGTCTAGAGATGGAACCCAGGGGCATTCGACCTCAGAGCTACACCCCCTGCCCTATTTTTTATTCTTTATTTTGAAACAGGGTCTCACTAAGTTGCAGAGGAACTTTCTATATAGCTAAGGCTATCCATGAACCGTGATCCTCCAGTCTGGAACTTTCTATATAGCTAAGGCTATCCATGAACCGTGATTCTTCAGTCTCAGCCTCCTGAATGCTGGCATTTACAGAATGCGCCACCAACTCCGGCTTTACATCTCACTACTTTTTAAAATCACAGAACAAAAAGAGGAAGCCAGAATCTGAAACCAGCTCAGAGGCTCACCCCGGCGTGTGCACGATGTCCCTCAGGACCCGCACAGCATCATCGTTGCTCATGTCCTCGAAGTTCATGTCGTTCACCTAGGAGCAAAGGCAAGTGGGTCCCAGACAGAAGAAAGGCTGAGGGGCGCACGCCCGTGAACTCGGCCGCAGATCCCGGCCCACCTGCAAAAGCATGTCCCCCGGCTCGATGCGCCCGTCGGCCGCCACGGCCCCCCCCTTCATGATGGAGCCGATGTAGATGCCTCCGTCACCCCGCTCGTTGCTTTGGCCCACGATGGAGATGCCCAAGAAGTTGTACTTCTCTGTGGAAGGAGTCCTCATGAGGGGGAGCCCCAGCTGCAGGGTCCCCCTACCTCCAGGCAGACCCCTCCGTACCCATGTTGAGCGTGACCGTGATGATGTTGAGAGACATGGTGGAATCTGTGACGCTGCTGAAGGATGAGGTCTGGTGGTGGAAGGAGGGGAAGGAGTTGGGCTGCCCTTCAGCAACCCTGAGACAAGCCCTGCGCTTGTGTGTCCTGGCACCGCCTAAACCCAGGCCCGTGAGTCCCATGAGAACTGCTTTACCCTTTCATTTTTTTTTTTTGGTGGTGGTACTGGGGCTCCTGGAAACCCTTCTACCTCCGGGCTACACTCCCAGACCTATTTTATACTTTTTTATTTGCAAACAGGGTCTCTGAAGCCAGCGTGACTGGCTTCAAACCTGCGCGATCCTCCTGTCCCCGCCTCCCAAGCACAGGGATTACAAGCGCGTGCCACCACGCCCGGCCTGCCTTACCCTTTCCATGCGAGGCGGCCGCTGTTTCCTCCGCCGGCGGTGGCGCTTCAGGAGGCGGGAGGCGTTGCTCTGCTCGGTGGAGCTGCTGAACCTGCCGAGGAGAAGCAGCGCACTTGTCGACCCAAGTGGTCATGGGACCAAGAGAAACCAAGGACTGACTGGGAGGGCGTGCGAGCCCTGGACAGAGAGCTGGGCACCCATACCTGCTCATGGTGTCGTCCTCGTCCGAGTCCCCCAGGCTGGTACTCTCCAGCTCACTGGTCATGAGGGTGGAGGAACTCTCGTACCCAGCGAGGTGGCGCTCCAGCCTCGAGGGCCCTCCGGGCCGGTGGCCCCCAGCTGCGTATGAACAACAGCCTCAGCAGCAGGCCTCCTGCCCCGCCCTCACTGGCTCGGGCCGCCCCCAGCCCCCGCTCTACCCAGGCTGCCCCTCACCGCCGTGCTCACTGCTGTCTCTCCTTCGAGGTCGCTCCCGCCTCAGTGACACGACCGACTCAGTCTCTGTTTCAGGCTCCAGATTCTCATGACTGCTAGACACATTCGGGCTACACGGGCAGAGATGGTTTCCAATCCATGTCAGGAGAACACAGCTCCAAATTCTCAGCCTCCCTTCCCAAAGGGCCTGGCTCCCTCTCACCTCCCTCCCCTGGCCTCAAAAGAACGCAGAGGACTCACTGGAAGGACGGAGGCCTAGAGTCCCCAATGCCGCTGGTCCTCTCCGGTGGCAAAGGGGGTAATGGTGGGGGTGGAGGCGCCAGTTCTGTCCGAGCCTCGTGGGCTGGGGGCACCATCTCGGGCTGGGGGTTATCTGATGACACCAGCTACAAGAGGGCAAATGGGAAAGCAGGGCTCCGTTGGGAGGTGGAGTGTAAGCAGGGACTACGGAAAGGATCAGAGGACGGAGGCCCTACGGAAAGCCCCAAAGAGGGGTCGCCAGTATGCGAGGCTCTGGAAGCTGACATTGGCTCGAGTTGGCAGGAGGGCAAGGAGCCACAGTGGGCAGCAGCAGGACGGGGGGCGGGCTACAGAAGCACACCGAGGCCGGATGGTTGAGAACAAGTGTCCTTACCCAGGATACCACCCGTCCGTTGAAGCAGGGGAGGCGGGCATTGTCATCTGAAATTTCCTCCTTCACCACCCTGCCGGGAGACACGACAGGTCAGCAACACTGGACTGGCCTCCCTCGTTCCTTAGCTTCTCCCCTTCTCTATCCAGAGTGAAGACAGTGACTCGCTCCTACCTGTCCAAGTCCTCTGCTCAAGAATCTCCAGGCTCCTTTCCTTACTTTGCCTTGTCTCCCCAGCTCTTCAAAAGCACAGTGCTGCTCCAAAGACTTTCTTGAGACCAAGTCAAACCTCTGGGTCCCATTTCTTTTTCTTTCTTTTATATATATATTTTTTTGTGGTAGTGGGGATGGAAACCAGGGGCATTCTACCTCCAAGCTACACCCCTAGCCAGATTTTTTATTCTTTATTTTGAAACAGGGTCTCACTGAGTCGCAGAGGGCCTCACTAAGTGGCTGAGGCTGGTTGTGAACCTGCATCCTCCTGTCTCAGCCTCCCAAGTACTGGGTGGGTCCAATTTCAAAGGCCATTCACTGTGCCTCCGCAGCTGCCAAACCTCTAGATCTCCCCAATCCCATCCCTGTACTTTACACACATGCCCAAAAAAGGCTTTGCTCATCCGGTCTCTACTCTTCCCTTTAGTGTTCTCTAATTCACATACAGAGCTATCCAAATGTGTGTTCTTTGTCTGGGTAAAAACACCCATTAGAGCCAGGTGTGGTGGTGCACACTTGTAATCCCAGCATTTGGGAGGCTGAGACCGGAGGATCTGGGTTCTTGGCCAGCCTCAGCTACTTAGTGAGTCCCTCTGCAACTTAGTGAGACCCTGTTTCAAAATAAAGAATAAAAAACAGGGCAGGGGGTGTAGCTCGGAGGTCAAATGCCCCTGGGTTCCATCCCCAGACCCGCAAAAAAATAAAAAATAATCTGCACTAAGCAATCTGCTCAGCCTGCCAGATCCCACAATGGGGCCCGGAGGATCACCTCTCCCTCAGCTTCCTTGAGGTAGACTGGCCTTGCCCCTTCTCAACCAACGTCACACCATTAATAGCCACTCTGTTCTGGGCACACAGCAGCACCTCTGACACTTAGTAGGCAAAAACAAGTATCTGTTGACTAAATGAATAAATGTGAACAATGAGCCTCTTGCACTCACTCACACCTGTACATCCTCACCCTCAAATTAGATCATTTTGTCTGATTAACCCTTTGGCCTAACATGTTCTGGAAACCTCGCTATATGCTGACTTAATCCACTGGCTATCAAGTAACAACACAGTCCAGTCACTACCAATGCACTCAGCATAACACAGTATTCTCCCCGGTATAGCCCAACCTCAGCATAACTCACTCTACTTCAAGACAAGTGTTTCTCTTTTTTGAGGGGGGAGGTTTAAAGATTGAACTCAAGGACATTTTACCCCTGAGCTACTCCCCTTACACTTTTTATTAATTTATTTTACTTATATGTGTGTATATCGGGGGATATTGGGGACTGAAGCCCAGGAACATTCTACCTCTGAGATACACCCTGAACCCTATTAGATGGTTTAAGTTGGGGAGGGCCTTGCCAAGTTGCTGAGGCTGAACAAGAACCTGCCATCCTCCTGTCTCAGCCTCCCAAGAACTAAGATTACAGGTATGCACTACTATACCAGGTTTATTTTTATGTTATGTTTGTATGGTACTAGGGATGGAACCTAGTGGCCTCTGGGCTACATCCCCAGACCTATTTTGCTTTTTACTGGAAACCGTCTTGCTAAGTGCCCCACTAAGTAGCTGAAGCTGCCCTTAAATCTGAAATCTTCCTGTTACTGGAAATTCCCAGTTACTGGAATTACAAGTGTGTACCACCACGACAAGCTTATTTTTAAATTTTGAAGCTGAGTCTAAGTTGCTGAGGGTCTTACTAAATTGCTAAGACTGGTCTCAAATTTGTGATCCTCCTGTCTCAGCCTCCTATGTACTGTGATTACAGGCATGGGTCACCACACCTGACCAAGCCAAGTATTTCTGTATCACCACAACCTAATCAATTGACGGACTACTCTCAATACTAATAACAAAAATTACCACTCACCAAGAATGTACTGTGTGCCATACAGCACAAGTATTTCACAGATGAGAAAATCGAGGTCCAAAAGTTAAATAAATTGGCCACAATTATACTGCTGGCATACAGAAAAACTTTTATTTTTTAAATTTTTTTATTTATTTTTTTTTGGTGGTACTGGGGATCCTGGAAGCCCTTCTATCTCCGGGCTACACTCCCAGACCTATTTTATATTTTTGAAACAAGGTCTCTTACACCAGCGCGCGGCTGGCGAACCTGCGCGATCCTCCTGTCTCCGCCTCCCAAGCGCGGGGATTACAAGCGTGCGCCACCACGCCCGACAACAACTTTGATTTAAATCCAAGATGACACCCAAGATAGTATCACTCTCCCAATGTTGAACAATCCTCCTAGGTAGAGTCCAGTTTGTTCAGTTCTCCTGGCCAAGGATGATATACTAGGCCACCATGGAGATCTTCACCAGACAGGGAGGAAATCACCTTTGTCTACCCAGGCCCCACCAGCTCGGGGTATCCCAATCAGATCCCACCTACCTTCAAACACTCTCAGGTTAAGAACCCAGAGAGGTCAGTCCCAAAGGCTATAAACACAAAAGGGTTTACTCCACATCACTTACAGTTCCAATCTAGCCCAAGACAGCCCAGAATGTCCCACACTACCCCCAAGATAACCCATTCAATTCTGATGTAACATACGATGTCCCCACAAGCAGCTGTCTGCACCAGTACTGACTACAGTAGCTCAATACAGTTGTCTGTACTAGCTAGCATAGTCCCCAACATCTTGTATTGAGTGACCCGATAAAATCATGTCTGGCCCCAAGAGCATCCCAGTAGAGCCCTCTTTGCATTAGTACAGACTGGAATGTCCCCCAAGCAATTCTGTCGGTCCTAATATGGGGCAGAAGATTCCAAATTGCCATGGCATAACCTAAACTACATCAGATTACGACAAGGTTGATCAGTGTACTTCAGTCCAGTCCAGACTATCCCCAAACAAACCAGTGTAGCCTAATCTTCTCTAATTTGGTTTAATAGAGCCCAGCCTGTCCTCCAGGAGCTAGCTCTGTGAGCCTCTGCCCAAGCATAACCTTGTTCGTCCAGGATAGCCAATCTACCCCAGCACAGCAGAATCTGCTCCACTGTGGGCCAGAAAATCCCAGAGTAGGGCAGAATAGATCTAAGCCCTTCGGGATCGTCCAATCCCCTCTAGCACAGCCTCTGTTCTTCCCGGTCTAGGCCTCGCGCTCACCCGAAATCCTGATCCATAGACTTGAAAAAGTACTTGGCGCCCGCGGGTCGCTGCAGAACGCTCTTGAAATCGCCGAGGGTGATGCGCTCGGCGGGAACCGGGATCTTCACCAGGTAGGGAGTCTCCTCCTCATCCAGGTGGTAAATCACCTTCGTCTCGCCGACACCACCGCCCCCCGCGCCGCTGCCCGCCATGGTCTCGCCCGCGCGCTCCCGGGCTCCGCCGCCCACCCGGCCGGGCTGAGCTCCCGCCGCGCCTGCGCACACCGGGGCCCGCGCGAGCGCGAACGGGACCCGCGCGGCGCCCGGGCCGAGCAGAGGGAGCGAGGCGCGGGACGGCGGGAGGCCGCGGGGAAGGGGGCCGGGCCGGGCTCGAGGAGCCACCCGGAGCCGCCACGGCCGCGCGCCGCCGCCAGCACCCAGGCCCCGCCCACCTCTCCCCACGCCACGTGACCGCGCCCGCCCACCCCGCCGTCGTCACGTGAGCCGCTCCCGGTCACGTGACCGCGACGCCTCCCAGGGCCGCCACCACCTGACCGCCGCCTTGAGCAACGGCCTCCAGCCCGGGCCGGCTCCACCCTCAAGCGTGCCCCCGCCTCCACCCTCACAGCCCCGGGCCAAGCTGGCCTCTGCTCGCGG
This sequence comes from Muscardinus avellanarius, assembly GCF_963383645.1. Taxonomy (NCBI): domain Eukaryota; kingdom Metazoa; phylum Chordata; class Mammalia; order Rodentia; family Gliridae; genus Muscardinus; species Muscardinus avellanarius. The sequence goes on along the minus strand of NC_137802.1, from coordinate 16,379,563 downwards.
GATCATCGAGGGTGGAAAAACGGAGGATGTTTTGGGGGTGGGTGGGGGGGCTGGATGCAAGTCGGGAGGGGCTACGGCAATCCGGACCCTAGGATTGGCTGCTGGAGCATCCTGAGATGGGTAGATCCCAAAGCAACGCGGGTCATCTTCACGATGGACTTTGAAAAAGGTGGGGATTTCTGCCACAGCTGTGTCCGTGTTCTGCCAGCTTTTCCAAAGCCTTCCTCCCAAGCAGGATAATCACTGAGGGCTTATAAACACAAAAGAGCCCACTCTGCTTTATTTACAACACACAGGCTGTCTATACAAACAGCTGGCCAATATTATTTAAAACAAAAGTGGTGAGTGAGAATCACCACCTTTCTCCTTCCTCACTTGGCCAGGCCCTGGCACCCCACCTTTGAGCTGCCAGGCCCAAAAGGGGAAGTCCAAAATTAAAAATACAACTGGCGTAGAAGAAAATAAATGGGGAGTGAAATAGAAGAAAAGATGGAGGGGAGTGCTGTATTTACACTAGAGTTTTATAGACAACTGTCCCATACCATCCCAATCCGAACCCTGGCCCAGAAAGTGAGAGGTGGCAGATCCAAGGGAGAGATTACGTTTCTACAGATCTTCCCCCAACTGCAATGGGTCCCATTTCAAGTCCGCAGAATTGGGGAGGAAGGACAGGGTAGGAACGTTGACATTCATTTCCAAACAAGTCTCCCTTGGGAATTCCTGCCCTGTGGGGGCAGTATCCAAGCTCCAGGGGTTAGGCTGAGGACGCTGAGACTCAGTCCCCAAGTCATGTCATCACTGTGAAGTTCCAGCCTTAGAGATGGTGATGTCAGGGCTCCCCAGATTTGGGAAGTCCTCCTAACCGCCGGGCCTCCGGCCGTAGTTCCTTGCATTTCTGACAATAAAAGAAGTCAGGGACGTTGGTCTTCTTAATCTTAGCACAGGAAAGGTGGATCCATGTCCCACACAGGCTGCACTCGATCATGGGCCGCCCCGCGAAAGGCTTCCGGCAGTAACACGTGATCAGATCCCATGAGTCATCACCTGAGGAAAAGGAGGTTGATTTGGTGTTCTGCCCAAGCTCTGGGAACCTCCACTGCCCCCAACTCCCCACTGCCCACAAGACAGCCAAACCCCTCACCTGACTCTACCATGATGTCCTCATCCATGACCCGCATCTCGCCTTCACTGGAACTGGCATCTCCGTCCTGGCTCGTTTCAGTGCTGCCCGCCTCCTTGCCTTCACTGTCAGTGGGAGGGGCTCCTTCAGGGTGTACGGAGGCAGGGGGCCTAGGGGCCTCAGGGGGTGCTGAGAGTGCAGGGGCTGGAGCTTCACCCCCTACCACTGCCGCAATCTCTTCCTCCTCCTCCTCCTCCTCCTCTTCCTCCTCCTCCTCCTCTTCAGAGTCTGTATCGCTGGGGGGTGCCCGGGGAGGGCCAGGAGGAGGGAGTCTATCCCCCCTCTCCGCCTTTTTCAACTTCCGCTTCTTGCTCTTCTTGATTCGGGACCTCTTTTCCCCATCCCCAGGAGCTGGCCGAGGTCTCCGAAGCACCCCAAAGCCAGCTCCACCTCCTGGCCCCAACTTTCTGTTCTTTCGGTCCTTCTTTCGAGGAGGCTGGGAGAGGTCCCCCTGGGAAAGGGGCACTGGGGTGAGAGCAGCAGGGGACCTAGAGGAGTGGGTCAGGGACGCGGGGGACAGTGGAGATGCCACTTTGGGCCCATCCAGATCAAACAGAGAGTCCTTGAGCTTCATTTTCTCAAGCAGGGTGGCACTATCAGGGGCTTGCAGGCGAGAGAAGGTGGACCTTGGGGGTCCTGGCTGAGTGGGGCCTGCTTGAGCCGCCCTTCTCTTGGATGACTTCGCTTTCTTAACAAAAGTCTGGATGGTGCGAAGATCTGAGGGAGCAGAGTCCCAGCCATCACTGTCTGCCGCACTCTCTCCTCGCAGTGGAGAGCTGGAGCCAGAGGCTGGCCAATCACTTTCCTTAAAAGAGAGACCAGGGTCAGCAGCAACCTAGTGTCACTCTAGCCCCTCCCCATACTCAGTCTACAATCCATGGACGGCCAGGTGTGGTGGCCCACACTGGTAATCCCAGTGCTTGAGAGGCTGAGGCAGGAGGATCACAGATTCAAAAACAGCCTCAGCAAGTAGTGAGACTCTTATCAACCTAGCAAAACCCTGTTTTATTGTTTGTTTATTTTTTGCCGGTCTGGGGCTCGAACTCAGGGGCATTCAACCTCCAAGCTATACCCCCTGCCCTATTTTTGCATTCTTTATTTTGAAAGAGAGTCTAAGTTGCAGAAGGCCTCACTAAGTAGCTGAGGCTGTCCGCGAACTGCGATCCTCCAGTCTCAGCCTCCCGAATGCTGGGATTCTGGGACAAGCGTGTGCCACCACACCCGGCTAAAACCCTGTTTTAAAATAGCTTGCTGGGCGTGGTGGCACACGCTTGCGATCTCCACACTTGGGAGGCTGAGACAGGAGGATCACACAGGTCCGAAAGCAGCCTCAGCCATTTAGTGAGGCTCTCGGCAAATTAGTGAGCCCGTTTCCAAATAAAATATAAAACAGGTCTGGGAGAGTATAGCCTAGAGGTAGAAAGCTCTTGGATTCCACCCCCATTAGCACACACACACACACACACAAAAAAAAAACAGGATACATGCTTGTAACCCCTGCATTCAGGAGTCAGAGACTGGAGGACTGCGGTTTCGCAGACAGCCTCAGCTATTTAGCGAGGCCCTTCGCAACTCATTGAGACCCTGTTTCAAAGAAATAAAAACACTAAAAAATAGGGCTGGGGGTGTAGTTTGGTGGTACAATGTCCCTGGGTTCCACCCCAGTACTGAAAAAAAAATAAAATAAAAAAAGACCTGGTGTATCCCAGAAGTAGAATGGCCCTGGGTTTAATCCCTAATATAAAAAAAACAAATGAAAGTGCCTAGATCTACCCCAAAACGTCCTCCCCAATCAGCAATCTCACCATACTCAAAACTTATTCTCACCTCAATACCCATCAGTATCTTCTCCTGACCACTTCCATGTTACCCCTGCCCTCAAATTTTAGCCTTCTCCCTGCTGCTCCCGGCCCAGGACCTTTGGAAAACTGCAACCCCAGACCCGAGCCATATTCCTTTGGCTGCCTATCTACAGCCTCACTTGTTACCATTTCCAGCTCCCTAAAACTCACCCAGAAATACCATTAACAGTAACCAAAGACCATTCCTAAATCTTGACCAATACCTCCAAGTCCCTTTTATCACTACCTCCCGGCCAGCTTTCTCTATTATCTCCTATTATACCAGCCTTCCCAGCACAGCCCTAAGAGTTTCTAATTTCCCTGGGTTTATGTATCATTTCAGACAGGCTCCTCCTATTAAAGAAATAGAGTCCCACCCCAAGGCAGTTTTCCAGTCCCTACCTCTTTGCTAGGGGGGATGTAACCAGCATAGGCCAAGACAAAACTGCAGAATTTGTTGAAATCCTCAATTGTTCTCCGGCGTTTCTCTGGTGGCTGAAAGGAAGGAAACATGGGTCAGACAGAAGCCACACACGAGTTCCACTGGGGCATTCCCAAAGGCACGGTCCCTGGAGTAAGGAATCTACAAAGAGGAGGGACCATGGTCATGCAGAGATACCCGTCTACAAAGGTAAGGGACGTCTCACCTGAGTCTCTGGCTTAAGAGTCGGAGGTGGATCTGTGGAAGCAAGAAAAGCTGAGTCAAGGCACTAGGAAATACTGCGTGAAAATCCTCACCTCTAGACCCCGGAGCTCCCAAACGAACCCCCCCCACCCCCCGCGCTCTCCGGGGTCTCTCGGGCCAGGCCGGCAGGCCCCCCGCGGCGCCGGACCCGCCCCTGCTCCCCCTTCCGCCCCAAGAGGGGCGGAGCCTGGGCGCGGCGCCCTCGCGGGCCTCGCTATAGCGCGCCCCTCCCCCGACCCGCGCCCGGCGCCCCGCCCCCACGGCTCCGCCAGCGTACTCGGCTCTCCCCGCGCCCCACCCGCCGCCGCTCCCGGGCCGCCGCCGCCCCGTCCTCCGCGCGCGAGCCCAGAGTTCTCGGCGGCCGCCCGGGGTCCCGGCGGCCGCGCCGAGCCGCCCCCCGCCCTCCGGGCCGTTCTCCCCGAGCACGAGGCCGGGCCGCCTCGCCCCCACCCCGACCCACACGGCAGCGCCGCCGGCGCCACTTCGCGTCCGGGACGGCCCCGCGCGCGCGGTCCGGACGCGGCCTCGCCGGCCCCCCCACGCGCGCCCGCAGCCTCGCGCCTCCGCCCCCATCCGGGGCCTTGGCCCCTCCCCGCCCGGCCCGGGCCCCCGCCGCCCCGGCGCCGCCCCCCGCCCCGCCGCCGGCCCGCAACTCCGGCCCCGCGGCCGCCCGGGGCCCGGCCGCCCCGCTCCCGCAACTCCAGCGCCGGCCGCGGCCGCCCCCGCCCGCCCGCCGCCCCCCGCGACTCCGGCCGGACCCGCGGCTGCGGCCCCCGCCAGACAATGCCCAGCCCGCTCCCCGCCGCAACTACCTGCCGCCGCCAACAATCGCCCGGCCTCGGGCAACTGCGGGCGCTCGGCGCCGCTGCCCAACTCCCCCGCCCGGCAACTACGGCCGCGCTCCGTCCTCCTCCGCGCCGCCCTCAACTCCCGCGGCTCCCGCAGCCCCGGCCGCCCGCCGCCCCCGCCGGCGGCTCCCCAACTCCCCCGACCCAGCCTTCCACTCCTTTCTCCAAGGTCCCCAACTCGCCGCTCCCCCACCGCCGAGGCCCGGCGCCGGCCCCTGCCCGCACTCCCCCGCCGCGCTCCGGCTCGACCTCCAAGTTTGCCAATTGACTCCTCGCCCGCCCCCCGCCAGCCCCGTGCCGGGCGAGAGCTCACCTTCGGGACTGGGCTCCGCCATGGCTTCCAGCATCGCCCCCTCCCCTCCTCCCGGTCCGGCGCCCCCTCCCCGGAGCCGGGAGCCCCGGTGCCGCCTCTGGTGCTCGGGACGCCTACTGCCTCGCTCCACAGAAGTGTCCGCTTCGGCTCTGCTGAGACTCCAGTCCGCTAGCCGCTGCCGCCACCTCCCTCTCCCACTGCCTCCCGCACTCCCGGACCGGGCCCCCTCCCCCCGCGCCGCCGGCCGCCTGCTCCCTCCTCCTCTCCTCCCTCCTCCCGGCCCCCCCGCCGGCGCCGGCGCGCGGTGCACTCTGGGGCTTGTAGTCCGTCCTGGGGCCGCGGGATGGGAGCCGCAGGAAGCTCGGGAACTGCAGTTCCCAGCAAGCCTGGAGCCGGCGCAGGCGCGGCAGGCCCCTCCCGCCCCCGGGGAGCGGCGGGGCGACGGGGAGCCCAGAGCTGAGCGGAAGAGCGCGCGCAGCCGTCCGGGAAATGTAGGCTGGGCGGGACCGAGCCGAGAGAGGAAGAAGGGATTAGAACTCTCGGCCACCATACTGCCTTAGTCTGCGCCTTCTCCACCCCCCCACCCCCGCACACACCTCCCACTTCCGTCCAGGCGGAGGAATGATTGCTGGGAGATGAAGTTCTCACGGCAAAAAAGGCTCCCTCCTCCCAGTGGTCTTCCTGCCTCGGATTGCACTCCTTGGGCTCCTACAGGCGGCACAAGGTCTCCAGTGATACGTGCAACTGAGGCAGTCCTTTTTCCACCCCCCACATGAGCATCTCTTCCTTAATCCAGAATTATAAATTTGGATATGCTTACCTAAAGGAAGTACTTTTAAACTTTCTCCACAGGAAGTTACAATAAAAGTTTTTACATCAGAACACAATACACAAGTGTCATGAAATGATACTCCGAATATTTCATTCACAACAAATGCACCCCTTTTACGCAAAGGGAAATGCCTAATATCAAGAGAATAAAACAAAATATATTTCTATTCCTCCAACCTGTTCCCATTTCTCCTCTTTTCCCACCACTGAAGCCCATGATAAAAACAAAAGTGGAGAGAGCAACACAAGGCAAAAATTCAGTTCAGCTTGGTGGTTTCCTCTTTATTGATGTGCCTCTTACCTTCCTCCCACAATTTCAGTCCCGTTCATCTACCCCCCAAAAAGAAGGTAGTGAAAGGAAAGGATTGCTGGGGTTCTGAGCCCCCGGGGGGCAGTTAGAAGGGGAACAGAAACCAAAACAATCACTGCATGTGACGGAGATTGACAATCAAGAAGTCTAAAGCAGAGTGGGGAAAGAAGGCAAAGAAAGGAGGGAAAGGTGGGGAAGGAGAGGTACAAGAGGCCATGTCTACCATCACCCCTCCTGGTAAGAGGGGCTGGAAAGAAAGCCTCAAACATTAATAAGTGCCAGTCCTGAGGAAGGAAGGTGGTGTTTGAGCCTGGAGGTGGAGGTCAAGGAAGGGGTGCCGCCTCTCTCTTTGTAGGATGGGACCCCCCACCTCAGGGGCAGCAGCTTCACAGACCATAGACACTTTCATCGCTGTAGGCAATGTACAGAAAGAAGTCTTCTTCATGGTGTTCCTGGAGTGCAAACAGAAAATAGTGTTCACATAACTGGGTTCCAGTTACCTGAATCACACACTACCCACACATGTTCTTCCAGAATCATTCCTTTTAAGACTCCAGAGAACAGTGCCTGACTTTCCCTCACTGACTCCAAGCCCTAGCAACCAAGCAGTATCATCCATGCAGCATTCCTGAACAAAAAGGTCTCAAACTGTCCTCTGACCTCCTGGAATGGGGAGGGCAACTGGGGAGAGTCCCCATCAGAACAGTTCTTCCAACTCACTGGTCAATCCACTTTTTACCCCCATTGCATTGTCCAAACCCCGACCCAAGACTCCCAAGAAACTAACGCCAACAAGCCAGCTAGTCGGAGAACCGCTGACCCAACATTCCTTCCCCTCCGGCTCTCCCAGGACTCCTCTCCAAAGCCTCTATTACTTCCTGAGCACCATACCTGGTATAGCTGGCCCATGGTGGCACTAGTGGGTGGAATGACGTTGTTGACAAAGAAAAACAAGGCATCCTCAGCTCGGAGATGAATCCGCTTCCGGATCAAGAAGTAGAACTGACCAACTGAAAAAGTATAAGGTGCAAGAAAGTCACAGAGGTCATAAATGCCTTCTTAATAACAGCTGCTAGGTGGAGCCTCCTCCCACAGAGGTGACGCTCCCACCCACAGGAAGCAAACCTGGGTCTTGTTTCAGGTTCCCACCTGTGAGATCAGAAGGCACCAGGTATTTCTTTTTGTCCAGGTCTCCTATCCGAGCTTTGGGAGCCTTTTCTACTATCACCTGATAAAGGAAGGGAAGACGAAAATTAGGAGGCATAAGGAATACCGGCCCACAGCCCCGCCTGTCAAGAAGTTACCTTATTACCAGTACTGAAACCTCCCCCAAACTCGCTGCTCTTTGTCTCTAAACACACGGCGCTGCACTAAGTCCAGAGATCCTGACCCCACTGACTCACCTAAATACTCGGGATCGATCCCCGAGCAGCGCGTTACAATAAACAGCTGCCTTAAGAGGAGCGGGCTGGCCTGTCTGGGCCAAATGGAGCTTCAATCTCGAAAACCCAGCTGGCTGGGAGGATGCCTGCGAAGCCCGGGCTGTCAACGCCCCCGAGGCCCCACTCGCGGGCACGCCGCGGCCCCCGCGGCCCGTCCGCTCGCCCTCTCCGTCCGCCCGGTGCAGGGCCACGACCCCCGACGGCCGCCGACTCGGCGCCGCCCGCGCCCGCCCGCCCGCGCCGCCGTCCTCACCGGGACCCGGTCCGGGTATTTCTTTCGGATCTTCTCGCCCTCGGAGCGGCGCTTCTCGAACGGATGCTCCTCTTTGTACACGAACTTCATCCTCCCGGAGCCGGGTGGACCGAGCGCGCTGAGCGAGCCGGGGCGGGCTGGGGGCGGCGGCGCGGAGCGATCCGGCGGGCGCGGCCCGCGCAGCCGCCGTGGACGCGAGCTACGCAGGCGGCGCAACCGCCCGGCGGCCGCCCCGCCCCGGCTGGCGCAGGGAGGCGGCGGCGGCCGCGGCTCCCGGAAGTCGCCCTCAGCGACGCCGGGGGAGGACGCGACCAGTGCGAGGCCGCTATTCACGAAGCGCCGTCTACGCCGGCGGCGGCCGTGACACCAAAACAAAGTAGTGCCCCGGGGCCGGGCCGCGCCGCGGGGCCGGGCGCCGCGGGGGAGGCCGGCGCGCGCTCGGGCGCTCGGGGCGCCCCGCGTCCAGGCTGCGCGGGCCGCGGGCCGGGGCCGGCCGCGAGGTAGGCCCGCGCCAGCGCGGAGGGACACCGGCCGCGGCCGTCATTTGACGGCGGCGGAGCGTCACGTGGCGCGGGAAGTAGGGCCGGCCGGGGGAGGGGCCGGCGGCGGCCCGGCCAGCGCCCCCGCGGGCTCCCCCCAGGGCGCCCCTTCCTCCCTGCGCAGCCCGCGGCTCCCGAGTCGCTCGTGCGTTTTCCCCAGGACGCCCATCCAGCCGCTTGGGGCCTTCCCACCGAAGCAGCTGCGCGGCGGGCCGGCTACCTGGTCTCCATGCCCCCCCCCCCCCGGGTCCCCTGGCCCCCCGCTGCGGCCTCTCCCCCCCCCTGGACCTCGGGGACGGGAAGGGTGTGAACAAAGTCCCCTCCCCTCATTTCCCAAAACCCCAGAGAAGGACCTAGGGCGACTTTGGTTTCAAAGTTATAATGCACGGTTTAAAAGAAAAGAAAGAAAATAGAAAGCTAGTTACAGGTTGGGAGCAATCTAGGGAGAGAAAAATAGAGGGAAATAAGGGAAGGACATGTTTGGGGACGATCCAGTGGCCCAAAATCCCAGTCTCCCACCCACAGCCCGGCCCTTGGAGCAGGAGTGAAGAATTAGATCAGTTTTTTACAAGAGTTTTTAAAAAATCAAATCACAACAAAGCTGACTCGGCGTCTGTTTGAGCCTCCCGGGTCACCGAATGTCCGTCTCACTCCAGCCAGTCCTGCCTCTCCACCAGACACTGTTTCCGCTCTCCAAGGCCTCCGCCTGTCCCAGTCTGGGGTTCCCATGGAGTGTGAACACGAAGTTAGAGTGAGGCTGCTTCACAGTCTGGCCCATGTGTCCATTCAGACTCCAAGTGGAGTGCAGGGCTCCCAGGGCAGAGGGGCGGGAGGGGCAGACCCTGCCCCAGCAGTCCTCACACCGGACAGGGCATCGACGGCATCCCGAGGGCTCTCCCCCTTCCCCCCCACCCCAACTCAGGTGGAGGGGGAGCAGCTGTCACCAGAGCCTATGTTGGTGAAGGTTTCGGCTCAGCACGGATCGAACATCAGCGGTGAACCTGGGATGACAATAACTTGCATTGGTGGAGTACCTTAGAGTTGACGATATCCTACAACACTAGCATAAGGCGGCCTCCATTTTTGGCAGAACGTCACCATTTTCACATGATGAGACGGGTTCATTCTGACCAGAACCCCATGGTTAAAAGTGATGAGCTGCCGGGCGTGGTGGCGCACGCTTGTAATCCCTGCGCTTGGGAGGCTGAGACAGGAGGATCGCACAGGTTCGAAGCCAGCCTCAGCTACTTAGTGAGGCTCTCAGCAACTTAGTGGAGACCCTGTTTCCAAATAAAATATAAAATAGGTCTGGGAGTATAACCCGGAGGTAGAAAGCCTCTGAGTTCCACCCTCAGTACCACAAAAAAAAAAAAAAAAAAAGTGATGAGCTTTGGAGCTGGGGGCTCTTGTAATCTCAGCATTTAGGAGGCTGAGACAGGACTGCACAGGTTCAAAGCCAGCCTCAGCTACTTAGTGAGGCAACTCAGACCCTGTTTCAAAATAAAGAATAAAAAATAGGGCTGGGGATGTAACTCGGAGATAGAATGCCCCTGGGTTCCATCCCCAGTACTGCAAAAAAAAAAGTAATGAGCTTTGGGCCAGGTCTGGTAGCACACCCTTGTAATCCCTGTACTTGGGAGGCTGAGACAGGAGGATCCCGGTTTGCAGACAGCCTCAGCTACTTAACAAGGCCCTCTCCAACTTAGATCCTGTTTCAAAAATAAAGAATAAAAGATAGGGCTGAGGGTGTGGCTTTGAGGTAGAATGACCCTGGGTTCACTCCCCAGCACCACACACACACAAAAAGTAATGAGCTTTGGAGTAAAATTTTGTCCAACCGTTAAATTCTTAAGGGAAGAGAAGGAAGCAGGCAAAATTGGACAAGCATTTTTATTCTCTTGGGATCCCCCACCTCCACATTTCCTGAGAAATCTAAGAGCCTAGCACTCACTTCCCTTACCTGAGGGCATCCAGCATTGGAAGCAGATTGAGAAGGGCCGTGTCGCTGGGGTCACTGAACCAGGATTTGATGGGGATAGCATTGTCTAGGGTGGGTGAAAATGCAGATGAGAAAAAACAAAGGATTCGAGAGAATCTGTGGTTTTTTCTCTGAAAATCATTCTTTAAAAATCTATACGTCTCCCCTGAAAGTCAACAACCTAAGTAAAACCTTCCTGATTTATCCTCCAAAGTAAAACCAAATATTAGTCATTCAAACTCACACTAGTTTGAGGCTTCAAGTCATACTTTATTGCCACCGTGCCTCACTACAGCACACCAAGGAATCCCACTTCCCTAGGACCAAGGCCCAGGTGTCCTGCTTCCTTAACCCCCTGCATTCAAAATACCTCCTGACAGGGCTGGGGTGTGGCTCGGCGTGGCTCAGTGACAGAGCGCCTGGCTAGCATGCCTGAGGCCCTGGGTTCCATTCCCGACACCATAAACGTCTTTTTTAAAAACCCTCCACAGAACCATGTCTTGGTCCTGCCAGACTCACCACCTTCCCCTTACCTGGGTGGCTCCGGTAAGCCCCTGGGGAGTTGTCTAGGATCACAATGCTGGAGAGGTCACTGTGGACCACAGAGAGGTCCTTGATGTAGCTGCCCAACTCCAAAGTGCAGTGCTGGAAGGCAGGGGATTATGTGGTACACCTCCCCACACCACTACCCGGCATCCCTCAAACCTAGACCCCTCGGGTGGCCTGCCTCACTCAGACCTGGATTCTAGCCCTTTACCTGTCTGTAGTATCTCCTCTTGAGAATGCTTCTGCTATTGTCCAGTTTATCTGCTACAGCAGAGCCATAAATCTCCATGCTTGCTGTAAACACCACCAGCTCATACCACTGGCTCACCTGAAAAATTGGGGAAAGGGAGGTGTCATTCACACGATCATTTAGACATAAACGCTTTCTTTCAGCCTAGCCCTTCAGGTCTCCTTCCTTGTGTATGTGTGTAGTACTGGGGATTGAACTCAGGGGCCCTGTACCTCTGCGCAATTGTGTTTATTTTGAAACAGGGTCTCACTAAGTTGCAGGGGTTTCACTAAGTAGCTGACTGCAAACCTACGATCCTACCGTCTTAGCTTCCCAAGTACTGGGATTAAAAGCGTGCGCTACTACACCCGGCTCTTCAAGTCTTAAAATCAAATGTCTCTGAAGACACAAAATGCTGTACCCTCGCTGAACCCCCAAACTCAATGTCTACGCCATCCTGTATCCTTAAGGTTCAGAGATACAAACACAAAAGGCAGGATGCCTGTGGAAGAACAGTCACATCAGCACACCAAATGAACCCCAAACACAGAAAGCCATTCTTTTACTCTCCTACAACCTCCCCTTCTCCACAACTGCCCTTACCCACTTCTCACCCCTTCCTCCAAACCCCCTAAATTGCCACAGCCCTATAGCCGTTCCTTCATCACAGAACTCCCCTGGACTCATGCACACTCACCACTTCTAAGAAGAAATCTACATGGGGCCTCTTATGTACAAAAAACCGGACAGGATGTTTGTCTATGACCACCTGTAGAGGAACAGGGAAGGGCTAGGGAAGTCCTGAGCACCATGACACAGCCCCAGAGGCACCCCACCCATACCCCCTCAGCTCTCCCTCAGGCCGACACTGGTGCCAGGGCTTGGGGATGCTCTAAGACTGGTAAGGGGAGCCCGGGTAGGGCAGAGTAACAGATGTGATGCATGTCACCACTCCCCACCCCACACACCTTGAGGATGAAGTCGGGAGGTGTTCCAGGCCGCACTGTGGGCCTCAAGACCCCATCATGGTGAGAGTGAATAAGTGTTTCATCTAAATCCAGCACCAAGATCTTCCTCTTCACCTGGGCTGAACCACAGAAAAGAATAGCAACTGACCTCCAGCCCAGAGCTGGAGCCCGATCTCACCTTCAAGGGGTCTTCCCAGACAGCATGCTCACCTAGCCGATTCCGGGACACAGGAGATAAGGGAAGGATATCATATCGAACAGTCTGGTACTGAATTACCTAAGGATAGCAAACGAGAGGATTAGAAGCCTTGACAAGGAAATCTTACCCAGTAACAACAGGTAGCAGGCCAAGAGTGGTGAGCACACGCTTGTAATCCAAGTACTTAGAAGGCTGAGACAGGAGGATCACAGGTTCACTAAGTAGCCAGCCTCAGTTACTTAGCGAGGCCCTCAGCAACTGAATAAGACCCTGTTTCAAAATAAGGGAAAAGCCGGGCGTGGTGGCACATGCTTGTAATCCCAGCACTTGGGAGGCTGAGACAGGAGGATCGCACAGGTTCAGAGCCAGCCTCAGCTACTTAGTGAGGCTCTCAGCAGCTGAGACTCTGTTTCCAAATAAAGTATAAAATAGGTCTGGGAGTATAGCCCGGAGGTAGAAAAGCCCCTGGGTTACACACACACACACACACACACACACACACACACACACACACACTAATAATAATAAATGAAAAATAGGGCTGGGGGAGTAGCTTAGAAATAGAATGACCCTGGATTCACTCCCAAGTTCCACAAAATAAAATAAAACACAATAACAGCAAATACTGAACATTTAACCATATGCTGGGCACTGTGTGACTTCTATTATTTCATTTAATCCTTAAAATAACACTAATAAGTTGGGCGTGGTGGCGCACGCCGCGCTTGGGAGGCGGAGACAGGAGGATCGCGCAGGTTCGAAGCCAGCTGTGCTGGCTTAAAAGACCCTGTTTCCAAATAATAAAATTTAAAAAATAGGTCTGGGAGTGTAGCCCGGAGGTAGAAGGGCTTCCAGGAACCCCAGTACCACCAAAATAAGTAATACTAATAACATTAATTTTATCCCTATTTCAAAAGGGAAGAAACTGAGGCTTGGAGAGGTAAATATCTTGCCTAAGTCCATGCAGCTGGGCTTATTTCTCTCCCCAGTTTAGAATGAAAACTTCAAGAGTGCTTGGGTTTTGTCTTGCTCAGGGCTACTTTTCCAGCAAGGATGACCACTGAACATTAGTAGAATCAATAAAGCACTGGGGTCGGGGTTGTACCCAAGTGGAAGAATCCAAGAAGCTTTTTTTTTTTTTTTTTGACACTGGAAATTGAACCCAGAAGGGTTCTACCACTGAGCTACACCTTTAGCTGCTTTTTCTTTTTTTTTTTTTTTTTTTTGGTTTTGTTTGTTTTTTGAAACAGGTTTCACTAAGTTGTTGAGGGTGTCACTAAGTTGAGTTGATGAGGCTGGCCTTGAACCTGTGATCTTCCTGAAGCTGCCTTCTTAACTGTGATGTTATCTCTGCTATGCCAAAGAAATACACAGATTCCCCCACCTCTTCCCCAAAGATTCTTTATGGCAATGCCCATCATTTCCCATTGGGAACCAAGAGCCACAGACTCTTTGTGGGCAGGGAGTAGGAATCAGGAGAGGAGATAACTTGGATCTCTAAGGGGAATAGAGGATGAGGGAGTCCAAAGGTTGTCAGGTCAGCTAAGTTCCTCTGGCTGGAGGCCACCAGGCCTATTTTAACCAGCCACCTGTCCACTTGTGTCTCCACTAGCCAAGTCACAAGTTGCAAAGAACCACAGACTGAACAGCCTCCTTCTCCTGGAACCCAAGGCTGGGCAGAGAATACTGGAAAGTCCCACCTGCCAGGCTGGCCAAAGGGCATGGAGGAGGCCGAAGCGAAGGCTGGAAGTACAAGGGGCGAGGGGACAAGGGTGTCGCCACCTCAGCCTCCCAGCTCTCCTCCTACAAGCCTCTCTAGAGGTTACTTTTTAACATCAGCTCTCCCCATGCAAAGCCTGGCGATTCCCTCCTCTGTTCTTCAAAGGCACAAACACTCTTCAGTCTATGCCTAGGCCCCAAGCTACACCAGAACCAGTCTCCCCCTTGAAATGCAAAAGGCCCACTCTCCCCCATAACCCCAAGGCATCTGCCCTTCTCTTCTCCCTGGGCTCGGGTGTCCTGTGGGCCATCTCGGGTTGCATATGCTGGGCATGTAGGGAATGCTTCACGCATCTGCCAGAAAGGGGGTGGGGGAGGAAAACAGACTGGACGAGAAGGGAGGACAAAAGGCTGTGGGGTTAGTGCTGCCCAAAAGAGAGCAATCCTGGAAGTAACTGGCCTTTCAACAGATGGATCAGAGCACCATTCCCTGCACACAGGAAACTGATGTTAGAGGGAGAAGAACAAGGCCAGAGAGAGAACTGATGGTGGTCTGCACATAAAACCCCAGGAGCCAGCCCCTTTGTCTTGCTCTCTGACCCCCAATTTTTCTTGGTTCTTAGCTCTCTTATCATAGGGGAATGGCCTTGCATACAACCACTGTCCCCCACAACAGTCCTCACTCTAAATCAAGAAAGTTGAAGGAATAGACTGGTAAAGCACAGAATAAACCCAAACCAATGCCATTCCCTCAAATCAAGTAAGTCACTACCACTGCCACCCAGGGCTTTCTGAGAATTCTCTTGACCTAGGTCACGCCTACCTGTTTTATTGTTGTTTATTTGTTGCGGGTCTGGGGATGGAACCCAGGGACATTCCACCTCCCAACTACACCCCCTGCCCTATTTTTTATTCTTTATTTTGAAACAGGATCTCACTGAGTTATAAAGGCCCTAAGTAGTAGCTGAGGCTGTCCGTGAACCGCAATCCTCCTGTCTCAGCCTCCCAAGTGCTGGGATTACAAGCGTGCGCCACCACGCCCAGCTCCTACCTGGTTTTATTCTTTCACACTGTACTGAAATGTGCCAGAGAGTACAGACCGCTATACCCGCTATAAAAACGAGCTCACTCATTTTTCCCTAGACTCCCTCAGAAGATTCCCCCCAGTGGTAATGAGAACACAAGCACACATTCATTAAAGGATGTTAGCCAAAGGAGCTTTGACCTTGGAGGGAAATTCTAGGGAGGGAACCCAGAAATGCTTAGGGACATCCAGTCTCCATTCTCCATAGCACCCCTTCACAATGCTAGGGTTTCTTGGAGAAACAAGCACACCTTCGGATGCAAGCTCTCCAATTGACCAGCTTGTCATCTAATCAGGGCACCCAAACTTTAATGTGCTCCCTCCTACAACTAAAGATGCCTATTAGAAAAGTATCTTTTCAGTCCCAGGATCTCAATAAACCCATACACTCACACTATAAAGTAAGTTTCTAGATCCTCTTTTACGGGAACCGCAGAGGTTTCTCCTCCACACTCAAGAGGCTCCCTAAATTCCCATCCTTGTTTGTTACATTTGCCATCCCACCCAACCCTGACACACAAGCCCGTCTCTCCAATATCAAACACACCCGGAGGTCCAACAGGAGGGGCTTTCACGAACCCTTATCCACAGATCTAGCTGCCAGCAAACAGGTGTTCCCCGCCTCTCCGTTTCTTTAGCAACAACTCCCGCTTTCTTAAAGAGCGCCCCACCCACCACTTTAGCCCCCCAAAATTGCCAAATCCTCCTCCATCTAGGCCCAGCAAAGCCCCCTGGGTTTCGGGTCTATCATACGGGTCTCTCTCCTCCCCACTCCGCGCCCGGCTTAGGGGAGCCGAATTCTCTACTGGGAAAAGCTCCCGTCTGGGCTACCTTCCTAGGCCCAAACAGAGGCCTGACACTTTCCGAAAACCCACGAGCACCGCGGGCGCAGGTCCCCGCCGCCCCCAGCGCCCACCCAGGCTCACCGTGCGGATCTGCCTCCGCAAAAGGTAAATGAAGAAGCTCCAGAGCTTGGCGGCGAAGGCCACGAATGTGCGCAGCCCCAGCAGACACTGCGTCCGCATCATCCCGATGACCCCGGCACCGCCGGCCCCGGGGCCCCCGCGGCCCAGCTCCGCCAGCCCCCCGGGGGCAGTCCCCCGCCGCCGGGAGGGGGAACGGGGACCCCGAGCGGCAAGAGAGGCTGCAGAGAGGGGCACGGGACCGGCGGCTCAGAAGGCCACCCCCGGCAAGGGGAAAGCCCGGGGAGCCGGGGAGCCGGGGTCCAGGCGTGGGCAGCCCGCGGGGGCACACATGGGCGGGGAGGGCACCGACGGGCTGGCGGAGATTGCAGGCGGAGACAGGTCGGGCTAGGACGGGGTCCTCCGAGACCAGGAGGGAAGGGGATGGAGAATTGGGGGGAGGGGGCAGTGGGGGAGGGGGCTGGGAAGAAGGGAGGGAGGGAGGGAGGGAGACGGGGGGAGGGGAAGGGGAAGCGGAGGGTGGCCCGCTGCGCAGGCGCGCTAGGGGGCTGCCCGCGGGAAAGGGGCGGGCGGGCGGGGGCAGCGGCGCGCGGGGGGCCGCGGCGGCCGGGCCGGGCTGGCGGAGCGGCGGAGCGGGGAGGCGGGGGAGGGGGAGCCGAGGGGCGCGGAGCGCTGGGCCGGAGTGGCCTCCCCCTCCCCGAGGTCGGCGGGCTCTTAGCCGCTGGAGAGCGGGGCTGCAGCCTCTGCAGCTGGATTTCCCACTCTGACAGGCGCCATTTTACCGCCTAGAGGGCTCTTTCCCCCCTCCTCTTCCCCTCTGACACTACTTCCGGTGGTGACGTGTATTCGCTTCACCGGGACCAAAGTTACCCCTACTCGGTCCTAGGAGGGTAGGGATAAGGAAAGCTGAGAGCGCCGCGAGCGAGGCTGCAGGACTGCGCACGCGCCGGCGGGGGCGGGGCCTCGGGCGGCGGGGCGGGGCTATGGCGTCACTTTCCCCGTGGATCGGATCGTCCTGGGGGAGGGGCTCGCGCGACCCCCCCCTTCCACAGACAACTGTCCCAACGGCTCTTCCCGCCCCAGTCACAGTAAAGGTGCTGACTAGGTCTCCTTGGTCTGTGTGCCCAGGCTCGGAGGAGCCCTCCACGTAAGCCACTCTAGGAATATTAAACATAAAACCTCACTCCAGACTTTGCCAGTTCTTAAGGGTGGGCGGGACCGCGGATGCCCCGCCCCTCCCCGCGGGGGCGTGGCCTGCTGCGTGACGCCATCAGAGAGCGTCGGAGGAGGTGCGGGACGCCTGTCAGAGATGCTGGATTCTGTGCTGGCCCTGGGTGGCCTGGTGCTGCTTCGAGGTGAGAGACACGGGGTGGGGGGTCTGGCTCAAGGGCTGAGTTGGGAGGGAAGGGCCATACAGGTGGAAGTAGCCATGAGTTTATGAGGGCGGTAACCTTAGGGCTGCCCCACTGTTTATTCCTCCATCGCTCTACCCAGATTCCGTGGAGTGGGAAGGACGCGGTCTCCTGAAAGCCCTCATAAAGAAATCTGCACATCGGTGAGTAACCAGCAGCATCTCTCCGTCTTTCTGTGGAAATGGAACCTGTACCCCACTGTTCTACATTTCCCTCTTATCTCTGCCTTAGTGGGGAGCAGATCCACGTTCTGGGCTGTGAGGTGAGCGAGGAAGAGTTTCGAGAAGGTTTTGACTCCGGTATTAACAACCGGTAAGTAGAAGATGGGAAAAAATGCATTAAATGTGAGGCTTCTGTTGCTAAGGGACTTCCTTTAGAGCAGCGAACAAAACCGGGCCTGTAATCCCAGCTACAGGGGAAGCTGAGGTAGGAGGACTTCAAGTTCGAAGCCAGCATGAACAATTTGGGGAGACCCTGTCTCAAAAATAATTTTTTTTTTTTACTGCCTGTAATCCCAGTACTTGGCAGGCTGAGACAGAAGGGTCGCAGGTTGGAGAACAGAACAATCTCAGCAGTGTAGTGAGACTCTCAGCCACCTAATGAGATCCTGTTTCAAAACAATAATTAGCCCAGCATGGTAGTACATGCCTTGTAATCCCAGTACTTGGGAGACTGAGAAAGGAGGATTTTGGATTCCAGGACAGCCTCAGCTGCTCTTCCAAACTTAGTGAGACCCTGTTTCAAAATAAGGCTGGGGATGCTGGGCATGGTGGTGCATGCTTGTAATTGCAGCATTCGAGAGGCGAAGACCGGAGGATCGCAGTTCACAGACAGCCTCAGCTACTTAGTGAGGCCTTTTGCAACTCAGTGAGACCCTGTTTTAAACATAAAAAGGACTAAAAAAATAGAGCTGAGGGTGTAATTTGGAGATGAAATGCCCCTGAGTTCCATCCCCAGTACCACCATAAATAAATAAATAAATAAATAAATAAATAAATAAATAAATAAGGCTGGGAATGTAGCTTAGCAGGAGAATGCCCCAGGGTTCATCCCTAGTACCAAAAAAAAAATTTTTCAAAAGAGCTAGTGGTGAAGCCAGGTGTGGTGGCACACGCTTGTAATCCCAGCATTCGGGAGGCCGAGACCGGAGGATCACAGTTTGCGGACAAGCTCAGCTACTTAGTGAGGCCCTCTGCAACTCAGTGAGACCCGGTTTCAAAATAAAGAATAAAAAAATAGGGCAGGGGGTGTAGCCTAAAGGTCGATTGCCCCTGGGTTCCATCCCCAGACCCACAAAAAAAAAAAAAAAAGAGCTGGTGGTGGCCGGTCGTGGTGGGGCATGCTTATATAATCCCGCGCCTGGGAGGTTGAGACAGGAGAATCGCATGGGTTTGAAGCCAGCCTCAGCTATTAAGTGAGGCTCTCAACAATTTAGTGAGACCCTGTTTCCAAATAAAATATAAAATAGGTCTGGGAATATAGCCCAGAGGTAGAAAGCCTCTGGGTTCCACCCTAGTACCACCAGAAAAAAAAAAAGAAGCTGGTGGTGTAGCTTGGAAGTAGAATGCCCCTGGGTTCAATCCCCAGTGCCACATACACACACACACACACACACACACACAAAATAAACCAGGCATGATGATGCATGTTGTAATCCCTGAGACTGAGACAGGATCACAGGTTCACTGCCAGCCTCAGCTACTTAGTGAGGCCCTCTACAACTTAGTGAGACCTTGTTTCAAAATAAAAAATAAAAAATAGGGCTAGCCAGGCATGGTGGAAGCACACACTTATAATCCCAGCATTTGGGAGGCTGAGACAGAAGGATCTAGGTTCGTAGCCAGCCTCAGCTACTTAAGTGAGGCCCTTTGAAACTCAGTGAAAACCTCTTTCAAAATAAAGAATAAAATGTTGGGCTTAGTGGTACATACTTGTAATCCCAGCATTTGGGAGGCTGAGACAGGATGATCGCAGTTCGCGGAC
Source organism: Muscardinus avellanarius (assembly GCF_963383645.1). Lineage (NCBI taxonomy): Eukaryota > Metazoa > Chordata > Mammalia > Rodentia > Gliridae > Muscardinus > Muscardinus avellanarius. The sequence continues at coordinate 16,360,280 of NC_137802.1, read as the reverse complement.
AGCCTCAGCTTCTTAGGCCCTTTACAACTCAGTGAGACCCTGTTTCAAAATAAAGAATAAAAAATCAGAACTTGGGGTGTAGCTCAGAAGTAGAATGCCCCTGGGTTTCATCCCCAGTACCAAAACATAAATAACACAAAGGATACAAAATAGGGCTGGGGGTGTAGCTCGAAGGTAGAATGCCCCTGGGTTCCATCCTCAGTACTGAAAAATAAAATTAAAAAAAAAAAAGGATTGGGGTTTTAGCTCAGAGATAGAATGTCCCTGGATTAAATCACCAGTACCGCAAAACAATAAAACAAAAATAAAAAAGCTAGGGTGCCAGGTATAGTGACTCACACCTATAATCCTGCTTTAATTTTTTTAAATTTATTTGTTTTGCTGAGGGTGGTGGTACACATTTTTAATCCCAATATAATACTTGGGAAGCTGAAACGAGATTTGTTTTGTTTTTTTTTTAATTAATTAATTAATTTATTTATATATTTTGTGATACTGGGGTTCCTGGAAACCCTTCTACCTCCAGGCTATACTCCCAGACCTATTTTTTTATATTTTTATTTGGAAACAGGGTCTCTTTTAAGCCAGCGCGCCTGGCTTCGAACCTGCGCAATCCTGTCTCCGCCTCCCAAGTGCGGGGATTACAATTGTGCACCACCACGCCCGGCTGAAACAAGAGATTTGCAGGTTCAGAGCTAGCTAGCATCAGCAATTTATTAAGGCCCTCTTTCCAAGTTAATGTAAAATAATAGAGCTGAGGGTATAGTAGCCCAGAGGTAGAAGGCCCCTGGTTTAAAGTCCCAGGACCACGCACAAAAAAAAGGAGTGGAAATGTAGCTTGGAAATATAATGCCCCTAGGTTCAAGTGTGTGTGTGTATGTGTTACTAGTGATGGAACCTAGGGGCTTTCTACCTCCAGACTATACCCCTAGACCTACTTTATTTTTTATTTAAAACAGGATCTCACTAAATTCTTGAGAGCTTCACTAAGTTGCTGAGGCTGGCTTCTAGCCTGTGACACTCTTATTTCAACCTCCCAAATACTAGGATTACAAGCGTACACTACCACACGTGGCCAAATAAATAAATTAAAAAAAAATTAAAGCCAGAGCTGGGCTTGGTGGCACATGCTTGTAATTCCAGTACTTGGGATGCTGAGACAGGACGATTGCACAGGTTCTAAGTTAGCCTCAGCTACTTAGTGAGGTTCTCAGCAATTTAGTGAAACACTGTTTCTAAATAAAATAAAAAAATAGGTCTGGGAGTATAGCCTGGAGGTAGAAGGCCCCTGGATTCCATCCCCAATACCACACACACCAAAAAAATTAAAGCCAGGTGTTGTGGCACACACTTGTATCCCAAAACTTGGAAGGCTGAGATAGGAAGATAAAAGGTTCAGGGCAAGGCCCTCCACAATCTAGTTAGACCCTGATTCAAAATAAAGAATAAGAGCCGGGCATGGTGGCACACACTTATAATCCCCACACTTGGGAGGCAGAGACTAGAGGATCGCACAGGTTTGAAGTCAGCCGCGCTTAAGAGAACCTGTTTCCAAATAAAAAGTATAAAATAGGTCTGGGAGAGTAGCCCGGAGGTAGAAGAGCTTCCAGGAACCCCAGTACCACCAAAAAAAAAAAAAAAAAAAAAAGCTGGGCATGGTGGCGCACGCTTGTAATCCCAGCATTTGGGAGGCCCAGTAGGCAAGAAAAAAAAAAGCCAAAATAAAGGATACAGGGATGGATGCCAGGCATGGTGGCGCGCACTTGTAATCCCCGCATTTGGGAGGCGGAGACAAGAGGATCATGCAGGTTCAAAGTTAGCCTCGCTGGCTTAAGAGACCCTGTTTCCAAATAAAAATATAAAAATAGGTCTGGGAGTGTAGCCCAGAGGTAGAAGCGTTTCCAGGAACCCCAATACCACCAAAAAAAAAGAAAACCCAAAAAAACAAAAAACGGCTGGGTGTGTAGCTCATAAGTAGAATGCTAGATTCAATTCTCAGTACCATATATATATATTAAAAATGGCTGGGAGAGCCAGGCATGGTGGTGCACGCTTGTAATCCCAGCACTTGGGAGGCTGAGACAGGAGGATTGCACAGGTTCAAAGCCAGCCTCAGCTACTTAGTGAGGCTCTCAGCAACTTAGTGAGATCCTGTTTCCAAATAAAGTATAAAATAGTTCTGGGAGTATAGCCCTGAGGTAGAAAAGCCACTGGGTTCCACCCCCAATACTACCAAAAAAAAATTAGCTGGGAGCCAGGCATGGTGGTGCAGGCATATAATCCCAGCATTTGGGAGGCTGAGACAGGAGGATCATGGTTCACAGGCAGCCTCAGCTACTTAGTGAGGCCCTTTGCAACTCAGTGAGACCCTGTTTCAAAATGAATTAAAAAAAAAAAAATAGTGCAGGGGGTGTAGCTCAGAGGTTGGATGCCCCTGGGTTCCATCCCTAAACCCACCAAGACAAAAAAAATGCTGGGCCTGGGCATGGTGACACATGCCTTTAATCCCACTACTTGGGAGGCTGAAAAAGAAAAAAAAAGATAGGCAGTACAATTTAGCACAACAGGCAACACTGGAGGATAAGAACAAGTACAGCCTGCCCTTTGACATATTCAGAATTCAGTGGTGCTTAAAATCACCGATCTAGACAAGTTACTCGAGGCAGCAGGAACAGCATGTCCAAACTTGGGAGGTGTGATAAGGTATGTTCATGAGATGGAAAAGTACTTTCTGAAATACCTGAGGTTACATGGGTAAAGAGGTACTCTGTGGTAAAAAGTCTCACAGAGTATGAAAAGGAGTTCAGGTATTACCTCAAAAGTGGTGGGTATGCTGGGCATGGTGGCGCACACTTGTAATCCCCACGTGGAGGTGGAGACAGGAGGATCGCGCAGGTTTGGAGCCAGCCTCGCTGGCTTAAGAGACCCTGTTTCCAAATAAAAAATATAAAAATAGGTCTACGAGTGTAGCCCGGAGGTAGAAGGGTTCCAGGAACCCCAGTACCACCAAAAAAAATAAAAAGTGGTGGGTAACCCAGAGTGGTGGTGCATACCTATAATCCCAGTACTTGGGAGGCTGAGTCAGGAAGATCACAGCCAATCTCGGCACTTAGTGAGGCTCTCAGCAACTTAGTGAAACCCTGGTTCAAAATAAAACAACAAAAAATAGGACTGGAGTATAGCTCAGAAGTAGTATGCCCCAGCACCACACACACACACACACACACACACACACACACACACACACACACACACACAGTAGTGGGTAGTCTTTTGAAACTTTGTTTGCAGTACTAGAGATTGAATCAAGAAGCACTCTACCACTGAACTACATCCCCATCCATCTCTCTCTTTCTCTCTCTCTCTCTCTCTCTCTCTCTCTCTCTCTCTCTCTCTCTCTCTTTTATTTATTTATTTATTTATTTATTTATTTATTTATTTATTTGCAGTGCTAGGGATGAAACCCAGGGACATTCCACCTCCAAACTACACTCTCAAGCCGGGCATGGTGGCGCACGCTTGTAATCCCCGCGCTTGGGAGGCTGAGAAAGGAGGATCACACAGGCTCGAAGCCAGCCTCAACTACTTAGTGAGGCTCTCAGCAACTTAGTGAGACCCAGTTTCCAAATATAAAATAGGTCTGGGAGTGTAGCCCAGAGGTAGAAGGCCTCTGGGTTCCACCCCCAGTACCACCAAAAAAAACCCAAAAAAACCAAACTATACCCTCAGCCCTATTTATTTGAAACAAGGTCTCACTAAGTTGCAGAGGCCTCACTAAATAGCTGAGGCTGGCTGCAAACCTACAATCCTCCTGTCTCATCCTCCCAGGTAATGGGATTACAAGCATGTGCCACCACACCTGGATATCCCCATCTCTTTTTTTTTTTAAGTTTTTGTTTTGAGACAGGGTCTCACCAAATTACCCAGACTAGCCTCGAACCTGAGATCCTCCCACTTAATACCCTTGGTAGCTGGGATTACAGACGTGTGTCACCGCACAAGTTGAGTCATTTGAAAATTTGGGAAGAGAGTTGGCTGCATCATACCTGTTAGAAACATTGGTCCAGCCGGGCGTGGTGGGGCACGCTTGTAATCCCAGTACTTGGGAGGCTGAGACAGGAGGATCACGGTTCACAGACAGCCTCAGCTACATAGTGAGGCCCTCTGCAACTCAGGAAGACCCTATTTTAAAATAAAGAATAAAAAGTAGGGCTGGGGGTATCGCTCGGAGGTAGAATGCCGCTGGATTCCATCCCCAGGACTGCAAAACATAAACAAACACTGGCCCCAAACTACTTGGTGTAGTGGTACATGCCTATAATGTTGGGGGTTTTGTTGCTTTGTTGTTTGTTTGTTTGTTTGTTTGTTTGTTGCAGTACTAGAGATGGAACCCAGGGGCATTCTACCTCCGAACTACACCCTCAGCTCTATTTTTTAATCTTTATTTTGAAACAGGGTCTCACTGAGTTGCAAAGGGCCTCACTAAGTAGCTGAGGCTGGCCAAGAACTCAATCCTCCTGTCTCAGCATTTAGGAGACAGAGATGGGAGGATCAAAAGTTTGTGACCAGCCTCAGCAACTCTGTGAGGCTTCAATCCCCACTACCACAAAAAAGAAGGAAAAAAAGGAAGGGAAGTGAGAGTGACAGGAGGAGGAAGGGAGGGAGAGAGGAAAGGGAGAATGGACTGGGGCACTGGGGATAGAACAGTGAATGGAAAGGCTCTGTTCTCATGACTCTTAGAATAATGCTAGGAGGTGATACAGATTTGGCTTAAGGCAGTGGCAGTACAGATGGAGAATTTAGAACAAATGTCAAAAGACCTTAGTAGGGAGAATTCAGATAAGAATAACCTTGGGCACGTAGCAAAGCCAAACTTAGAGCTTAGGCTGTAGACACCAAAATCTGTGCTCTCAATCACTGTATGCATTAGAGTATTAGTGAAAATTGAGAAAACAGAGCCACAAAGATCAGAGAGGGAAGTTTAAGGTTGGGAGGAAGAAGTAATACATGGCTTCTATTTTCCCTTTGCAGGCTGGTTTACCATGACCTCTTCCAAGACCCTCTGAACTGGTTAAAAACTGGGGCAGCCCTTCCTGGGGGGCCCCTGGAAGCCTTGAACGCCCTGTGCAGAGGGCCAGACCGTGGTCCTCTAACCATTGCTCTGGACTCACTCAGCTGGCTGGCTCTCCATCTTCCCTGCACCGCCCTCTGCCAGACCCTACATGCCCTATGCCATCAAAACTCCTGCCCTGGTGAGACCGCCCTCCTTTGTTGCTTCCCTTCAAGTATCTCCTGACATAGAATGTCCCCCTTTTTCATTCCACCCTAAGAGGAAGCATCAGACCTCTCCAATCAGACCTTCCATCTCTTTAACCTTGAGAAGGGGATGACTTCTCTTTAATACCATCTATTAATTGCTGATTTTTTTCTCCACCAAGATTTTTTTTTTAGTTTATTTCATTCATTCACTTATTAAACATTAAATGCGTATGATATGCCAGGTACAATCTATGTCATAGGAAAATAAAAACTAACTTTATAGTTAGGTTATTGCCTTCCAGGAGCTGAAAATCTTGTAAAGACAAGTAAACAGGCAATACATGGCAGTCTAAAAAGGACTACGATGATACAGGCACATACACAGGGAAGGAACGGTGCTGCTGAGTATGATGAGGACATCTGCAATCCCAGTAGTTGGGAGGCTGAGGCAGAAGGATTGCAGTTCTCAGCCAGTTCAGCTACTAACTAGTGAGGCCCTTTGCAACCCAGTGAGACCTTGTTTCAAAATAAAGAATAAGCCAGGTGTGGTGGCACACCATTGTAAACCCAGCATTCAGGAGGTTGAGACCAGAAGATCACGGTTCATGGACAGCCTCAGCTACTTAGTGAGGCCCTCCGCAACTTAGCTTATTACCAAATAAAGAATTAAAAATAGGGCAAGTGGTGTCGCTCGGAAGTCGAATGCCCCTGGGTTCCATCCCCAGACCTACAAAAAATAAAGAATAAAAACAAGCTGGGCATGGTGGCACACGCTTGTAATCCCAGCACTTGGGAGGCTGAGATAGGAGGACCCCACAGGTTCAAAAAAAAAGTATAAAATAGGTCTCAGAGGATAGCCCAGAGGCGGAAAAGCTCCTGGTTCCACCCCCAGTAAAACACACACACACACACACACACACACACACACACACACACACACACACACACACAGTCTCTCTCTCTCTCTCTCTCTCTCTCTCTCTCTCTCTCTCTCAAAAACAGGGCTAGGGGTGTAGCTTGGAGGTAGAATACTTCTGGGTTCTAACCCTAGTACTGCAACAAAAAACAAAAAAAACATAAATATAGAAGGCCCTTAGCCGGGCGTGGTGGCGCATGCTTGTAATCCCCGCACTTGGGAAGTGGAGACAGGAGGATCGCGCAGGTTTGAAGCCAGCCGCGCTGGCTTAAGAGACCCTGTTTCCAAATAAAATATAAAATAGGTCTGGGAGTGTAGCCTGGAGGTAGAAGGGCTTCCAGGAACCCCAGTACCACCAAAAACAAAAAAAAGAAGAAGCCGGGCGTGGTGGAACACGCTTGTAATCCCCGCACTTGGGAGGCGGAGACAGGAGGATCGCACGGGTTCAAAGCCAGCCTCAGCTACTTAGTGAGGCTTTCAGCAACTTAGTGAGACCCTGTTTCCAAATAAAATATAAAAAAGGTCTGGGAGTATAGCCCAGATGTAGAAAGCCTCTGGGTTCCACCCCCAGTACCACCCCCCCCCCAAAAAAAAAGGCCCTTATTCTACCCCCAGTACCACCAAATAAATAAATAAACAAACAATGGTGATGAGCAAGGGGTCGGCCAGGCAGGGGTCTGATATAGTCCAGGACCGGGCATTGGGCCCCAGTGAACTAGGAATATCAGAATAGGCTTTGGAGCTGGGCATGGTGGCCCACACCTGCAATCCCAGTACCTGGGAGGCTAAGACAGGGAAATTGCAAATTTGAGGACACTCTTAGCAACAAGTGAGACTCTCAACAACCTATTGAGACTCTGTTTAGAAATAAAAATTTAAAAAAAGGCTAAACCGGGCATGGTGGCACAGGCTTGTAATCCCAGCATTCGGGAGGCTCAGACAGAAGGATCATGGCTCACGGACAGCCTCGGCTACTTAGTGAGGCCCTCTGCAACTCAGTGAGACCTTGTTTCAAAATAAAGAATAAAAAATAGAGCCAGGCGTGGTAGCACACACTTATAATCCCAGCCCTTGGGAGGTTGCGACAGGACAGTTGCACAGGTTCGAAGCCAGCTCAGCTACTTAGTGAGGCCCTCTGCAACTTGTAAAAGAAAAAAGAAAGGGATTTGGAGTCAGGCGTGCTTTGTATTACAGAACTTGATCTCTCAGTGCTTCGCTTTTACCTCTACAGAGAAGTGGGGCGCTTGAAATTGCCCTATGGTTTGATCTAATAATGCCGACCTTTGTAAGGAGTAAAGTAATGTATTCAAATGTTCAGTACAAGCCAGGCATAGTGGCACATGCCTATAATTCCAACACTTGAGAGACAAGAAAATTACAGGATCAAGGCCAGCCTTAGTAACTTAGTGAGACCCTGTTTCAAATTAAAAAAATAAAGCCAGGCGTGTTGGTCCACACTTTAATCCCAGTACTTGGGAGGCCGAGACAGGAGAGTCACAAGTGTTTGGCTACCCTCAGCAACACAAAGCCCTCTGTAATTCAATGAGACCCTATTTCAAAGTAAACAGTAAAATAAGACTTGGGGTGTAGCTCAGAGGTAGAATGCCGCTTGGTTCACTCCCTAGTAACACACACACACACACACACACACGATTTAGTACAGTGCCTGATGCTGTCAATGCTTCCAGAATAGGAGGGAGGGAGGGAAGGAGGGAGGCACTGACTGTTATCTTGGCAAGTAACAAAAACTGTAAGTATATACTGCGTAAGAGATAAGGCTCAAAGTTAATGAACTGGTAGTCGGGCATGGTGGCACACACCTGTAATCCCCATATTTAGGAGGCTGAGACCAGAGGATCACAGATTTGCAGCCAGCCTCAGCTACTTATTGAGACCCTCTACAACTTAGTGAGACACTGTTTCAAACTAAATGAAATAAAAAATAGGGCTAAGAGCCAGGCGTGATGGCACAAGCTTGTAATTCCAGCATTTGGGAGGCTGAGATAGGAGGATCGGAGTTCGCGGGCAGCCTCAGCTACTACTTAGGCCCTTTGCAACTCAGTGAGACCCTGTTTGAGAATAAATAATAAAAAATAGGGTTGGGGTGTATCTTGGAAGTAGAATGTCCCTGGGTTCCATCCCTAGTACCCCCCCAAAAAAAAACATATGGCTAGGGGAGTAGTTAGGAGGTAAAACATCACTGGGTTCAATCCCCCAGTACTGCAAAAAATAAAAATTATAAATAAAAATGATCTAGGGATGTGGCTCAGAGGTAGAATGTGCATGGGTTCAATCCCCAGTACCACAAAAAATAAAGTTTAGTAGGACTGAAAAAGTGTTCCTTCATGAAGGTGGTGAAGGGTTGAAGTCAGAGTGGCACATTGATTTGGATTTGGATTTGAATAAGAAAGTATATTAAGATGGGGCTGGTAGTGGCTCCAGAAGGGCATGGAGATTGGCCAAGGTAGTCAGGATTATGGCAGAACTGTGATAGGATGCAGGCCTCTCCTTTTCTTCACTATTTGCTCCCAGGCCTTCACCATGAATGCTCTCTATTTCCCTCATACCCTCCATGTCTTGTCCCTTTCCAGGTGACAGCTCCCAGGTAAAGGTGGTGCGTGTGCTGGGGCTGCTACATGAAGAGCTTCATGGACCAGGCCTCCTGGGAGCACTGGGCAGCCTTGCCCAGACCCAGGTGACCCTCGGTGGCACAGTTGTCCAGGCCTCAGCCCACATCCTCTTTCAGAAGCCCCGACAGCGGCCAACTCATCAGGTCAGTTGACTCTCAGAGAAGACTGGAAATTGGGAGTCATAAAAGGGATGGCCTGATGGGAAGGGCAGTGAGAAAGCTAATTCGAGCAGACATGGTGGCGCACATTACTTGTAATCCCAGCATTCCGGAGGCTGAGACAGGAGGATCGCAGTTCACGGACAGCCTCAGCTACTTAGTGAGGCGCTCTACAACTTAGTGAGAACCTGTCTCAAAATAAAGAATAAAAAATAGGGCAGTGGAAGCTGGGCATGGTAGCACACACTTGTAATCCCAGCATTCGAGAGGCTGAGACCAGAGGATCATGGTTCAAGGATAGCCTCAGCTATATAGTGAGACCCTCTGCAACTCAGTGAGACCCGGTTTCAAAATAAAGAATAAAAAATTGGGCAGGGGCTGTAGCTCAGAGGTCGAATGTCTCTGGGTTCCATCCCCAGACCCGCAAAAAAAAAAAAAAAAAAAAAAATAGTGCAGGAGGTGTAGCTCTGAGCTCAAATGCCCCTGGGTTCCATCCCCAAACCCCACCCCCACCCCCTGCCGCCAAAAAATAAAATAGGGCTGAGTTGCTGGGCGTGGTAGCGCACTCTTGTAATCTCAGCATTTGGGAGGCTGACACAGGATTGCAGTTCATGGACAGCCTCAGTGACACCCTGTTTTAAAATAAAGAATTAAAAAGAAAATAGGGCTGGGGGTGTAGCTCAAAGGTAGAATGCCCCTGGGTTCCATCCCCAGTACAACAACAACAAAAAAAAAAAATAGAGCTGGGGTATAGCTCAGAGGTAGAATGCCCCTTGGTTCAATCCCCCGTACTGCAAAAATTAGGAAGGGCAGTTAATGGTGGTACACACTTATAATCACAGTACTTGAGAGGCTGAGACAGGAGGATTACAAATTCAAATCCAGACTCAGAAACTTGGGTTCTCAGCAACTTATACCCTGTTTTCAAATTTAAAAAAATAAAGCCAGCTGGGCATGGTGATGCACGCTTGTAATCCCAGCATTTGGGAGGCTGAAACAAGAGGTTTGCAATTCGTGAACAACCTCAGCTATTTAGGCCCTTTGCAACTCAGTGAGACCCTTTTTCAAAATAAAGAATAAAAATAGGGCTGGGGTGTGGGGATGTTGACCGGAGGTAGAATGCCGCTGGGTTCCATCCCTAGTACTGAGAAAAAAAATGCTGAGTGTGGTGTACGTTTGTAATCCCAGTACTTGGGAGGCTGAGACAGGAGGATTGCAAGTTCAAGGACAGCCTCAGCTACTTAGTGAGGTCCTCTGCAACTTAGTGAGACCCTGATTCAAAATAAAGAATAAACCGGGCATGGTGGCACACGCTTGTAATCCCCGCACTTGGGAGGTGGAGACAGGAGGATGGCGCAGGTTCGAAGCCAGCCGTGCTGGCGTAAGAGACTCTGTTTCAGAAATATAAAATAGGTCTGGGAGTGTAGCCCGGAGGTAGTAGGGCTTCCAGGAACCCCAGTACCACCAAAAAATAAAAAAAATAAAAAATAAAGAATAAAAAAAAATAGAGCTGGGGTGTAGCTCAGAGGTAGAATGTTCCTGGGTTCATTCCTCAGTACCACCAAAAAAATAAATAAGCCAGCTCTGGGCATGATGGCATACAATTGTAATCCTAGTATTTGAGAGGCCAAGACTGGAAGATCACAGGTTCAAGGATAGCCTCAGCAAGTAATGAGACCCTATTTCAAAATAAAAATAGGGATTAGGGTTGTAACTCAGAGGTAGAATGCTGCTGGGATTCAATCCCCAGAACCACCAAGAAAAGAAAAGCCAGATAAGGTGGCATACACCTGTAATCCCAGTACTTGTGTAGTTGAGATGGAAGGATCACGATTTTGAGGCCAGCCTTAGCAATTTAGCAAGACTCTAAGCAAACTTGTACATGCTAAGGAAGTGCTCACACAGCCGTATCCTGAGCTGAACTGGTTCAGGCCATTCTACCTCCCAGCTATATCTCTACCCCTTTTTTGTGTGGTACTGGGGACTGACTCCAGGGTCAGTCTGCCTCTGAACTACACCCCCAGTCCTATTTATTTATTTACTTACTTATTTAGTGTGTGTGTGTGTGTGTGTGGATATAGATGCATGCTGGGAGGGAACCCTGGGGCATGCTACCTCCCAGCTATATAACCAGCCTTATTTTATTCTTTTTGTGTGTGTGTGGTACTAGAGATGGAACCCAGGGACATTCTACCTTCAGCCCTATTTTTTATTCTTTATTTTGAAACGGTCTTACGGAATTGCGGAGGGCCTAAGTAGTAGCTAAGGCTGTCCATGAACCGCGATCCTCCTATCTCAGCCTCCCAAATGCTGGGAGTACAGGTGTGCACCACCATGCCCAGCTTATTTATTTTTTTGTTGTTTGGTACTGGGAATTGTACCCAGGGGCATTCTACCTCCCAACTATACCCCCAGCCCTTTTATGTCTGTATTTTTTGGTGGGTTTTTTTTTGTTGTTGTTGTTTTTTGTTTTTGTTTTTCTGTGAGGGAGTACTGGGGATGCACCCTCAGGCTTTTTTTTTCCATACTGGGGATTAAACCTGGGGACATTATACCTTCAGGCTACACCCCAGCTCTGTTTTATTTTTATTTTGAAACTGTCTCATTAGGCTGATGAGAGTCTCGCTACTTGCTTAGGCTGTCCTTGAAGCTGTGATCCTCCTGTCTCAGCCTCCCAAGTACTGGAATTATAGGCATGTGCCATCATGCCCGGCTCCTATTTTATTTTTTTATCGTGTGTGTGTGTTTTACTCAGGACTGAACCCTGACACTTTCTATCTCTGAGCTGTACTCCGAGCCCTTTTTATTATTATTTGTTGTTGTTGTTTTCAGGACTAGGGATTGAACCTGGGGGCATTCTACCTCTGAGCTATACCCCTGCCCTATTTTTTATTCTTTATTTGGAAACAGGGCCTCACTAAGTTGTGGAGAGCCTCACTAAATAGCTGAGGCTGGGTGTGAAACTGCGATCCTCCTGTCTTAGCCTCCCAAGTACTGGGTTTACAAGCGTGCCCCACCACATCTGGCTAATTTTTTATTTTGAAATGGCCTCACTATGTTGCTGAGAGTCTTACTACTTGCGGAGGCTGTCCTCAAACCTGCAATCCTCCTATCTGACCCTCCCAAATACTAGAATTACAGGTTCATGCCACCACATTTGGCAATTTTTTTTATTGGAGGGGTGGTTTGTTTTTTAGTACAGAGAGTACATGAACCCAGGACATTCTGTCTCCAGCCTATACCCCCAGTTCTGTTTTATCTTTTATTTTGAAACAGATACTAAGTTGCTGAGGGCCTCCCTAAATTGTTAAGACTGGCCTTGAACCTCTGATCCTCTAGTCTGAATTTACCAAATACTGAGATTACTGGTATGTACTTTTATGCCTGACTTTTTTTTTTTTTTAACTTTCTTAAATTTTGAAACAGAGTCTCACTAAGTCACTGAGGCTGGCCTTGAACCTGTGATCCTCCTGTCTTGCCACCTAAGTACTGGGATTACAGGCATGTGCCACCACGCCCAACTCATATCTAGCATTTTTATTTTGAAATAGGATCTGGCTCCCAAGCACTGGGATTAGAAGCATGTACTATCACACCTGGCCACTGGGGGGGTGGGGGGGAGACAGAGACAGAGACAGAGAGTGTGTGTTCTTCTGGGAACTGAACCCAGCATTTTTCTTCCAAGATACACTTCTAGCCCATTTTATTTTTTTTTTGAAACAGTCTTGCCAGGTTGCTGACAGTCTTGTTACATTTCTGAGACTGGCATTAAACCTGGGATCCTCCTGTCTCAGCCTCCAGAGTATTGGGATTACAGGTGTGCATTGCCACTGCCAGCTTGGAAAAAGAGATACAAATGGCCAATAGATACATGAAAAGATGTTCAACATCATTAGCCATCAGGGAGATGCAAATCAAAACGACGCTGAGATTCCATCTAAACCCAGTCAGAGTGGCAAGCACAAAGAAATCAAACAACAACAAATGCTGGCAAGGATGTGGGGAAAGAGGAACTTTTACACTGTTGGTGGGAATGCAAACCAGTTCAGCCGCTGTGGAGATTCCTTAGAAAACTGGGAATAAATCCACCATTTGATCTGGCTATACCACTCCTGGGTATCTTCCCAAAGGGGTTGAAATCAGAGAACTACATTAACATACGCATACCCATGTTCATAGCAGCACAGTTTGTAATAGCCAAAATATGGAACCAACCTAGATCTCCATCAACAGATGAATGGATTGCAAAATTATGGGAAATACACACAATGGAATTCTATTCAGCTATAAAGAAAAATAAAATAATAGCATTTGCAAGAAGATGGAAGGAACTGGAAAACATTGTGTTAAGTGAGATTAGTCAAGCACAGAAAGAGAAGGGACATGTGTTTTCTCTAATATGCCCGAGCTAGGGAGCACTGGGGATACCAGAGGGACTCCAGATGATGGAGGGGAAATTTCAGCAAAGCTAGAATGGAAGGATAGGAGAGGAAGAAAGCTGAGGTTGTTCAATGGAGGAGCTACATACGAGTATGTGTAATAGTATAAATATAACATGGTTAACCTGGACACTCTTTATTGGAAGGGGGGAAGGGAATCGGGGGGGAGAGGGCACGAAGCACAATCTAAATGTACATCATTTTCATTTTCAATATATTCAACTTATAAATAAAATAAAATATGGAAGAAAAAAAAGAATCATCAAACTTGAAAGTTTTTCCACCCTCAAAGAGACCTTTTGTTATATAATTAACAAAAAATTTATTCATGATGGGGCTTTAAATCTTGTGGTATTCCTCTTATTTAGTTTATATGCCTTTTTTTTACCAAAGACAGTTACAGAAAAACATGTAAATGAATGCTGTTTAAATGGAATAATAAACATTTGTAAAGCAAAAAAAAAAAAAAAAAAAGAAAGAAAGAAACAAAGATAGGGGGGTTTTTTTTGTTTTTTTTGTTTTTTTGGTGGTACTGGGGATGGAACCTTTCTACCTCCGGGCTACACTCCCAGACCTATTTTATATTTTATTTGGAAACAGGGTCTCTTAAGCCAGCGCGGCTGGCTTCGAACCTGCGCGATCCTCCTGTCTCCGCCTCCCAAGTGCGGGGATTACAAGCGTGCGCCACCACGCCTGGCAAAGATAGTTATTAATGAAAAGGAAGAAGTCCAAAGGAGGGGTTAGAAGTTGAGGGCAAGGGCTGAAAGCAGCTAGTTTCTATGATTGGGGACTGAGAGTGTGAGGTAAGTCCTAAATGATCTGTGGTTTGTTCTGTAACATAGGGGGAAAATCAAAAGTTTTAAACTCTTTTTTTTCCAGACTTACTGGTTCTCCATTCTTTCTGACTTCAGCCTGGATCTTCAAGAGAGACCTCACCTAGAGTCCCTGCCCTGCCCAGATTCTCACACATCTTCGGTACCTACAGTGCCCAAGCCCAAGCAAGGGAGCGGAGTTTAGGGTCTGACAAGAGGAGGGAGAAAAATTGCAGAGGTTGGAGATGGGGTCAGGGGTTCCAGGATTGGAGCCAAGCGGCAGCATCCTTTTTTCCTGCAGGTGGACCCCATGAGTCATTTGACCTTTAACCTTCGCCTGTCCAAGAAAGAAAAGGAAGCCAGAGATAGCCTGATTCTGCCCTTCCAGTTCAGCTCTGAAAAGTAAGGCTGGGGCCTCAGTGCCGGATCCCTGAGTAGAGCGCTGTATCTGGGCTAACCAGAGTGGTGGGGTGATGGCAGGTTATTGATTAACCTCCTAGACTTTATAGGGGCTGAAGTCCACCTCTATAGACAAGACTGGGGAGTGGTTCTCGACCCACCCATGATGCCAGAGGGCCTTTCTGCTCTTCTCTCCATGAGAGCCATGGGTCCCAGCTCTGTGACCATCCTCAAAATAATCCAGCCCTGGGCTAAACCAGACCAGACCCTGGGAGGTCTGTTTACCAGGCAGCACTATAGGACGGTGCGGCGAAGGTTGGCTAACAGGGGCCTGGTAAATGTCTGCTGCTCTGTGCCCGGTGTGTAGATGGGCAAGACTACAGCAGAGCCCTTGCCCTCAAACCACTGACTACCTATCCCAGGGTCAAGTGGTGCTTCAGCTGGGCATGGTGGTGGCCTCCACCTGTAATCCCAGTACTTGGGAGGCTGAGATGGGTGGATCACAGCTTCAAGGCCAACTTCAGCAACTTAGCTAGACTGTTTTAAAATAAAAATAAGGAGCCGGAAGTGGTAGCATATGCTTGTAATCCCAGCGCTTGGGAGGCTGAGACAGGAGAATTGTGCAGGTTCCAAGCCAGCCTCAGCTACGTAGTGAGACTCTCAGCAACTTAGTGAGACCCTGTTCCAAATAAAGTATAAAATAGGTCTGAGAGAAGCCAGGTGAGGTGGCGCACGCTTGTCATCCCAGCATTCAGGAGGCTAAGACCTGAGGATCACTTGTTCACGGCCAGCCTCAGCTACTTAGTGAGGCCCTCCGTAACTCAGTGAGAGTCTGTTTCAAAATAAAGAATAAAAAATAGGGCTGAGGTGTAGCTCAGAAGTCAAATGCCCCTGGGTTCTATCCGCAGACCCACCCACACACACAAATAGATCTGGGAGTATAGCCCAGAGGTAGAAAAGCCCCTGGGTTCCACCCCCAGTACCACAAAAAATAAAAATAAATAAAAGTAAGGGCTGGGAATGTGGCTCTGAGGTAGACTGCCTCTGGGTTCAACTTCTAATATAAAATAAATAAGTGCTGCCTCAGCCCTGACGGAACATGGAGGGCAGAGAAAGGCCTGGGGCCACAAAAATGGCAGAGGCCTAGGGAAGACAGCCTCAGGAGTCACAGGAATTGGACACATATATCTCTCTCATCCTGGCCTGTTACCCACCCTCACAAGCACCCCGCTTCCCTCCTCAGACAGCAGGCTCTGCTGCATACTGGGCCCGGCCAGGCCACCAGCCACATCTTCTACGAGCCCGATGTTTATGACGACCTGGACCAAGAAGATCCAGATGATGACCTGGACATCTGACTAGAGTGTATTGGGGTGGGGAGAACTGTGAGTCCAGAGCCACCCTGCTGTTGCTTGTGGCGGCCTGACCCTCTCCTGGCCGGCCTTTGTTCCTGTCTCTGGCGGCCCTACCCTGTGACCAGGGAATGGCATCTGATGAGGACAGAAAGTGGGTGAAGGTACAGGGTAGGGTGGGAGAATAGGAGCCTGCCATGACTAATAAAATCTTTATTTTTCTATTAAAATTCTGTGGTAGCTATAATTTCTTTTCTTTTTTTTCAAACTGGGGGCTAAGCCCAGGGGTATTCTGCCTCTGAGCTATACCACTAGTCCTCTTGCTCTCTTTGTCTTTTTTTTTTTTTAACGGGGCTTGGCTAGCCAGGCGAGGCGCTCACTTGTAATCCTAGTACAGGGGAGGCTGAGACAGGAGGATCACAGGTCCAAGGGCCCCCAACAACCTAGTGAGACCCTGTTTCAAACTAAACAGGAAATAGGGCTGGAGATGTAGCTCAGAGGTAGAATGCCCCTGGTTCAATCCCCAGTAACTAACACACACACACACACACGGTGCTCACTAATGCTGAGACTGGCTTTAAACCTCTGATTCGCCTGTCGCAGTCTCCCAAGTACTGCTATGACAGACTTGTGCCAATGCACCCAGCTCGTGATAGCTGTTTAAACAAGAGTAGTGGGAATGGGAGTGGATGAGGGAACGGAGCACCTGAGTCTTTTATTAGAGTCCAGAGTCCGGCATGGAACCTGAATGGCAATGAAGGTGAATGGTCAGGAGCGGCCTGGGACACCTGGTACTCAGAGCTTCCTGTGCCGTGAAGCAGGCACACCAGGTTTCAAGCTCCCTGCACAGATCTGGGCAAGAAGTCAGAGGCTCAGAAGGAAAAGAACACTTACTTTCCAAAACCCATTTTTATTACTGTACAAAAAGCACATGCTTCCCTCCCTGTTTGCCCCCCCCCCCCACTGTACATGTTGTGCAGACATGGAGAGACCAGAAGGCCTTTGTCCTGCGCCCTGCCCAGGTCCTTCCCGGCATCCCGACACACCCACAGCTCGGCAGGCGGGACTGGGGGGCCCGGCTCACACGTACTCCTTGGCAGAGTTGGGCTTAGGGTAGGAGCGGGGTGCTCCCCGGTACACGGCTTTGCTCTCTCGCCCAGGACAGGAGGAGGAGAGCAGTGCGCCTCCCAGGAGGACTAGAGCTGACCCTGCCCAGCCAATAAAGATGGCAGAGCCAAACTCATACCTGTGGAGAGAAAGGAAGGGGTCAGACCCCTGGCTGCCCTGCCTTTTCCCTGCCCCAGGAACCCGAGTTTGCAGGACCCCAGACTTACTTGACATTCACAGGTGTCAAGGGGTTATAAAAGTCTGTGATGATCTGATGGCCGTACCAGGAGCATGCTATCAAGGCAGCAAGACCTAAGGAGGGAAGGAGCATTCCGATTTTGTGAGCACGCACGCGCACCCTCCTCGCCCTCCCCACATGGAGAAGCGGCGAGCCCACGGCTCACCTGCCACGATGAAGACTATGCCCCCCGTCATGGCTATACGGGCCTTCTTGACTTTGTCGTCTCCCCCACAATTCGTGCACTTCATGCCCATCACGGCCACAAACATGGCCAGGAAGCCCAGCACCAGGGATATCACCATTAGGGCTCTAGTGGCCTGGAGAGCCGCTGAGAAGAAAGGACGCAGTCATTGCTAGCAACCCTCAGAGGGCTGCAGCCCCGAGCTGCGGGCCGCACCTACTACCCCGGCCCCTGCGCCTAGCCGCATCCCGCCCAGGCTGGGGCCCCTTGGGTGGCCAAGGCGCCGGCGGGCGCCCGCCAGCAGGTTCCCGCCCCTCCGGCCCGCGGCCTTCCCCTCCTGCCCCGCCCTCTTCGCAGAACCCGCCCGAGGCGCCTGGGTTTCGACGAAACCGTCCAGGTAGGGGGAAGGGTGAGAGGGGGCGACCGGCGCCTCGGCGCAGGCCCTACATCCCGGCCCGCATCCCAGCTCTGGCATCCCAGCTCTGGCATCCCAGCTCAGGCCCCGCTATCGCGGCCACGGGGTTCTGTGGCTTGGGCTAATCGGCAGATAAGATTAGGGCTGCAGGCGGAGGCTGGAGTCTTAACAAACTGCAAGGCTCGCGGCCGTCGTCGGCGCGGCCTCTGCTCCGCTCTGCGCCTCCTTTTGTCCGAAAGAAAAGGGCGGGAGGAGACCGAGGCCGCTGCCTGCCCAGGGCGGCGGGGGAAGGGACGACTCCCGCCCGGGGCCCACTTCCCCACACCAGACCCAGACCCAGACCCCACTGGGGGTGCGGCGGCCGGGCTGCCCGTCCACGCGCCGCCCCTCTGCGCCCAGGGCTCCCGGCCCCCGCGTGCGCCCCGTCGGGCCGCCGTCTTACCCGACAGCGAGAGCACCGAGTCGTAGCTCTTGCAGCTCATCAGGCCGGTGCTCTGCGTGACGCAGTCCATCCACAGCCCCTTGTACATGGCCTGGGCCGTGATGATGTTGTCGCCGGCGTAGGAGCTCATCTGCCACTGCGGGATGGCGGTGCTGGCCACCAGGCCCACCCAGCCCAGGATGGCCATGGAAAAACCCAGCAGCTGCAGGCCCGAGTTGGCCATTTCCGCCCTCAGGAAGGACCGGGCGCCGGCGGGCGACCCTACCGTCAGCCGAAATGGGGGGCAGCCCCACCAGAGGCTGCTGGGGGCGGAGTGTTTAGTCACCCAAAGAGAGGAGGAAGTTTGGGGCCGGGCGAGCGCGAATCTTCTGGTCCCCGAGGTAAGCGCAAGTCGACCTCAGAGGACCACGGTCTCCCGCGGCGGGGCAGGCTGACCCGAAGCCTGGCTCCAGACAGAAGCCCCCCCAGGCCCGGCGGAGCTCCGCGGCTCGGGGACGCGGCCCGACAGAGGTGGAGGGGCCGCTGGGCCGCTCCGAGAGCTCCGGCCCTGCGGGGACGCGCGCTCAGCCGCCAGGTGCAGGCGGACAGGTGCGGCGCACCTGAGCTTATGTAGGGCGTCGGGGGGCGGGGCGGGCCGGGGGCCGCGGAGGGCGACCTGACGTCACCGAGGGACACTCACCTGAACCGGAAGTCCTGGCCCCCACCCCTCGGGGCGCAGGTGAAGAGGAAGAAACCTGAGCGCCCGGGTCACGCCCTTTCTCCTCCCGCCCGGCTTTAACCGCTGCTGGGGGAGGCGGCCGCTCCGGGGAGGCCCAGCCCGGCCAGCCCCCTCCCCCCGGCCCCCCGGGGCCCCCTCCCCGCCGCCGGCAGGTGCACGCGGGAGCCGCAGAGCCACAGCTAGGGGACGCCCTGCAGCGGCGCGGCGCCGCCCTTTCGCCCGCAGTCTCCGCCCCGGGCTCTGGGTCCAGTCCTACTTTCGCCTCCACCCTCCGCGCTGCTTTTCTGCGGCCCCCACCCCAGCGGATCCCACCTTCGGGGGCCCTGGGCCGAAGCCGGAGAGTGGCGCCCGCCCCCGACGACACCGCCCGCCCCGCTGCCCTGCACGCCCGCGCCCTGGGCCAGGCATCTGGGCCGGCTCCCCACAGCCCCGCCACCCCGGGGCCGGGGCCAGTCCCAGACCTGCTCAGTGCCCGGGCCGCCACGACCGGCCAGGCCGAGCCCGAGGCGCGGGGTGCGCGAGGCCGAGCGCAGAGTCGAGGCCCCCCCTCGCTCCCTCCCGGGAACCTGCACAAGCCCACCCTGCCGTCCGCTCGCCTCCAGCCCCGCGCTCTCCGCCTCCCTGGACCCGGGGCGCGTTGGTTTCTGGCTCTCCGGCCTCCGAGGCCATCTTCATCCTTCCTCACGTCCCTGCTCACTCCCAAGCCTTGTCCAAGCCTCTTCCAGGCACCCGCTCGCTCCCTCCTTGGACCGCGTCCCGCCTTTTGCAGGATTTCGGAGCTCTCTATCCACTGTCCCCGTTACTCCACCGTCGTACCCAACCTCCAGCCCAGCGGGGCCAGCAATAAACACCTCGAATCCTCCTTTCCACCTTCCCAGGCGCGGGCCACTGCCTCGCCCGCCGCCTGTTCCTGCCCGTTCCTCCCAGTCTACCTGTCCTCCAGCCTCCTGGCGCCTCTACGCTCACAGGGCTCTCCACCTCCTGCTCCCAATTCCATTTTCCTCGCTCCATTTTCTTTTCTTTTGCAGTCCTGGGGTACAGGGGCATTCTATCTCGGAAATACATACCCAGCCCTATTTTTATTCTTTTTTGAAACAGGGTCTCACTGAATTGCAAAGGGTTTCACTAAGTACCTGAGACTGACCGCGAACCGGTGATCCTCCTGTCTCAGCCTCCCACGCGGTGGGATTACAAGCGTGTGCCACCATGCCCGGCTCACCCCTGGCTCTTTTAACCTCTTTCACTCTTCTCATCTGCATTATTCCTTCTCAGACATTTCTCTAAATTATTCCTTGATTTGTTCAGTAAACATATTAAAGGACCCTTCATAGCTGGGCATGGTAGGACTTAACCTGTAATCCCAGTATTTAGGAGACTGAAACAGGTTCAAGACTATCCTCAGCAATTTAGCAGAGCCTTCAGCAATTTAACAAGACTCTGTTTCAAAACAAAAATTGCCAGGCATGGTGGTGCATGTTTGTAATCCCAGCATTCGGGAAGCTGAGACAGAAGGATCGTGGTTCGAGGACAGCCTCAGCTCCTTACTGAGGCCCTTTGCAAATCAGTGAGACCCTGTTTCAAAAAAATAAAGAATAAAAAATAGGACTTGGCTGGAGATGTAGCTCAGAGGTAGAATTCTCCTGGGTTCCATCTCCAGTACAGTAAAAATAAATAAATAATAAAAAGAAGCTGGGCATGGTGGTGCATAATTGTAATCCCAGCATTTGAGAGGTTGAGACCTGAGGATTGTGGTTCGCGGACAGCCTCAGCTACTTAGTGAGGCCCTCTGCAACTTAGTGAGACCCTGTTTCAAAATAAAGAAAACAAAATACACTGGGCATGGTGGCGCATGCTTGTAATCCCCCCGCCCCCCGCTTGGGAGGCAGAGACAGGAGGATCACTCAGGTTCGAAACCAGCCGCGCTGGGAGTGTAGCCTGGAGGTTGGAAGGGCTTCCAGGAATCCCAGTACCACAAAATAAATAAATAAATAAGAATATAAAATACGACAGGATGTGTAGCTCAGAGGTCAAATGCCCCTGGGTTCCATCCCCAACCCACACACACAAAAAAATTAATTAATTAATAATAAAAAGGGCTGGGATATAGTTTAGAGATAGAATGCCCCTGGGTTCAATCCCTAGTAGCACAACATACACCAAAAAACCATACTGCTCATGTTAGGCTTGTTACCAGCTTTTGTATGAAATGCAGAATTTAGCCAGATGTGGTAGTGCACACCTGTATCCCAGTACTTAGGCTGAGACAGGAGATGACAGGTTTGAGGCCAGTCTCAGGAACTTAATGAAGCCAGGCATGGTGGCACACACTTGTAATCCCAGTACTTGTAATCCCAGCATTTGGGAAGCTGAGACAGGAGGATGGCAGTTCACAGATTACCTCAACTACTTAGTGAGGCCCTTTGCAACTCAGTGAGACCCGGTTTCAAAATAAAGAATAAAAAGTAGAGCAGAGGGTGTAGCTCAGAGGTTGAAGCCCCTGAGTTCCATCCCCAGACCCGAAAATAAATAAAAATCAAGTAGAGTCTCTAGCTGGGCATGGTGGCACATGCCTATATCCCCAGTACTTAAAAAGGCTGACACAGGAGGATCACTTAGTAAGACTCTGTTTCAAAATAAATTAAAAAATAGAGCCGGGCGTGGTGGCGCACGCTTGTAATCCCCATGCTTGGGAGGCTGAGACAGGAGGATCGCACAGGTTCGAAGCCAGTCTCAGCTACTTAGTGAGGTTCTTAGCAACTTAGTGAGACCCTGTTTCCAAATAAAATATAAAAAAGGTCTGGGAGAATAGCCCAGAGGTAGAAAGCCCCTGGGTTCCACCCCCCACACACACACACAAAATAAATAAATAAATAAGCCGGGCGTGGTGGCGCACGCTTGTAATCCCTATGCTTGGGAGGCGGAGACAACAGGATCTCTCTGGCCAGCCACGCTGGTTTAAGAGACTCTGTTTCCAAATAAAAAGTATAAAATAGAGCCGGGTGTGGTGGCGCACGCTTGTAATCCTCACACTTGGGAGGATGAGACAGGAGGATCGCACAGGTTGAAAACCAGCCTCAGCTACTTAGTATAGCCCAGAAGTAGAAAGCCTCTGGGTTCCACCCCTAGTACCACCAAAAAAAAAAAAAAAAAAAAAAATAGGTCTGAGAGTGTAGCCCAAAGGTAGAAGGGCTTCCAGGAACCCCAGTACCACCAAAATATAAACAAATAAATAACAAATAAATAAATAAATATAATAAAAAATTTAAAAATAGGGCTGGGGGTGTAGCTCAGAGGTCGAATGCCCCTGGGTTTCATCCCCAGACCCACACACAAAAAAAGGTAGAATGCCTCAGAGTTCAATCTCCAGTATCAATAAAGTAAAATAGAAAATAATATAAAATAAGCCAGGTGTGGTGGCGCACGCTTGTAATCCCAGAAAATAATATAAAATAAGCCAGGTGTGGTGGCGCACGCTTGTAATCCCAGCATTTGGGAGGCTGAGAGCAGAGGTTCCTGGACAGCCTCAGCTATTTAGTGAGGCCCTCTGCAACTCAGTGAGACCCTATTTCAAAATAAGAGCCGGGCGTGGTGGCGCACACTTGTAATCCCCACGCATGGGAGGCTGAGATAGGAGGATCACACAGGTTCAAAGCCAGCTTCAGCTGCTTAGTGAGGCTCACAGCAACCTAGTGAGACCCTGTTTCCAAATAAAATATAAAATAGGTCTGGGAGCAGCCGGGCATGGTGGTGCACGCTTGTAATCCCTGCTCTTGGGAGGCTGAGACAGGAGGACCACACAGGCTTGAAGCCAGCCTCGGCTACTTAGTGAGGCTCTCAGCAACTTAGTGAAACCCTGTTTCCATATAAAATATAAAATGGGTCTGGGAGTATAGCCTGGAGGTAGAAAGCCTTTGGGTTCCACCCCCAGTACCACCAAAAAAAAAAAATAGGTCTGAGAGTATAACCCAGAGGCAAAAAAAAAAGTCCCTAGGTTCTACTCCCAGTACCACACACACACACACACACACACACACACACACACAAAGTGTCAAAATAAAGAATAAAAAATAGGGTTGGAGGTATAGACCGGAGCTAGAATGTCCCTGGGTTCCTTCCCTAGTACCGCAAAAATAAAATAAATAAATAAATAAGTAAGTAAGTAATAGGGGCTGGGGGTGTAGCTCAGAGGTAGAATACCCTGGGTTCCATCCCCAGTACCTATCTCTTTCTCTCTCTCTTCTCTCCCTCTCTCCTCTCTCTCTCTCTCTCTCTCTCTCTCTCTCTCTCTCTCTCTCTCTCTCTCTCTCTCGTGCACGTGTGCTTTACCATGGTTTGCCTAGTTCTGAGCCTCAGCCAAGCTGACTTTGTTTTCCTGAGATGTACTGCTGATAGCCCGTCCCACTAAAGCACCCTGTTCTCTCTGCCTGGGTACTCTTTTCCATGTATCCCACCCACCTCCTTCCTCCCGGCTGACCACCCCATCCTTCAGCTCTCAGCTCAAATCTCACTCCCCTGGAGCCCGGCCTGCCTGCCCCACCCACACTGAGTCAGCTCTGCTCCGCGCTCCCGATCTATCTGTACGTGTACCTCAAAGTGTTTAGCATGGTCTGAAAGTGTTTCCTCTGTGTGCTTATTGATTCCATGTCAGTCTCCCCTTTGTACTAAAAATTCCAAGAGATTAGAGATGGTCTGGCTTTTATCGCCAATGACTATTTGATAGAGGAATAAATGTATGCTAATAAGTAATATTTTCATCCACCGTCCAACAAATATTTTCTGAATGCCTTATACCGTGTTGAACGCTCTACTTGAGCCCAGGGAGACCACAGGGAACAAACCAAATATAGACACGGCTCCTGCGGCTTATTTTCTAGGCGGAAGCAGGCAATAAAAACATAAAATGGTAATGTTTGGAAGGCAATGAAATGGAGTAATGTAACGAGGCGGGTCCAATCTGGAGAGAGGTCAGGGAGACTTTCTAAGGAAGTGACTGTGAAATAGCGAGCCAGAGGCTGGGCGTGGAGGCGCAGATTGTAATTCCCGCACTTGGGAGGCTGAGACAGGAGGATCGCGCAGGTTCGAAGCCAGCCTCAGCTACTTAGTGAGGCTCTCAGCAACTTAGTGAGACCCTGTTTCCAAATAAAGTATAAAATAGGTCTGGGAGTATAGCGAGGAGGTAGAAAAGCTCCTGGGTTCCACCCCCAGTAACACACACACTCACAAATAGTGAGCCAGCCAAGAGGGGACCATGTCACAGGCAGAGGGGACACCAAGCACAGCCAAGCATGGTGCCGCACGCTTGTGATCCTACTATTTGGGGGGGGGGTGAGACAGGAGGGTCGCAGTTCGCAGCCAGCCTCAGAAATTTAGGAAGGCAACCCCAACTTAGTGAGACCCTACCCTGCTTCAAGATAAAGAATAAAAACTAGGTCTGGAGGTGAAGCTCAGAGGAAAAATGCCCCTGTGTTCAATCTCCAGTATTACACACACACACACACACAAAGTGCAAAAACCCTGTGTCAATTGCTCCTTTGAAACCTGTAGTTAAAATAAGACTTCTTAAGCCAGACATGGTGGTGCACACTTGTAATCCCAGCATTTGGGAGTCTGAGACAGGAGGATCACAGTTCGCGGGCAGCCTCAGCTACTTAGTGAGGCCCTTTGCAACTCAGTGAAACCCTGTTTCAAAATAAAGAATAAAAAAATAGGGCTGAGGTTGTCGCTGGGAGGTAGAATGTCCCTGGGTTCCATCCCCAGTACCGCAAAAAATATAAATAAATAAATTAATTAAAATAAAATAGGACTTCTTAGCAGGGTGTGGTGGCACAGCCAGTAATCTCAGTACTGGGGAGGCTAAGACAGGAGGATTGCATATTCAAGGTCAGCCTCAGCTACTTAGTATGACTTTTTTTTTTAAGGAAGAAGAAACACTGTCATTTATTTATTTGTTTGTTGGTTTATTGCAGTGCTGGGAATTTAACCTAGGACCTGGTGCATGCTAGGCTAGTGCTCTACTATTCAGCCACACCCCCAACCCATGACCCTGTTTCAAAATAAAAAATAAAATAGCGCTGAGTGTGTAGCTCAGAGGTAGAACGCCTCTGGGTTCCATCCCCAGAACAGGGAAAAGAAAAAAAAAAAAAAAAAAGAAGAGGGCTACTAGGGAAACATATCCTCCAGACAACCAGGTGTCGGTACCATCCAGAATAGGAACATTCAGAGGAGAAACTGTGCATGGTTGTCTAGAGGTCACAGTGGAAGGAAAACGCACCTCGGTATGGGAATGGCAGATGATAATACTTTGAGGTAAACAGCAAGGTATTTGAACCCAACCAACCTGTTTGTTTCTATGAACAAATGTTTTAAAAATCTGATATATAAATGAACTTAGAAAACCTGCCGGACTTTTTTGTTTGTTTGGTTGGTCGGTTTTTGGTTTTGTTTTTGTCTTTTTGGGGTACTGAAGATGGCTTTCTACCTCCAGCCTACACTCCGTGACTTTTTTTTTTTTTTTTTTTTTTTTTTTGCGGGTCTGGGGCTGGAACCCAGAGGCATTTGACCTCCGACATACAACCCCTGCCCAATTTTTTTATTCTTTATTTTGAAACCGGGTCTCACTGAGTTGTAGAGGGCCTCACTAAGTAGCTGAGGCTGTCCGCGAACCGTGATCCTCAGGTCTCAGCCTCCCGAATGCTGGGATTACAAGCGTGTGCCACCACACCTGGCCCCTCCCTGACCCTTTAATATTTTATTTGGAAACAGGGTCTCACTAAGTTGCTGAGAGCCTCAGTAGCTGAGGCTGGCCTTGAACCTGTGGTCCTCCTGTCTCAGCCTCCCAAGTGCAGAGATTACAAAAATGTGCCACCACACCTGGCTTTTTTTTTTTTCTTTTTGTGGTGCTGGCAATGGAACCCAGGGCTTCATACCTTGCAGGCTCTACCACTGAGCTACACCTCAGGCCTGCAATATCATTTTAACATTATTTAAATATTATTTAAAAGGCACAAAGCTGAGCAAAGTGGTACACACCTGTAACCCCAGAAATTGGGAGGCTCAGAAAGGAGGAGCCTTTCTGAAATTCTCAAATTCAAAGCCAGCTGCAGCAATTTATATTTTTTTCTTTTTTCTTGGTACTGGGGATTGAACCCAGGGGCATTCTACCTCCAAGCTATACCCTCAACACTATTTTTTTTAAAAGGCAGGGTATCCCTAAGTTATTGCACACTGGTATGAAACCTGCAGTCCTCCTGTCTCAGCCTCCCTGAGATTACAGGTGTGGGCCACCACGCCTGGCTCAGCTGCAGCAATTTAGTGGGACCCTTAGCAACTTAGAGAGACTCTCTTTCAAAATTAAAAAATTAAAAAATAGGGTTGGGGTACTTGGGAGGCTGAGACAGGAGGATCTGGGTTCATGGCCACCCTCAGCTACTTAGTGAAGCCCTCTGTAACTTAGTGAGACCCTGTTTCAAAATAAAGAATAAGCCAGGCATTGTGGCGCACTCTTGTAATCCCAGCATTTGGGAGGCTGAGACAGGAGGATCCGGGTTTGCCAGCAGCCTCAGCTACTTAGTGAGGTACTTTGCAACTCAGTGAGACCCTTTTTCCAAATAAAGAATTAAAAAATAGGAGCTGGGGGTGCAGCTCAGAGGTAGGATGTCCCTGGGTTCCATCCCCAGTACTGAAAAACAAAAACAAAAACAAAACAAAACAAAAACAAAAACAAAAATAAAGAATAAGCGAATAAGCCAGATGCGGTGACACACTTGTAATCCCAGAACACGGGAGGCTGAGACCAGAGGATCACAGTTCGCAGACAGCCTCAACTACTTAATGAGGCCCTCCACAACCTAGTGAGACCCTGTTTCAAGATAAAGAATAAAAAATTGGGCAGGGGGTATAGCTCTGAGGTTGAATGCCCCTGGATTTCATCCCCAGACCCAAAAAACACAAAAACAAAAACAAGGACTTCTGGGAAGATGGCAACAGAGAAAAGCAGGGCTTACGAGCGCCGGTAACAACCAATCTCTATTACTACAAAATCAGCGCCTTTCATAGTCAGAAAACACCATCAGCAGAGAAACAAAAAATGTAATTACAAGGGACAGAGAAAAAGAGGGCTGGAAAAACAAGACACAGAAAGAAACCAGATCGCAGTGCTGCGGCTGGAGCTGTGGCGCAGAGCGGCGGGCGCCATTTTCCCTTGCTGCACCAGACCCCAGAGAGGAGGGGGACTCAGAATGGAGCTCAGAGACACAGAGGAGACACGCCGGCCTCACTCCCGAGGACGCGGCAGCAGCACCTTACTGCCGGTGGCAGCGGTAAATTCACCGGACGGCACCAGACCAACGCACTCAACAGCCCACCAGGCTCCAGAGAGGAGTGGCGGACAGCAAGCCAAGGTGAGCCGCTGCGGATCAGCTGGGCGGAATTCGGCAGATTTTTTGGCGCAGGGAGCATCTAAAGCTCCCAGGGGCCGGGCTCAGCACACCCTGCAGGGACTCAGAGCGGAGCGCAAAACCAGAGAAGAAATACACCAGCCTCACGGCCGAGGGCGTGGCAACGGCGCCATATTGCCACCGGCAGCAGCAGCAGCGAATTCACCGAGTCCACTACAGCTCCATCGGTGCACTCAACAACAGTGAGTCAAATTGCGGCCCCTAGAGAAGAAATCCCAGTACAGCACCCCCAGGGACTTGACCCAGTGGGGGAGTGGCGGTGGCAGAGATATCACACCATAGGAGAACGCCCAACCTGGCACCCACCATGGTCTAAAGCAGCCTCGATTGACTCCCTGGGTCTGAGACTCTGCCATACAACCTAGTAAAGGAGTAGTGGGAACTGAGATACCACAGACTCAAGATCCAGAGCACCTTAAGTGAAGTCATAGTGACCCAAGGGAAGAACCCAGAGAAGGCACAAACTTCCGAAATCATGGCAAAGAGGAATAACAATGGAGCAATGAATGCCCAAACCCCACAACATCAGAACCTGATAAAACAGAAATTCAGAGATTTCTAGAAGATCAAATCAAGAAAATAACTGTAGAAATAATAGAGGTGTTTCGAAAAGAATCCAGAGAGAGCCAGAAAGAGATAAAGGATGCAATTAATGAAGTAGAATCCTCAATTCAAAGTACTAACAACCGATTAGACCACATGGAGAAGAGAATCTCGCTCTTAGAAGATGATCAGTCCAAAAATGAACGCATAGTTTCTAAATTAGAAAAAAAAATCTGACAGCAGGAATCTGACATTGAAGAAATATGGGCCCATTTTAAGAGAGCTAACTTAAGAATAATTGAAATAGAGGAGGGAAAAGAAAGTGAAACCAAAGGGATCAACAATCTCTTCAAGGAAGTAATAGCAGAAAATTTTCCAAACATAGAGCAAGAGGTCGATACACAGGTCCAGGAAACTTATAGAATCCCCTTTAGACAGGATCGGAGAAGAGGATCCCCACGCCACATAATTGTCAAAATGACCAATGTGGAAGCCAAGCAGAGAATCTTAAAGGCAACAAAAGCAAAGGGCCAAGTGACATTCAGAGGCAAACCAATTAGAATCACTCCAGACTTCCCAAACCAAGTCATGAGAGCCAGAAGGGCTTGGAGTAACATATTCCAAACTCTGAAAGAAAACAACTTCCAGCCAAAAATTTCCTACCCAGCAAAACTTTCTATCAAATTAGATGGAGAAATAAGAAGCTTCCACGACAAACAGAAACTGAAGGAATTTATGTCTTCAAAACCAGCACTAGAGAAAATACTCAAAGAGATTAACTACAAAGAAGAATTAGGTAACACACCCGAACCAGAGGAACAAGATTTTCCATCCAACAGACAACTAAGATTGGTTATCTGTGGAGATTCATTATTTAGGTTAGTCTTTTACCTATCTCTAAATTGTATTGTTTGCTTTTATTTTTGCTAATTTTTAGGATTTCTATTTGAAATATTAATATACCTTCAGATATAGCATTTGGAAATATTTTATCCCATTCTTTTTTTTTTTTTTTTTTTTTTGCAGGTCTGGGGAAGGAACCCAGGGGCATTTGACCTCTGAGCTACACCCCTTGCCCTATTTTTTATTCTTTATTTTGAAACCTGGTCTCACTGAGTTGCAGAGGGCCTCACTAAGTAGCTGAGGCTGTCCGCGAACCACGATCCTCCAGGTCTCAGCCTCCCGAATGCTGGGATTACAAGCGTGTGCCACCATGCCCGGCTCTATTTTATCCCATTCTATCAGTAACTTTTAACTCTGTTTACATTGTCTTTGGATATACAATATTTTTTTAATTTTTAGGGAGTTTGTTTACTCTTCTGTTGCCTGTGCCATTGAAATCATATCCAAGAAATCACTGCCAATTTCAATGTTGTGAGGTTTTATGACCCAGATTTTCTTCTAAAAGTTTATAGTCTTAAGATTTATATTTAGGTCTTTTATCTATTTTGAGTTAGTATTTGTATATGGTGTTAGGTAAGGGTCCAATTTTATTCTTTTTAATGTAATTATTATTTTTCAACAATACTTAGTTAAAAGATTATTATTTCCTCCACCAAATGTTTGTGGAAACCTTGTCAAAAATAACTTGACAATATATGGAAGAATTTATCTATAGGCTTTTATTTAACTCCAATGGTTTATATATCTGCCTTTAGAACAGTACTACACTGTTTCAATTATTGTAGCTTTATATGGTTTGAAATCAGAAAATATACATCTTCTAGCTTTGTTATTTTTCAAGATTGTTCTGGGTATCTAGAGTCCATATTCCTCATTAAGATAGATTTTTTTCTGAAAAATAAATAAATAAATGTATGATAGTTTCACAAAAAAAGAAAAAAAATTATCTGGTAAGAAAGAAAACAAAAAGAAATATTGAAATGTTATCTTTAAGTCATCAAAAGCTTGGTATCAGACAAATGAAACTGTTCTGTGAGATTATCATTGTTAATTTTGGATAAATTGCTATAATACTAGATGTCAACCACTAAGCCAAGCATAGGAAGAAGGGATGGGGAGGGGACGGGGTGGGGATTGGGTAGGGGCTAATTGGGCGATGTGTGCATGTATGTCTACAAAAAGGTGTTTTTTTTTATCCCATTATGATGTATGAATACAGTGCACCAATAATAAAAATAAATTTAAAACAACAACAACAACAAAAACAGCTGGGCCGGGTGGCACACACTTGTAATCCCCATGCTTGGAGGCTGAGACAGGAGGATTGCACAGGTTTGAAGCCAGCCTCAGCTACTTTGTAAGGCTCTCAGCAACTTAGTGAGACCCTGTTTCCAAATAAAATATTTTATAAAAATAGGTCTGGGAGTATAGCCCCGAGGTAGAAAGCCCCTTGGTTCCACCTCCTTTACCAAGAAGAAAGAAAGAAAGAAAGAAAGAAAGAAAGAAAGAAAGAAAAAGAAAGAAAGAGAGGAAGGAAGGAAAGAGAGGAAGAAGAAAGAAAGAAAGGAAGGAAGGAATAAAGAAAGGAAGGAAAAAAGAAAGAAATAATAAGCCAGGCATGGTGACACACACTTATAATCCCAGCATTTGGGAGGCTGAGTCAGGAAGGTCTCAGTTTACAGACAGCCTCAGCTACTTAGTGAGGCCCTTTGCAACTCAGTGAGACCCTGTTTCAAAATAAAAAGAATAAAAAATAGGCCTGGGAGTGTATCTCAGAGGTAGAATGCCCCTAGGTTCAATCCCCAGTACCTCAGAGGGGATGGGGGGGGATAAACATCTGGGCATGGTGGCTCACAGTTGTAATCCCAGCATTGGGAGGCTGAGACAGGAGAATAATTGTTCGCAGCCAGACTCACCTACTTAGTGAGGCCCTTTGCAACTAAGTGAGACCCTGCTTAAAAACAAAGAATAAAAAAATAGAGCTGGGGGTGTAGCTCGAAGGTTTCCTAGCACCACAAAAATAAATAAATAAATAAATAAATAAATAAATAAATAAATAAATAATATGTTGAGGGTATAGTGAGATAGAATGCTTACGGGTCCAATCCCCAGTACCATACACACACATACACAAAATATTGTGAACCCACTTGTATGAATAGAGATACAAAAATTCTAATAAAATATTACTTCTTTTTTTTCTTTTTTTGGTGGTACTGGGGTTCCTGGAAGCCCTTCTACCTCCGGGCTACGCTCCCAGACCTATTTTATATTTTTGAAACAGGGTCTCTTACGCCAGCGTGGCTGGCTTCGAACCTGTGCGAT
This sequence comes from Muscardinus avellanarius, assembly GCF_963383645.1. Taxonomy (NCBI): domain Eukaryota; kingdom Metazoa; phylum Chordata; class Mammalia; order Rodentia; family Gliridae; genus Muscardinus; species Muscardinus avellanarius. The sequence continues at coordinate 16,328,984 of NC_137802.1, read as the reverse complement.
CCTCCTGTCTCAGCCTCCCAAGCGCGGGGATTACAAGCGTGCGCCACCACGCCCGGCCTAATAAAATATTACTTCTAAAAGTGCATTTTAATATACTTCAAATAAGGATCATTTATCTCAGGAATGTGTTTCAATATTACAAAATCTAACATTATAATTCATCAATAAAGAAAACTCATTTGGCTACCTCTATCAATAATTTTGTGTGTGGGGGGGTACTGGGGGTGGAACCCGGGGGCTTTCTACCTCCGGGCTACACTCCCAGACCTATTTAATATATTTTTGGAAACAGGGTCTCACTATGTTGCTGAGAGCCTCACTAAGTAACTGAGGCTGGCTTTGAACCTGTGCGATCCCCCTATCTCAGCCTCCCAAGCGCTGGGATTACAAGTGTGTGCCACCACACCTGGGTTATTCTGTGTGTGTGTGTGTGTGTGTGTGTGTGTGTGTGTGTGTGTGTGGTGCTGGGGGTGGAACCCAAAGGCTTTTCTACCTTCAGGCTATACTCCCAAACCTAGTTTATATTTTATTTGGAAACAGGGTCTCAATAAATTGCTAAGAGCCTCACTAAGTAGCTGAGGCTGGCTTTGAACCTGTGCGATCCTCCTGTCTTAGCCTCCCAAGTATTGGGATTACAAGCATATGCCAGTACGCCCAGCTTTTCTTTATTTTGAAACAGGGTCTCACTGAGTTGCAAAGGGCCTCACTAAGTAATACCTAAGGAAGCCTGCCAACCTGAGATCCTCCTATCTCAGCCTCCCAAGTACTGGGATTACAAGCATGTGCCACCACACCCGTCCTCTATCAATCATTTTTTTTTGAGGGGGGTCTGGGGATGGAACCCAGGGGCATTCGACCTCCGAGCTACACCCCCTGTCCTGTTTTTTTTTATTATTTATTTGTTTTTATTTTTTTATTTTTCTGGTGGCAATGGGTTCCTGGAAGCCCTTCTATCTCCGGGCTACACTCCCAGACCTATTTGTACATTTTTTTAAAATTTGGTAACAGGGTCTCCTAAACCAGCGCGTGCGGCTGGCTTCGAACCTGCGCGATCCTCCTGTCTCAGCCTCCCGAATGCTGGGATTACAAGCGTGCGCCACCACGCCTGGTTCTCTATCAATAATTTAAAAAAGCATTTGATAAGCTTTGCTGTCTGCTTATGATAACAGCTCCTAGCAAACAAAGATTAGAAAGGAAATTCATATACTTAGTAAATAACTCTTTTATGACTGGGAAGAGAACAGAGGTATCCACATTTTTTTTTTCCTACTGGGAATGAAACCCAAAGGCTTTCTACCTCCGGGCTATACTCCCAGACCTATTGTATATTTTATTTGGAAACAGGGTCTCACTAAGTTGCTGAGAGCCTCACTAAGTAGCTGAGGCTGGCTTCAAACCTGCGCGATCCTCCTGTCTCAGCCTCACAAGCGCGGGGATTACAAGCGTGCGCCACCACGCCCGGCTTACTTTATTTTATTTTATTTTATTTTATTTTTTTGTAGTGGAGGGATCAAACTCAGAACCTCAGTCTTGCACTACTCTGCCTGGAGCTATAAATGGCCCCAGGATGTCTACTGTTTCCACTCTTGTTGGACAAAGTCCTGGAGGTTTTGTTTTGTTTTTTATTTTTTCAGTACTGGGGATGGAACCCAGGGGCATTCTACCTCCGAGCTACACCCCCAATCCTATTTTTTAGTCTTTATTTTGAAACAGAGTCTCACTGAATTGCAGAGGGTCTCACTAAAGAATAGCTGAGGCTGTCTGTGAACCAAAATTCTCCTGTCTCAGCCTCCCAAATGCTGAGATTACAAGCATGCGCCACCACGCCCAGCTGGTCCTGGAGGTTTTGCTCAATACTACAAGGAAGTAAATAAAATACGTACTTCAGAGGTCAGCAGTGACAAAATCCAACTGGCTGTTTTGCAGATAACATGATCATCTACTTATAAAATCCAAAATAGAGCAGATGTGGTGGCGCACGCTTGTAATCCCAGTACTTGGGAGGCTGAGACAGAAGGATACGAGGTTCAAGAGCAGCCTCAGCTAGTTAGTGAGGCCTTTTGGAATTTAGTGAGATCCTGTTTCAAAATAAAGAATAATATATATGGCTGAGAGTGTAGCTTGGAAGTAGAATGCCCATAGGTTCAATCCTCAGTTTTGAAAAAATCATCATCATCATCATCATCATCATCATCATCTAGGTGTGGTGATACATGCCAGTAATACCAGCACTTAGCATGACCCTATTTCAAAATAAAAAATAAAACAGGGCTGAGGATATAGTTTAGAGGTAAAATGCTCCTGGGTTCAATTCTCAGTATAATAAACAAACAAACAAAAACCCCAAACGTTTGGGAGTGCAGCTCTTCAGAAAATAAATAAATAAATACATAAATAAATACATAAAAGGCTGGGCGTGGTGGCACATGCCTGTAATCCCTGCGCTTGGGAGGCTGAGACAGGAGGATCGCACAGGTTCGAAGCCAGCCTCAGCTACTGAGTGAGGCGCTCAGCAACTTAGTGATGAGGAGGTAGAAAGGAAGTAGGCAGATAGGGAAAAGGCCTTGGTAGAAAAAACTTAATTTCCTGAGGGGTAAGAGGCCAAGGTTCAGAGATAAGAAGGACTAAAGCTTCACAAAGCCATCATTTACTAATCAACAAACCCAGGAGACATCACTGGAGCAAATCTGACACTTCTGAAAGGAGACTCTTCAAAGGACTTGCAAATACCTTATGCAAATTCTGAGAGCTGCTTCCCAGAATTCCCAAAATCCCATACTCACCACAACCAAAAGAGGACATGCAGACATCTGCAAAATCCCTAGCGCAACCACCAAATTGGTTTTTTTCCCTCTTGGTGACCCTCTCCCATTTGGGGGAGCTTTTCTTTCCTGCAGGTTGCGTTAGCCTTGAGAGAAAGCAGAGTGCAATTGAGGGCACATGCCCCGGGCTACACTCGGGTAGTGACCTGAAGGCCTCAGCTGGACATCAAGGCTGACCAGGGCCCCTAGGAGTGACCTGCACCTCTTTTCTGGCAGATCGCGTGGGCCCTGGGAGAAAGTAGTTTGCAATTGACGGCACTTGCCTTGGCCACACTCGGGTAGTGACCTGAAGGCAGCTACTGGACACCAGAGCCCCGATAGCCCCTTTGGGATGTTCTGCCAAATGCGGGGATTACAAGTGTGCACCACCATGCCCGGTTTAGTGAGAACCTGTTTCAAAATTAAAAATAGGGCTGGAGTGTAGCACAGAGACTCAGAGGTAGAATATCCCTGGGTTCAATCCCCAGTACCACACACGAATATAATAATTAATAATAATAATAATAATAATAATAATAATAATAGGCAGCAGTAGCAGCCGAGCATGATGGCGCACACTTGTAATCCCAGTTATTTGGGGAGCTGACACAGGAGGATCTCTGGTTCGAGGACCGCCTCAGCAAGTAGTGAGCCTCTCATCAACCTTGCAAGACCCTGTTTCCAAATAAGAAATAAAACTGGTTTGGGTGTGTGGTTCAGAGGTAGAAAGCCTCTGGGTTCAATTTTCAGTACCATTAAAAAAAAATAACATTCAATTTGTATCCGTAACAAAAGTATTAAGCATTTAGGAATTAAGTAGTCATAAAATCACTCCTTGATTATTGTTAAACTTATCAGTGGAAGGGTTTTGTTGTTCTGCTTTTATTTTTATTTTTTATTTTTATTTATTTATTTTGCAGCACTGGGGATGGAACTCAGGGGCATTCTGCCTCTGAGCTATACCCCCTACCCTATTTTTTAGTCCTTTTTTTTTTTTTTTTTTTGGTGGTACTGGGGTTCCTGGAAGACCTTCTACCTCCAGGCTACACTCCCAGACCTATTTTTGCATTTTTATTTGGAAACAGGGTCTCCTAAGCCAGCGCGCGGAGCTAGCTTCGAACCTGCGCGATCCTCCTGTCTCTGCCTCCCAAGCGTGGGGATTACAAGCGTGCGCCACCACGCCCTGCTAGTCCTTCTTTTAACAGGGTCTCATTGAGTTGCAAAGGGCCTCACTAAGTAGTTGAGGCTGGTGCCCGAGAAGTCATCCTCCTGTGTCAGCTTCCTGAATGCTGGGATTACAAGCTTGTGCCACCACACCCAGCCATTTTCTAGATATTTTCTAAGGAAATAAAGGCATATGTCTATGAAAAAACTTCTACGGGCATTCTCTCTCTCTTTTTTTTTTTTTGCGGGTCTGGGGATGGAACTCAGGAGCATTCGACCTCCAAGCTAAACCCCCTGCTCTATTTTTTATTCTTTATTTTGAAACTGATTTCACTGAGTTGCAAAGGGCCTCACTAAGTATCTGAGGCTGTCCATCCTCCGGTCTCAGCCTCCCAAATGCTGGGATTACAAGTGTGCACACCATGCCTGGCTTCTACAGGCATTTTCTTGAAGTTTTTTTTTTTTTTCTTTTTTCTTTTTTTTGTGGTTCTGGGGATGGAACCCAGGGGCATTTGACCTCCGAGCTACACCCTCTGTCCTATTTTTTATTCTTTATTTTTGAAACCGGGTCTCACTAAATTGCAGAGGTCCTCACTAAGTAGCTGAGGCTGTCAGCGAACCGTGATCCTCCTATCTCAGCCCCCCCGAATGCTGGGGATTACAAGCATGTGTCACCACGCCCAAACTTTTTTTTTTTTTTTTTTTTAGCAGTGCTGAGTATGGAACCCAGGGGCCTTCTACCTCTCTGGGTTATCCTCCCAGACCTATTTTATATTTTATTTAGAAACAGGGTCTCACTAAGTTGCTGAGAGCCTCACTAAGTACCTGAGGCTGGCTTCGAACCTGTGCGATCCTCCTGTCTCAGCTTCTGAAGTACTGAGATTACAAGAGTGCGCTGCCACGCCTGACTTGAAGGTTTATTTGTAATAAGCCCAAACTGGAAAAAAATCATATGTTAATGAACAGGTGAATGGATAAACAAATGGATATATTAATAGAATAAAATATTATTTCATATAATATAATATTATATTATATTATATTACAGTAATATAATAATATAGAATATAGAAAATATTATATTCATATAAGAGAATTAAAAAAAAACTAGGTATGGTAGCATATTTTTATAATCCCAGCATTTAGGAGGCTGAGACAGGAGGATCTGGATTCGCAGACATCCTCAACTACTTAGTGAGACCCTTGGCAACTTAGTGAGATCATTTCAAAATAAAGAATAGCCTGGCGTGGTGGCGCACGCTTGTAATCCCCGCGCTTGGGAGGCAGAGACAGGAGGATCGCGCAGGTTCAAAGCCAGCCGCGCGTGCTGGCTTAGGAGACCCTGTTTCCAAATAAAAATGTAAAAATAGGTCTGGGAGTGTAGCCCGGAGATAGAAGGACTTCCAGGAACCCCAGTACCACCAAAAATAAATAAATAAAAATAAAGAATAAAAAAATGAAGCCAGGAGTGGTGGCACACACTTGTAATCCCAGCATTTGGGAGGCTAAGACTGGAGAATCGTGGTTCTCGGACAGTCTCAGCTACTTAGGCCCTTTGCAACTCAGTGAGACCCTGTTTCAAAACAAAGAAGGAAAAATAGGGCAGAGGGTGAATATAGCTTGGAGGTAGAATGCCCCTGCGTTCCATCCCCAGACCAGCAAAAAATAAAAATAAAAAATTGCAAGCCGGAGCTGGGCGTGGTGGCCACGCTTGTAATTCCAGCATTTTGGAGGCTGAGACAGGAGGATAGTGGTTCACAGCCAGCCTCAGATACTTAGTGAGGCCCCTTTAAACTCAGTGAGACCCTTTTCAAATTAAAGAATTAAAAATAGGGCTGGGGGTGGGGCTCTGAGGTAGATTGTCCCTGGGTTCAATCCCCAATTCTGCAAAAAAAAAAAAAAAAAAAAAAAAGCCAGGCGTGGTGGTGCATGCTTGTAATCCCTGCACTTGGGGGACAGAAGGATCGCGCAGGTTCGAAGTCAGCCGCGCTGGCTTAAGAGACCCTATTTCCAAATAAAAATATAAAATAGGTCTGGGAGTGTAGCCTGGAGGTAGAAGGGTTTCCAGGAACCTGAGTACCACAAAGAAAGAAAGAAAGAAAGAAAGAAAGAAAGAAAGAAAGAAAGAAAGAAAGAAAGAAAGAAAGGAGGGAGGGAGGGAGGGAGGGAGGGAGGGAGGGAGGGAGGGAGGGAGGAAGGGAGGGAGGGAGGAGAAAAAAGAACGCATAACATATACAAATTCCAGAAGTTAAGGAGCCCAGCCAGGCGTGGTGGGGTGCACTTGAAATCCCAGCATTTGTGAGGCGGAAGATGGCGGCTCTCAGACAGGAGGATCCAGGTTCGCAGACGGCCTCAGCTACTTAGTGAGACCCTTGGCAACTTAGTGAGATCATTTCAAAATAAAGAATAAAAAAAATGGACAGCCAGAAGATTGCGGTTCTCAGCTATTAGCAAGGCCATTCACAACTCAGCGTGGTTGTGCACTTTTGTAATCCCAGCACTTGGGAGGCTGAGACAGGAGGATCGCGCAGGTTTGAAGCCGGCCCCAGCTGGCTTAAGAGACCCTGTTTCCAAATAAAAAAAAATATAAAATAGGTCTGGGAGTGTAGCCCAGAGGTAGAAGGTCCCTGGGTTTCATTGCCAGTACCATAAAAAAGAAGAGGAAGAAGAAGAAGAAGAAGGAGGAGGAGGAGGAGGAGGAGGGAAGGGGGAAGGGGGAAGGGGGAAGGGGGAAGGGAAAGAAAAGAAAAGAAAAGAAAAGAAAAAAATAGGGCTGGGGGTGTATTTTGAAGGTAGAATGCCCCTGGGTTCCATCCCCAGTACTGCAAAAAAATTTTTAAACAATAAAAAAAAATTAAAAAGTGAATGATCCAGATAAAAACGAGTGCATTCTGTCTGATTTCCTTTGCATTGTGTGTGTGTGGGGGGGGGGGCGGAGAAGTACTGGAGATTGAACCCAGAGACATTCTACCTTTGAGCTGCACCCTCAGCTCGATTTTATTTATTTGAAAACGGTCTCACTAGGTTGATGAGTCTCACTACTTGCTGAGGCTGTCATCGAATTTACGATCCTCCTGTCTTAGCCTACTACAAGTACTACTAAGTACAGGCATGGCCACCACGCCTGGCTCATTTCAATCTTTTTTTTTTTTTTTTTTTTTTTTTTGCAGTACTGGGATTACAAGCGTGCGCCATCCTCAAACCAGGATCCTCTTGTCTCAGCCTCCCAAATGAGGGAATTACAAGCGTGCGCCACCATGCCTGGCTCTATGAATATTATATTATTCACAGTCACTGTCTTTTGTGTGTGTGTGTGTGCTACTAGGGGTGGAACCCAGAGGCTTTCTACCTCCGGACTATACTCCCAGAACTTTTTTTAAATATATATGTTTTTTATTTGGAAATAGGGTCTCACTAAGTTGCTGAGAGCCTCACTAAGTAGCTGAGGCTGGCTTCGAACCTGTGCGATCCTCCTGTCTCAGCCTCCCAAGCGGGGGGATTACAAGCGTGCACCACCACACCCGACCACAGTCACTGTCTTTAAAACCTAAGATGTAGATACTATTATTATCTCCCTTCTCACTTTACAGATGAGGTAAATAAAGTACAAAGAGCTTAGGTAACTTTCCAAAGGACACAAATTAGTATGTAACAGCTGGGGCTCAGCTTAGGGCTCAGCTTAGTTTAGGCCCAGAGTTATACTTTTTTTTTTTTTTTGCTGTAGTGAAGATTGAACCCAGGGGAATTCTACCTCTGAGCAATATCTTCAGCCCTATTTTTTGGTCTTTATTTATTTATTTATTTTGGTGGTACTGGGGGTGGAACCCAGAGGCTTTCTACCTCTGGGCTATACTCCCAGACCTTTTTTACATTTTATTTGGAAACAGGGTCTCACTAAGTTGCTGAGAGCCTCACTAAGTAGCTGAGGCTGGCTTCGAACCTGTGCGATCCTCCTGTCTCAGCCTCCCAAGTACTGGGATTACAAGCGTGCGCCACCATGCCCTGCTCTTTCTTTATTTTTGGATACTGGAGATTGAACCCAGGGCATTACCTCCGAGTTATGCTCCTAGCATGATTTCATTTTTATTTAGAAACAAGCCGGGTGTCTTGCTAGGTTGATGAGAGGCTCACCACTTGTTGAGGCTCTTCTCGAACCTTCCATCCTCCTATCTCAGCCTCTCAAGTACTAGAATTACAGGCGTGGGTCACAAGGCAAGGCTACCATCATCCTCTTAAGGGTGGGCCTGTGGGTGAAGCTGACCAAGAGGATACGGTGTGGCAGGGCTCTCCTACACTGCTGAGGGCCATTGAGACTGGGTCAGGCATTCTGAGGAGGAAGTTGGCAGTACTTAGTCAAATTAGGCATAAGAACACACTATGACTCAGCAGTTCTGCTTCTGAGGATAGTTATAAATATAGACAGAGTCATAGACATAGTCACAGACACGGCCATCTCTTCCAAAGATTTCCCAGGAGTCGCGTATGAAAATGTTCATTGCATCAGATGTGGTAGGTCATGCTTGTAGTACTAGTCCTGGGAAGACTGAGACAGGAGGATCACAGGTTTGAGGACATCCACGAAACTTAGTGAGGCCCTCGGCAACTTAGTGAGACCCTGTTTCAAAATAAAACACAGAAAAATGACTGGGAGTGTTGAGCCAGGCGTGGTGGCGCACGCTTGTAATCCTAGCATTCGGGAGGCTGAAACCGGAGGATCGTGGTTCGCGGACAGCCTCAGCTACTTAGGCCCTCTACAATTTAGGGAGACCCTGTTTCAAAATAAAGAATAAAAATAGGGCAGGGGATGTGGTTTGGAGGTCAAATGCCCCTGGGTTCCATCCCCAGACCCCCCCACACACAAAAAGGACTGGGAGTGTAGTTCAGAAGTAAGTAGACCACCCCTGGATTCAATCTGCAGCACCAAAAAATAAAAAATAAATACTTCAGGTGTGGTGGGACACACTTGTAATTTTAGTATTTGGGAGGCTGAGACAGGATGGGACCCAAGGGCATTCTATCTCCGAGCTACATTCCCAGTCCTATTTTTTTATTCTTCCTTTTGAAACAGGGTCTCACTGAGTTGCAAAGGGCCTCACTAAGTAGCTGGAGGCTGACCATGAACCATGATCCTCCTATCTCAGCTTCCCGATGCTGGGATTACAAGCGTGCGCCACCAGGCCCAGCTTTTGATTTTTTTTTTAATAGTTTAATGTATTTTAATAGCAAACTTACAGGAACAGCACAAAAGACAGACAACATTAAAAACATGTACTTGCATGTTAGAAAAGTATAGTGAATGGATGGAATCTACTATATGATAAAAATGCTACAGACATCATTTAGTTGCCGTCAATAAGAAATTTACTTGTTTTAACAAAAATCCAAATGCTGGTATTGTCCAGAAAAATTTAACAGGTTTATTTATAATTGTTATAAAGTTGAACCGCTCAAACTTGTTCACTGAAACATTGTGACTTGCATTAATGCTTTACATCCCCGCGTTTATATTAAAAATTCACACACAAATGAAAATGGAAAAACTGCCAATACCTGATTTCTGTCCCCTATTTTTCCACTCCCAATCATATACTTAGGAACCTTTTGACCCCATGGGGAAAAAAATATCTAACGTTCAGAACTACCAATAACAGGAAGAAAAGGAAAAAAAATTTTTTTTTGAGAATGAAATGTTTCCCACCATAGTGGATTCTTAAACACGTTCTCCACGTATGCGGCGTGCCAGCTGGATGTCTTTTGGCATGATGGTTACACGTTTGGCATGGATAGCACACAGGTTGGTGTCTTCAAAAAGGCCAACCAGATACGCCTCACTGGCCTCCTGCAAAGCACCAATAGCTGCTCTCTGGAAACGCAGATCTGTTTGAAGTCCTGAGCAATTTCTCGCACCAGAAGTTGGAAGGGGAGTTTGCGAATCAGAAGTTCGGTGGACTTCATTTAACGTCTAATTTCACGCGGTGCCACAGTACCAGGCTGTAACGATGAGGTTTCTTCACCCCTCCAGTAGAGGGCGCACTCTTTCCAGCCGCTTTTGTAGCCAGTTGTTTCTGGGGTGCTTTACCACCAGTCGATTTGCCGGCGGTCGGCTTAGTACAAGCCATGGTATAATGATCTCCTTACTTACCCCCTTCTCCTTCGGCTGGAGCTCGGCGAGCGAGAGGCGGCGCTGGCGTTGGAGAGCGATGGCGGCGCGACGGCGGCTGCGAACACTTGATTTTTTTTTTTTTAATTCAACTCTGATCTATCCACAAAGGCTCCTGGCCTCAGGACAAATCCCCATCTCCTTAATCAGGAGCACTGGCTGGCATGAGAAGTCAGCCTAGAGACTATATCTGCATTGTTTTCCTATTCGTACCCTCAGCTCCAGCCCTGTTAGAAGGAGAAGTGATTGAAAGATGAACAGTCTAGACTTGGGCGGAGACAAGGAGGATGGCGCAGGTTCGAAGCCAGCCGCGTGCGCTGACTTAGGAGACCCTGTTTCCAAATAAAAATATAAAAAAATAGGTCTGGGAGTGTAGCCCGGAGGTAGAAGGGCTTCCAGGAACCCCAGTACCACCACCAAAAAAAAAAAAAAAAAAAAAAAAGATGAAGCAGCCAGTCGCAGTGACGTACATCCATAATTCCCAGGATTTGGGAGGCTGAAACAGGAGGATCATGGGTTCAAGGCTAACCTAATTAATGATTTAATGAGAGCCTATTTTAAAGTAAAGAATAAAAAAATAAGCCGGGCGTGGTGGTGGTGCCTGCTTGTAATCCCAGCATTTGGGAGGCTGAGGCTGGAAGAACGAGTTTTGCAGACAGCCTCAGCTACTTAGCGACTACTTCGCAACTCAGTGAGACCCTGTTTCAAAAACTAAAAGACTAAAAAAATAGGACTGGGGATATAGCTTGGAGGTATAATGCTCCTGGGTTCCATGGCCAGTACTGCAAAAAAGAAAAAAAAAAAATCTTTGGGAGCCAGGCATGGTGGCACACACTTGTAATCCCAGCATTTGAGAGGCTGAGACAGGAGAATCATGGTTCATGGCCAGCCTCAGCTACTTAGTGAGGCCCTTTGCAACTCAGTGAGACCCTGTTTCAAAATAAAGAATAAAAAAATAGAGCAGGGGGTGTAGCTCTGAGGTGGATTGCCCCTGGGTTCCATCCCCAGACCTGCAAATAAATAAATAAATAAATAAATAAATAAATAAATAAATAAATAAATAAATAAAATATAGGGCTGAAGGTATAGCTCAGAGGTACAATGCTTTTGGATTCCATCCCCAGTGCTACAAAAAAATCTCAATCTCTCTCTCTCTCTCTCTCTCTCTCTCTCTCTCTCTCTCTCTCTCTCTCTCTTTCTCTGTCTCTCTCTCTCTCGATATAGATAGATATATAGATATGGCTGGGGTGTAGTTCCAGAGGTAGACTGTCACTGGATTAAATCTTTAGTACTCAAAAGAAAGAAAGAAAGAAAGAAAGAAAGAAAGAAAGAAAGAAAGAAAGAAAGAAGAGAGACAAAAACAAAATAAAAATGTGTATAGCCGGGTGTGGTAATGCGCACTTGTATTCCCAATACTTGGCAGGCTGAGATAGGAGGATAGCAGGTTCAAAGCCAGCCTCAACTACTTAGTAAGGCTCTCAGCAACCGAGTGAGACCCTGTTTCCAAATAAAATATAAAACAGGTCTGGGAGTATAGCTCAGAGGTAGAAAGCCCCTGGGTTTCATCCCTAGTACTACTGGGGTATAACTCAGAGGTAGATGACCCCTGGACCTCTGTTTCCTCCTCCTCCTCCTTCTCCTTCTTTTTCCCTTTCTCCTTTTTCTCATGCCAGCCAGTGCTCCTGGTTAAGGAGAAGGGGATTTGTCCTGAGGGCAAAAGTGGTACGGGTATTGAACCCAGGGACATTCTACTTCTTACCTGCACTTCCAGCTCTATTTTATTTTTATTTTGAAATAGGATCTTACTAGGTTGATGAGAGTCTCACTACTTGCTGAGGATGTCCTTGAACCTTCGATCCTCCTGTTTCAGCCTCCCAAGTACTGGGAGAAGGTACTGGGATGTCAAGTGTGCACTATCATCCCCATCTTTCTTTTTTTTTTTTTTTTCAGGTCTGGGGATGGAACCCAGGGGCATTTGACCTCCAAGCTACATCCCTGCCCTATATTTTTATTCTTTATTTTTAAAACAGGGTCTCAGCCAGGCGTGGTGGCACATGCTTGTAATCCCCGCGCTTGGGAGGCTGAGATAGGAGGATCGCACGGGTTCGAAGCCAGCCTCAGCTACTCAGTGAGGCTCTCAGCAACTTAGTGAGACCCTGTTTCAAAAAAAAAAAAAAGGTCTGGGAGTATAGCTGGGAGGTAGAAAGCCTCTGGGTTCCACCCCCAGTACCACCAAAATAAATAAATAAATAAATAAATACATAAATACATAAATAAATACATAAATAAATATAAAACAGGGTCTCACTAAGTTGCAGAGTACCTCACTAAGTAGCTGAGGCTGTCCACAAACCATGATCTCTAGTCTCAGCCTCCAAAATGCTGGGAGTGTGTGCCACCACGCCGGCTCTCCCCAGCTTCTTTGTATTTATTTATCGTGTGTGTGTGTGTGTGTGTGTGTGTGTGTGTGTGTGTGTGTGTGTTACTGGGGATTGAACCTAGGGCCATTCTAACTCTATTTCTTTCTATTTCTTTTTTCTTTTCTTTTTTTTTTTTTTTTTTTTTTTTTGCGGTACTGGGGATGGAACCCAGGAACCCAGGGGCATTCTACCTCCAAGCTACATCCCCAGCCCTATATTTTATTCTTTATTTTGAAACTGGGTCTCACTGAGTTGCAAAGGGCCTCACTAAGTAGCTGAGGCTGGCTGCAAACTGTGATCCTCCTGTCTCATTCTCTCAAATGCTGGTATAACAAGCATGTGCCACCATGCCTGGCTTCCTAGCCCGATTGTTTGTTTGTTTGTTTGTTTGTTTGTTTTTGCAGGTCCGGGGATGAAACCCAGGGGCGTTTGACTGCCCCTGCCCTATTTTTTATTCTTTATTTTAAAACCGGGTCTCACTGAGTTGCAGAGGGCCTCACTAAGTAGCTGAGGCTGTCTGCGAACCATGTTCCTCCTGTCTCAGCCTCCCGAATGCTGGGATTACAAGCGTGCGCCACCACGCCCGGCCTAGCCCAATTTTTTATTCTTATTTTGAAACAGAGTCTCAATAAGGCCTCACTAAGTAGCTGAGGCTAGTGGTGAACCAGGATTCTCCTGTCTCAGCCTCCCAAGACATGGGATTTCAAGCATGTGCCACCACGCCCAGCTTGGAGCATTCTAACTCTGAACTACAACCTCAGCCCCGTTTTTTATTCTTTTTTATTTTTTAATTTTTAATTTTTTGGTGGTACTGGGGGTGGAACCCAGGGCCTTTTCTACTTCTGGGCTCTACTCCCAGACCTATTTTATACTTTATTTAATTTTTATTTTATTTTATTTTTTTTTGAAACAGGGTCTCACTAAGTTGCTGAAAGCCTCACTAAGTAGCTGAGGCTGGCTTCGAACCCATGTGATCCTCCTGTCTCAGCCTCCCAAACGTGGGGATTACAAGGTGTGCCACCATGCCCGGCTTTTATATTTTATTTGAAAACTGGATCTCACTAAGTTGCTGAGAGCCTTATTAAGTAGCTGAGGTTGGCTTCGAACCTGCGCGACCCTCCTGTCTCCGCCACCCAAGTGCGGGGATTACAAGCGTGCGTGCGGCACCACGCCCAGCCTGTCTTTGAATTATAAAGAGCAAAAGAAATAATGATAATGCACTATATGTGAGAACACATGGCTTTCTAGGAGAAAGCCCAAGAAGTCTCAGGGAGGGGAGCTTGTTCTCTCTCTTCTTTCTTTCTTTCTTTCTTCCTTCCTCTTCCTTCCTTCCTTCCTTCTTCTTCTTCTTTCTTCTTTCTTTCTTTCTTTCTTTCTTTCTTTCTTTCTTTCTTTCTTTCTTTCTTTCTTCTTTCTGTGGGTCTGAGGAAGGAACCCAGTGGCATTTGACTTCCGAGCTACACCCCTCCCCTATTTTTTATTCTTTATTTTAAAACAGGGTCTCTAAGTTGTGGAGGGCCTCACTAAGTAGCTGAGGCTGTCCACAAACCATGATCCTCCTGTCTCGGCCTCCCAAATGCTGGGATTACAAGTGTGCACCATCACGCCCAGCTATTCTTTTTTTTATTTTTAAATGATGTATGAGAGTCCACTAACACCTAAAACTTCAGGGATCCGTGTAGCAAAGGCACAAAGTGGCTGGGCACTGTGGTGCACACCTGTAATCCAAGTACTTGGGAAGCTGAAACAGGAGGCCACAGGTTCAAGACCAGCCTTTGCAACTTAGTGAGACCCTATTTCAAAACAAAAAAAATAAGGCCAGGTGTGCTGGTGCATACTTGTAATCCCAGCATTTGGGAGGCAGAGACGGAGCATGGTACTGGCCTACCAAAATAGGACTGGGGTATATCTTGGAGGTGAATGACTCTGGGTTCCATTCCCAGTATCACATTCCCAGATCATGGTTCACAGACAGCCTCAGCTACTTAGTGAGACCCTGTTTCAAAATAAAGAATAAAAAGTATGACAAGAGGTATACCTCAGAGGTCAAATGCCACTGGATTCTATCCCCAGACCTGCAAAATAAATAAATAAATATATAAGTAAATAAAATTAAAACATAAAACCCAGCATTTGAGAGGCTGAGACCAGAGGATCGTGGTTCACGGACAGCCTCAGCTACTTAGTGAGGCCCTCCACAACTTACTGAAACCCTGTTTCAAAATAAAGAATAAAAAATAGGGCAGGGCATGTAGCTCGGAGGTCAAATGCCTCTGGGTTCCATCCCCAGACACGCCAAAAAAAATTAAAAATTAAAAAAATAAGAAATAAAAAATAAAAAAGTGTTGGGTGTGGTGGCACATGCTTGTAATCCCAGCATTCAGGAGGCTGAAACAGGAGGATCGCGGTCACGGATGGCAGCTACTTAGTGAGGCCCTCTGCAACTCGGTGAGAATCTATATCAAAATAAAGAATTAAAAAAAAATAGGACTGGGGGTGTAGCTCGGAGGTAGAAGAATGCCCCTGGGTTCCATTCCCAGTATAAAAAGAGAGGGGGGGGGGAGAAAGATAGATAGATAGATAGATAGACAGACAGGAAGGAAGGAAGGAAGGAAGGAAGGAAGGAAGGAAGGAAGGAAGGAAGGAGGAAGGAAGGAAAGAAAGAAAGAAAGAAAGAAAGAAAGAAAGAAAGAAAGAAAGAAAGAAAGGAAGGAAGGAAGGAAGGAAGAAAATAAATCAGAGCCGGGCATAGTGGTGCATGCTTATAATTCCGTCATTTGGGAGGCTGAGACAGGAGGCTCGCGGACGCGGACAGCCTCAGCTACTACTTAGTGAGGCCTTTTTCAGCTCAGTGAGAACCTGTTTCAAAATAAAGAGTAAAGCCGGGTGTGGTGGCGCATGCTTGTATTCCCTGCACTTGGGAGACAGGAGGATCAAAGCCAGCCTCTTTGGCTTAAGAGACCCTGTTTTCAAATAAAAATATAAAAAAATAGGTCTGGGAGTGTAGCCCGGAGGTAGAAGGGTTTATAGGAACCCCAGTAGCACCAAAATAATAGTAATAGTAATAATAATAATAATAATAATAATAATAATAATGATGATGATGGTGATGAAGAATATAAAGAATGTTTCTATTTTTTAAAAACAAAACAAAATAAAGAGTAAAAAATAGGCCAGGCATGGTGGTGCACACTTGTAATCCCAGCATTCGGGAGGCAGAGATCAAAGGATCATGGTTCGCAGACAGCCTCAGCTACTTAGCCAGGCCCTTTGCAGCTCAGTGAGACCCTGTTTCAAACAATAAAAAGAATAAAAAAATAGAATAGGGGGATAGCTCGGAGGTAGAATCCCCAAGCTACCTTGGGTTCCATCCCCAGTACTGAAGAAAAAAAAGGAAAGAAAGAAAGAAAATCGGGCTGGGGGTATATCTTGGAAGTAGAATGTCTCTGGGTTCACTCTCCAGTACCACAAAGAAAAAATAGGGCTGGGAGGGGGTAGCTCAGAGGTAGAATGCCTTTGGGTTCAATCCCCAGTACCACCAAAAAAAAAAAAAAAAAAAAAAAAAAAAAGTGGCAGAATGAATACAGGTGAAGAAAATCAGACAAATGAGAGAAGAGGTTGGTTGAAACACCACTCACGGTTAACAGGGCATGGTGGCACAAAAAAGTAATCCCTGTAGTGGGAATCTGAGATACGAGGAGCACAAGTTCAAGGCCAGCCTCAGCAATTTAGCAAGGTTCTCAGTAACTTAGGAAGACCTTGTTTCCAAATTAAAAAATAATAATATTGGTCTGGGAGTGTAGCCCAGAAGCCGAAAGCCCCAGGTTTCAATCCCCAGCAACACAAAACAAAAAACCAGCCGGGCGTGGTGGCGCAGGCTTGTAATCCCAGCATTGGGGAGGCTGAGACTGGAGGATCACGGTTCACAGATAGCCTCAGCTACTTAGTGAGGCCCTCCGCAACTTAGTGAGACCCTGTTTCAAAATAAAGAATAAAAAATAGGGCAACGGGTGTAGCTTGGAGGTCGAATGACCCTGAGTGCCATCCCCAGACTTGCAACAAAACAAAACAAAACAAAAAAACACCATTGTTAGCCAGGCGCAGTGGCCCAAGCACATTCTTGGGAGGCTGAGACAAGAGCCCAAGTTCATAGCCAGCCTCAGTAACTTAGGGAGACTATCAGCAATCTAACAAGACTTACTTTCTCTCTTTCTTCTTTCTCTCTTTCTTTCCTTCCTTCCTTCCTTCCTTCCTTCCTTCCTTCCTTCCTTCTTTTGTTTGTTCTTTCATTCTTTCATTCTTTTTTTTTGCCCTGGGGATGGAATCCAGAGGCATTCTACCTCCAAGCTACACCCAGCCCTATTTTGTTTTTATTTTGAAACAGGGTCTCGCTCAGTTGCTGAGAGTTCCACTACTTGCTGTCCTCCTGTCTCACTCAGGCTCCCAAGTACTCGCTGTGCCACCGCGCCCAGCAAGACCTTGCTTTGTTTTGTTTTGTCTTGTTTTTGGTACTTGGGATGGAATCCAGGGGCATTCTATCTCTGATCTGCACCTAGCCCTATTTTTTTATTCTTTATTTTGAAACAGAGTCTCACTGACTTGCAAAGGACCTCACTAAGTAGCTGAGGCTGTCTGATCCTCCTGTCTCAGCCTCCCAATTGCTGGGATTACAAGCATGAGTCAACATGCCCAGCTGTGTGTGTGTGTGTGTGTGTGTGTGTGTGTGTGTGTGTGCGCGCGCGCGCGTGCACTTTACTGGGGACTGAACCCAGGGGCGTTCTACTTCCAAGCTATACCCCAAGCCCTTTGTGTGTGTGTGTGGGGGGGGGTTGGGGATGGAACCCAGAGGCATTTGACCTCCGAGCTACACCCCCTGCCCTATTTTTTATTCTTTATTTTGAAATAAATAAATAAGGTCAGGGTTGTAGCTGAGAGGCAGAACGCCCCTGGGCTCAATCTCTAGTAGAAAAAAAAAAAATAGCAATTTTGGGGGTGGGGTGCAGGACAGGAGAAATACATCAGAGCGGTGACTAGTTCTTGGGAATAAGGAATTCAGAAGGAGGAACAGGTCTGGACTTGCAGATCATGTTAACCACACATCCAGGCGGTAGCTGGACATCTCTGTCAAACTGATGCCCCAGGGAGGTCGAACGCCCGCCGAGAAGGTAGGCGGCCACCGGGGCGCGGCCCCGCAGCTCCTCGCTGTCCCTCCAGGTGGTGCTGCAGCCTCGCACTTCTGAGCCGGGTTGTCGGAGCCCGGTTCTCTCTACCTTCCTCTAGTCCGGCTTCTCTCCCGGGATCCGCTAACTGTAGGTCGCGCCCTCTCCGCTGGGCTTGAGCTGGGAATCCAAACTCAGATCAGGCTCTGGAGAGCGCGTGGTCCACGCGGCCAGCACATGCGTGGCAGCTCGGAGACCTCGGGGCTGGCGGCGTGGTCAGCGTGAGCACCTATCCCTTGGGCCACCTCCAGGAACCGGCGTGGGGACTGTGCTTAGAGCTCGGCCCGGTGGGCCGGGTCCGGAGCAGGGATGACGGAATGACAGGACCACGGAGCACGACCACCGGACCCACTAGGAACGGAGCTGCCTGGGCCCCGGCTGCCCCCGCGGAAGAAGCTGTCGCGGACCCTTTAAGCTTCTGCCATCCCCGCCCGGGACAGCCCGGGACACCTGGGACCTGACATTTGGCGGCGCCTAATGTGGGAGCTAAAAATAGCCGCTCGGGGTTACTCGGGGGCACTGTTCCTCGCCCACCGCGTCCGCGTGGTCCTTAGGGTTCGCCCCTTCCCCCGCAAGCACGCCTGGCCCGGCCCGCGGCCTGGGACCCCACGGCGGGCTCTGAAGACGCCGGAGCCGCCCGGGATCCCGGCGGCGGGCGGAGCCCTAGCCCGCGGGCGGGTGGGCAGGGCCGCTGGCCCCGCGGCCAGGTCTCCACCCCCCACCCCGAGGCTGGCAGGAGCCCAGGGGGCGCGCCCCGCCCGCCGACGGCCGCCGAGCCGCTCCGCGGGGGCGTGGCCCGGGTGTGCGGGCCCGCGGCCAATGGGCGTCCTGGGGGCGGGGCCGCGGCGCGGGCGGCGGGGGCTCCTCGCGTCTTTTCCCCCCCGCAGGGCTTCGCCAGATCCCCGGGAGCCCCGCTGCTCTCCCGCTCCTTGGCTTGGGGCTGCGGGTCCCGCAGGTCCACGCCGGCTCCAGGATCCCCGCGGCCCCCGCGCCCTCTGCCCCCCAGGCCGGGGCCCCCCGCGCCCCCGGTCGCCTTTCTCATCTCCGCCGCTTCTGCACCTCAAGTTCTAAGACGAGATGCCGTCGGGCTTCCAACAGATCGGCTCCGAGGTAGGGCTCAGCACGGGGGGCGGGGCGGGGGCGCTGGCCTCGCTTTCCCTGGGCTGGGGTCGCGGCTGGGGTCAGCCAGGGGGCGGTCCTTGCGCGGGCGCGGGGGTGGAGGTGGGGGGACTGGCTATTTATACCCGGCCTGGACAACCCGTGACTGTTGGCTTCCAGTCCCGCCAAGAGGCAGCGTGCGTCTAGGGGTCCTAGCGGAGGCCCAGGTCGCAACTGTACTCCACCGAGTTCAGAGTCGGTCTTCTTTCCCACCCTGCGGCACGTTACGCCGGCCGCCGTCTGCGGGGACAGCCGTGCTGGGTCCAGCTTGGGAAAGCAGATCCGGACGGGGCTGGCCCACTAGAGCTATCTGTCTGCCCCCGCTCCCGGACAGTGTTTCGAGGACCGGAGGCTCTCATGGGCCCCACCCCCACGCCTGGCTGTCCTCCAGGACGCTGAACTTTCTCTGGGGCCTACGGTGGGTGGAGGGGCAGAGAGAAGTGTCACCCCCCCCTCCCCCAGCTCAGGTTTCCGCTTGGAGACAGTCTGTGCCGCCAGAGATCAGCCACCACTGCCACCGCCCCTCACGCCACCATCCCTCCCTCTTCCCCTGGGCATGGCTCTCCCTGGCAGAACCCGGGCACAGCCCCGCACAGCCCCCAGCCCTGGGTCGGAGCTTAGAAGGGGAGTGGAGGCCAGGGCGGAGACACAGAAGGCCACCCCCAGAGGAATGACCTGGATGTCCTTTTTGGAATTGCCCTTCTTGGGCCTGTTGGGGGCCTCCTGGAGCTGGCTGAGAACCCCCAGAGGGGAGGGAAGAGGACAGTGGCTGATGATAATAATGCACTTAGTTATGCAGTAGCGCCCCGAGGGATACCCCGGGATACCCATACCCCTTAGCACTGGATTTCCACAGCACTACAGGGACAGGTGAGCAAGACAGGACACGTCACCCCGTCACAGAAGAGGGAACCTAGTTTCAGAAGGGGGAAGTGACTTGCCCAAGGTCACACAAATCTGAGCCTGTCTCAAGGTCACAGAGGGATTTGGAGACTTGAGTCCTCAAGCATTGCCCTGCCTGGTGGACTCAAGCATCCGGTTTCCCCTCCATGCCTTGGTTACCAGTGGGTTCTTGTGCTCCTTGTTTACATTATCTTCTTGCAACTCCTAATATGGCTCAGTTTCCCTCGCCCCGCATGTTGGATGGGACCCAGGACCTTCAGGCTCCAGCCGGGCTAGGCTCCTGGACCAGAGAGAAAGCAGGGTTCCATGTGACCCACATGTGGGCCTTTCTGCTGCTTGCTGTCTAGGATGGAGAACCGCCTCAGCAGCGGGTGACGGGCACCCTGGTTCTCGCCGTATTCTCAGCTGTGCTTGGCTCCCTGCAGTTTGGCTACAACATTGGGGTCATCAATGCCCCCCAGAAGGTGAGGGGCCGGCAGCTGCAGAGTGGTGGTGCCCACAAACGGAGGACATGGGGGCTTGAGGTGGTGGAAGGGGGAGGGTCTGCAGGGAATCACTCCTACCCTGTCTCCCCAGGTGATTGAACAGAGTTACAATGAGACGTGGCTGGGGAGGCAGGGCCCTGGGGGACCAAGCTCCATCCCGCCGGGCACCCTCACCACCCTCTGGGCTCTATCCGTGGCCATCTTCTCCGTGGGCGGCATGATTTCCTCCTTTCTCATTGGGATCATCTCTCAGTGGCTGGGCAGGTATGGGACAGGGGAGCCAGGGCAGGGCAGGAGCACAGGTGCCTCGGTACCACCTTTTGATACTCACAGCCCCACTCTGTGCCCTCCAGGAAAAGGGCTATGCTGGCCAACAATGTCCTGGCAGTGCTGGGGGGCACCTTCATGGGCCTGGCCAACGCCACCGCCTCTTATGAGATCCTCATTCTCGGTCGCTTCCTCATTGGCGCCTACTCAGGTACCCGTGGGCACCAGGGCCCTGCCGTGTGCCCCGTTCTTCCCCTCGCTTGGGCTTCCAGATGGGAGCGGGCAGCTGCCCTCAGTCCTCTCTTCTTCCCTCTGCCCAGGACTAACGTCGGGGCTGGTGCCCATGTACGTGGGGGAGATCGCCCCGACTCACCTTCGGGGCGCCTTGGGGACACTCAACCAACTAGCCATTGTTATCGGCATTCTCATCGCCCAGGTGCCTGATGGCGGGGAGCAAGGGCTGGGGTGGCCCTCCAGAGCCAGGCAGGGGCACGAGTCACCTGCTTCCTTCCCAACCTTCTCCACAGGTGCTAGGCTTGGAGTCCATGCTGGGCACTGCCACTCTGTGGCCACTCCTCCTGGGCCTCACAGTACTCCCCGCCCTCCTGCAGCTGGTCCTGCTGCCCTTCTGTCCCGAGAGCCCCCGCTACCTCTATATCATCCGGAACCTGGAGGGGCCTGCGAGAAAGAGTGAGCGCCCACCCCCTCATCTAGCCCAGACCCAGGCCTCCACCCCGTCCTGCTAGTTCCTGACCCTCCCCACCCCCAGGTCTGAAGCGCTTCACGGGCTGGGCCGACGTGTCTGACGCGCTGGCTGAGCTGAAGGATGAGAAGCGGAAGCTGGAGCGTGAGCGGCCATTGTCCCTGCTCCAGCTCCTGGGCAGCCGCACCCACCGGCAGCCCCTGGTCATCGCGGTTGTGCTGCAGCTGAGCCAGCAGCTCTCAGGCATCAATGCTGTATGTAGCACCCTCCAGGCCGGGCATGGGATAGGCACCGGGGGTGGGGGGAAGGGAGCGAGCCTTCGCCATGGACTCCCAGGGTCAGCCGAGCCTGGTGTGTCCAGAGCGAAGGACAGGACATCCCTGCCCTCACCTTTCCTTTCCTGTCACCTCTAGGTTTTCTACTACTCAACCAGCATCTTTGAGTCGGCAGGTGTGGGGCAGCCAGCCTATGCCACCATCGGAGCTGGCGTGGTCAACACTGTCTTCACCTTGGTCTCGGTAACTGCTTGCTTTTGGAGTGGGTCACACCACCAGCTTCATGTCCTTGGGTGTCCCGGAGGTCCCAGTCTTGGTTGTCCCTACCCACTGAAAACCTGCTACTTTCTGTGTCCTAAAGGCCCCCTGCCGAGCCCTGACTCTCCTTGCAGGTGTTTTTGGTGGAGCGGGCTGGACGGCGGACTCTCCATCTCCTGGGCTTGGCGGGCATGTGTGGCTGTGCCATACTGATGACGGTGGCTCTGCTTCTGCTGGTGAGGCCTGGGGGCTGAGGAGGGGGCTGGCTCCCCAGCCCAGCTGGGGCCACTCCTTAACATTTCTGCCTTCAATTCTGGAGCTGACTGTGTGTCAGGACCATGGGTGCTTGGCTCAAGAGTCTGCAGGCACTGTGGTTGGTGCTCCTAAGGGGCCCAGGCTGCACCAGGGCCTGCTCTGGGAGGCAGCTAGAGCACAAGTTTGGCAGCCAGGAGAGAGAGAAAACCACTGTCAAGCCTGAGGGAACAATAATTCCTAAGGACTTAACCAACAGGAGCAAACAAGAACTTTCAGCAGGGCGTGGTGGTGCACACTTGCAATTCTAGTACTCGGGAGCCTGAGACAGGAGGATCACAGGTTTGCAGCCAGCCTCAGCAACTTGTGAGGCCCTCTGCAACTTAGTGAGACCATATTTCAAAATAAAGAATAAAAAATAGGGCTGGAGCTGGGCGTAGTGGCACACGCTTGAAATCCCAGCGCTTGGGAGGCTGAGACAGGAGGATCACACAGGTTTGAAGCCAGCCTCAGCTACTCAGTGAGGCTCTCAGCAACTTAGTGAGACCCTGTTTCCAAATAAAGTATAAAATAGGTCTGGGAGTATAGCCCGGAGGTAGAAAATCCCCTGGGTTCCACCCCCAGGATCACACACACACACACACACACACACACACACACACACACACATACACAAATAGGGCTGGGGTTGTAGCTTGTAGTTAGAATGTACCTAGTTTCAATCCCCAGTACCACACACACACACAAAGAAAATAAAGTAATTAATTAAAGCCAGACCTGTTGGCACACGGTCTATACTTGGGAGGCTGAGACAGGAAGATTGTAGGTTCACAGCCAGCCTCAGCAACTTGTGAGGCCCTCTGCAACTTAGTGAGGCCCTCTTTCCAAATAAAGAATAAAATAGGATTGAGGTATAGCTCAGGTATAATGCCCCTGGGTTCAATCCCTAGTAACACACACACACACACACACACACACACACACTAAAAAAATTGGGCTGGAGGTGGGGCTTAGAGGTAGAATGCCCCTGAATCCTGTCCCCAGTAACTTTCCAGAGCCTGTACTACCCAGCGTGGCATGTTCCCCACAAGCTGGGAAGTGTAAATTTCAGTTTTTCTCTGGATCAAAGGCAAAGGAAGATCCAGAAAAAAGCCTGTACCAGTCCAGGCATAGCGGTTCATGCCTTTAATTCCAGTACCTGGGAGGTTGAAACAGGAAGATCACAGGTTGGGGGCCAGCCTCAGCAACTTCGTGGGACCCTGTTTCAAAATAAAAAATAAAAAGGTCAAGGTTAAAGCTCAGAGGTAGAATGTCCCTGGGTTCAATCCCCAGTACTCCCCTAGGATAGAAGAAATAGAAAAGCCTGAACCAATTCCTTACCCTCCCTGCCTGGTTCCTAGGAGCGGGTTCCAGCCATGAGTTATGTCTCCATCGTGGCCATCTTTGGCTTTGTGGCTTTCTTTGAGATTGGCCCTGGTCCCATCCCCTGGTTCATTGTGGCCGAGCTCTTCAGCCAGGGACCCCGCCCAGCAGCCATGGCCGTGGCTGGTTTCTCCAACTGGACCTGCAACTTCATCGTCGGCATGGGTTTCCAGTATGTTGCGGTAGGTCCCTCCGCCCTGCCCCAGTCTTCCTCGCCGGAGGCTAGAGGGGGGCGTCCACAGCTAGCCTGCTTGCTTTCCAGCCAGAGGCCCCTGGGTAGTCATCCTGGGCTCTCTCTGGTGGCCCTGCTCCACCAGACTCCAGGGGAGGGGGCGGAGCTAGACGGGATGGGAACAGAAACCTCTTTGGAACAAATCAGTGGCGTAACTTGAGACTGGGAATAAAACAGTATTTGTATTAATACTACAAATGGCTGGGGACCTGCTCAGCTGCTCAGGGTGGTGGAGAGGGTGAGAAAGGAGTTGGGGTTTAGAAAATCCTTTTTTCAGCCTAAGTTCTCACTTCTGGTCATTTCCGCTACCCCTTGAAGCAGCGCCCTGCTTTCTGCAGTGTCCCCAGATCCCTATGGTCTTTAGCTCCTGGCTTGTCTGAGACCGCCCCACCCCACTCTGTCAACACCTCTTTCTCCACTTGTCCCAGGATGCTATGGGTCCCTACGTCTTCCTTCTATTTGCCGTTCTCCTGCTCGCCTTCTTCATCTTCACCTTCTTAAAAGTGCCCGAAACCCGAGGCCGGACGTTTGACCAGATCTCAGCCGCCTTCCACCGGACACCCTCTCTTTTAGAGCAGGAGGTGAAACCCAGCACGGAACTCGAGTACTTAGGGCCAGACGAGAACGACTGAGGGGCAGGCAGGGTGGAGGCAGCTTTCTCCATCCCCCAGACCCCTCCTTTCCTCTGCAGCACTTTAACCTCTCTTCCCGGTTGCTTCCAGGGTGGAGAAAGTCCTTGAAGCCTGGTAGAATTGGGAAGCTGGAGGGAAGGGTGGTCTAAGCACCCCCTCATTCCCCTTGTGTGACTCTTGGATTATTTATGTGTCATGGTTAGGCTGTGGCTGTGGGGTGGGCCGTCCTCCTTCCCCTTCCCTCCCACCCGCACCCAGTCTTGGCTCCCTTCCGGGGCAGGGGGACTGGAGCTCTAGACTGCCTTCTTCAGTGGGACAAACCAAAGCACGGCGGGGCGTGAAGCCAGAGCCGCGTTCCCATCACCTTAGACTCCTCCCTCCCGCCATCTGGCACTTCCACTGAATTCTTGCCACACAGGCTCTGGGTGAAGGGGGCTCCGTCTTGACCCCTCCAGGGCAAAGGACACACCCTCCCAGAGTCTTGCCTCTCTTCCCTCCCTCCCGGCAGGCTTGGCCTTCCAGGACGTATGTACCCACATGTGGTGAGAAGGGCCAGCAGGCGCCTGCTTTGCGACTTGGGCCCCATCCCAACTGCTCCCCAAGGCTGCCACTGGGGGCCCGCGCTCCCTGCTCCCCTCCTGGAAGGGTGCTGCTGTAGCCACAGGCTTTTGACCAACTAAGGGCAAGAGGGGCTTTGAAAGGCTGCCTGTAAACCCTGGGGGAGGAGCTGCTGGATATTTTTGTATATGTTTGATGGGGTAGCAAGCAGAAACCAGAGGGCTGCTGTACGAAATGTGTATATATAGATTCCTCTATAAAGTCACTGTATGAAGACGAGCGTCCTGTCATGGAGGCACTGGAGGATGGGGAGAGGACAAGCCCACCCCCTTCCTTCGTGTCTTGCTTCAGAGCTTGAGGCCTCAGAATCCTTTAGACACTGTTGCTCATGCTCTGCTTCCCTTGCTATTCATTGTTTTAATTAGTAGATGCTCAATAAACCACAGCTGCACGTGCTGGGCACTGCAGGCAGGAGTGGTCCCCACTTAACAGGGACGGTGAGGGCCAGTGACGGGGTGTGTCAGGCTGCGCAGCGAGGGGCAGCGGGGGCCAGCGGGGGCCAGCGGGGCAGGAGCAAGGCAAGTGCTGCCCCCCCCCACCGCCTTCGGTGGAGGCCAGTTACCTGGGATCCTGATTTGCTGAGACAGAGACAGAGACCAAGACAACAGGAAAGCCTGTTTTTGTTTTTACTGGAGGCTCAGGTGGCACATGACAGTTCATAAAATGGCTTCAGAGGTAGGGAGTTGAGGGAAAACAAAAAATAAACTGGGGTGGGAAAAGAAAGCAACCAGGAGGAGGTGAGAGCTGGCTGGTCCTTCTCAGCCTGACTTGGGGAGGGAGTTGATGCCTCTGAACAGTAAGGTGGGATCCCTTCCTTCAACCTTTGGTAGAGGAGAGGAAAAAAAAAACAAAAGGCTGTTGCTTTGGCCCTCCTGAGTCTCGAGGAAATGGGGGAAAGCCGGTGTTCTGATGTCATGGATCATGAGAAAGGGAGGGTGCTGGGAAGGGTACAGGTCAGTTGGAAAAACTGGCAGATACCTAAGGGAGCAGAAGAGATGCACAGATCATGAGTATAGCTCATCACGACCCAGTCCCTGGGCTTCCTGGCCACCCGCCCCGACGGGAGCAGCCGCTCACCAGATGGTAGGTCTGGGTGTCCTATGAGTTGGAATCACTCCAGTATGGTGGTGGGGGGGTCCCCACTGTTGATGGGGGCTGAGGTCTATAGAGAACAGCAATGACTGACTGAGAATCTTGTATTCCAGAGTCCCCAACTTCAACTTTCTCCCTCCTCTCCCCCTTCCTGGCACCCACAAGCTGGTGCTATTGCTCCCAGCTGAGTTTGGGGTGGGATAGGGCTACAGGGGAGACATAGGCTTCATAGTCTCTGCAGAGATTTCCTGGTAGGTAAGATGCCTGCTGGGGTGGACCCAGCCAGCCATGAGGAGGAAGGACCAAGTGATAAAGTAGGCAGAGAAGGGAAAAGGATCAAAGGGGGGCAGCTGCTGGGCGTGGTGGCACACACTTGTAATCCCAGCATTTGGGAGGCTGAGACAGGAGGATCACAGTTCAAGGACAGCCTCAGCTACTTAGTGAGGCCCTTTGCAACTCAGTGAGACCCTGTTTCAAAATAAAGAATAAAAGCCAGGCATGGTGGCGCACGCTAGCTCTTGGGAGGCTGAAACAGGAGGATCGCACAGGTTCAAAGCCAGCCTTA
Organism: Muscardinus avellanarius; assembly: GCF_963383645.1. Lineage (NCBI taxonomy): Eukaryota > Metazoa > Chordata > Mammalia > Rodentia > Gliridae > Muscardinus > Muscardinus avellanarius. The sequence goes on along the minus strand of NC_137802.1, from coordinate 16,302,358 downwards.
GGTACTTAGTGAGGCTCTCAGCAATTTAGTGAGACTCTGTTTCCAAATAAAGTATAAAATAGGTCTGGGAGTACAGCTCAGAGGTAGAATGCCCCTGGGTTCCATCCCCAGTACCACAAAAAAGATGGGGAGGGGCAGTTGGCCGGGTTTTGTAACATGTCTGTAATCCCACGAGTTGGGGGGCTGAGACAGGATTGCAGGTTTGAAGTGAGCCAGGCTCAGCAATTTAGTGAAGCTCTTAGCAACTCAGAGACCCTGTTTCCAAATAAAAATAAATAAAATGGGACTGGGGGTATAGCTTAGAAGTAAAATGCCCCTAGATTCAACCCCCAGCACCACAAAAGGGGGGGCAGTTGGGGCTGTAGCTCAGGGGTAGAGCACTCGCCCAGTGATCAGCAAGGCCCTGAGTAATCAGCAGCACCTAAGGGTAAGGGACAGCTGGTCACAGCTTTTCCTTTCACCCACCCCCAGAGATTTTTAGATACCCCAAGATCCTCACTTCCGGGGCTGTGGGCTGCCGGGGGCCAGGAGGCTGCTGCCGTCGCCGCTGGAAGTAGGGGCGATTTCGTGGGCGCTGGGGCTCAGGCCGGGAACCATCGGTGGGGCCTTGGCTGGGCTTGGTCTCTCCGTCCCCACCTTCTGTGGTAGGCTGCTGGGGTGGCCTGGGGCGGAAAGGCCTAGGGAGAGAAGCAGGGACCCTGAAGGGACCAGGGATCCCACGAAGACTGCCCCCCTCCCCATTCCCACCTCCAGGAGCCAGGCTTCCAGTTCCACAAGTCCTGCTTGCCTTTGGGGAGCCCTCTAATCATGTGTTAGGCACTTCTCCGAATTCTTCCTCTTCCACACAGGCCCAACACCAGACAGTAAAGGGCAAGACCGCGCCCCAGAAAGGGAGTCTTACCTTCGGTACCTGGGCCGGAATCTGGGTGGGGGCACCCGCTCATCTCCCTGTTGTTGGTCCACCTCCAGTGGGGTTGTCTCTTTGGGTTCTACCCCGTCAGTGCCCTGGGAACACACAAGGGCCTGGGTGGGCTGTGGGCACCCCGCTGCCCAGGGACCAAGTTGCCCTCCCCGACTCTCGTGCTTTCCAGAACACGAGTAGCTGGCTCCCCCTCACCTCCATGGGCTGCTGCTGGTTGGGGGGCCGAGGGCCTCGCACAAACCGTCGCCGGTAGAAGAAAGGTGGCGGGCGCCGTCGCCTGGGCCGCTGCCCAGAGTCCTCAGCCCGCTCCCCCTCGCTGCCGGGTTCTGTTCCACCTGAGGGGGCCTCTGCCACCATGGGTGGTGGGGCAGCTGGGCGAGGCCGGGGGATGAACCGGCGGAACCTACGTCGATTGGGGGCATAGCGGCTGCCCTTCACTGGCACCCCCCCGGGCCCAGTTACATTGGCAGCTTCTGCACCCTGGGAAGGTGGAAGGGGATGGTCAGAAGTCCTCCTGACTAAATACAACATTCGCAGACTTGCTGGCATCATTGGCGCCTCCCCATCTTCCAGCCCAAGTACCCTCTCCAGATCTTGTGGCTCCTCTGACTTTTTCCACCTTCTCCTCCCCCAAAGGGCAACAAGAGTGAGTTTGTACCCATCTGGGAATGAGCAACTTGTCTTTTTGAAATAACCACTACTGGTACCCCACTGAGTCTAAAGACAGCAGAGTGGAGAGAGTATGCTGGCCGCCACCTCCATCTTCTACTCCAGGGGGCTGACTCTGGGAAGAGTCCTGCTGGGGGCAGCCCCAAATGGAAAATAGACACAGAAGTGCTTGGTGAACTATGAAAAAGAAACCGAGACTCCGGTGACTGATGGCAGGGCAGCCTTTAGGACATCCCTTAGGGCAGTCCTGGGGTTAAGACAACATCCGGGTGAGAGAACACGGCCAGTTCCCACAGCCAGCAGTAGAGCTGGTCTCTGGAGGGTCAGAGCCTGAGCTGACCTCCAGGTCACCCTCCCACAACAGCCCCCAAACCTTCTCTCCTTCCACGACATCAAACTCCACAGTCTCCCCATCTCCAACGCTGCGCAGAAACTTCCTGGGGTTGTTTCTTTTAATAGCTGTCTGGTTGAGGGAAAGGCCACGAGGAAGGTGAGCAGCAGGGGCGGGGTGCTTCTCACCCTGCTGGGCCCCCCCTCTGCCCAGTTCTACTCAACAGTTTACTTGGGGTCCTGGGCTGGAGGCCAGAGTTTAGCAGGGAAGGGGCTGGGGGTGTGGCTTCATGGTAACAGGGGGTGCTTAGCATGCCCAAGGTCCTAGGCTTGTTCCTTAGAACCCAAAAATATTTTTTTTCCGGGTCTGGGGATAGAACCCAGGGGCATTCAACCTCCGGGCTACACCCCCTGCCCTATTTTTTATTCTTTATTTTGAAACAGGGTCTCACTAAGTGCGGAGGGCCTCACTAAGTAGCTGAGGCTGTCCCCGAACTGCAATCCTCGGGTCTCAGCCTCCCGGAAAGCTGGGATTGATTACAAGTGTGTGCCACCACACCCAGCTAGAACCCCCGCAAAAAAAAATTTTAGTAGGTGAAAAGTCAAACTAGGAGCCTGGGATCCATGGTGGAGTTACCACTATCCCCAGGGTGCTCTCTCCCTTCCCCCTTTACTCCCTCAAAAAGGGAGGCACAAAATAGAAACCCAAAAGCAAACAAACAAACAAACAAAAAACCAGCCTTAGGTTGCAAAATGGATACAACATACTATGCTGCTTACCTCAATCCCACTGAGAGCTCTTTCCACCAGAGCAGTGGTTCTCAAACGAGTGAGCATCAGAATCACCTGGGTGCTCCGCATCAGCCCCAAGTCTGATTGATTCAGTAGCTTGGGGCGGGGCCCAAGAATTTGGATGTCAGGTGATGCTGCTGCTGCTGGTGCAGGGACCACACTTTGAGAACCACTGCACTCAAGTCTTTCCCTCGGAAAACTGCCTGATTCCTTCCTGTGGTGTTAACAGGTCCCCGTAGGTGATGGGCATGCCACGCCCAGAGGGCGACATGCACAATTCTGAGAGCCTTCAGTAACGCGAGTAGGACTAATGGTTGATACAGGCACCTGAGGCCCATGTAGGTGGCTATTCCCACATGCACAGGCCCTTGTGAAGTTAAAGCTGGAGAAATGTAAGCTGTGTGGCCAAGGGTCATGGCAAGGCCTTCAGAGGGGGCCAGTTCCTCCCCTCAGGAAGCCACCTCGCTCTTACCTGGTGAACAAAGACATCCTCCTTGGTGTCATTCCTGCAGAACAGGATGGGTTGTTAAGGGGGTGACTTTGGTAAGGTGGTCAGTTCTACTGAGGCCTCCCTAGCTGTCCATGCCTAAGATTAGTGGATTCATCCTCTCCAGCATTTCAGTTACTCTGGGGTAGACAGGGCCCAGGGAGCGAGAGACAAGAGCCAGCAGGGCCCCCAGAAGCTGGTGTAAAGAGAAGTCCGCCTAAACCTTGACTTCCAGAGGGAAGGGCAGAGGGGGAGGCAAAGGCACCTTGAAGGAGCCCAGACAGTCCTTTACCTGTGGAGTGCTCCACCTTCTACCCCAGGGGCACCTTAGAACCTGCTGGTGCTGGCTCCAACTGTCTCTGGCCAACACCCCCTCCTTGGTTTGGAAAATTCCACTGTCTTTCTTTGCTCAAGGAGAGAGAAAGCAGGGACTGGGCCAGAAGTACAGAACAAGTTTCAGAAGGGAACAAGATGTCAAGAACTTGCTCCAAACAGCCACAAAACCTTATCTTTATCCTCTGCCTGGAGGTACCCCCTCCCTCTTGACACAGAGGGACCAAGGATGAAAGTGAATACTCACCCATTCTTTATCACTACTTTGCAAATAATCCTAGTTTATGCTAAAACCCCAATAAGGTTATTGGATAAAGGGTTGGGAAGAAAAGAGGGACTCTTCAAGGCGCCTGTGTTCCCCTGAACAAATGTTCCAGCTTTAAAAGCACTTGTAGCTGCACAAAGGTCAGCCTGCTAAGAGGGAACTGAGGCCTCCCAGGAGGGCTTGGCTGGGCCGGGTGCCCAGGCTGAGGCAGGCCCCACTGGGGGAGACCTGGCTCTGCTCAGAATCCACCACTACGGCCTTCTCCCCGGACTGGGAGGGGAGCAAGTGGCTGCCAATGGAAGGGAAGCAGTGGTCTCTGGGTCAGCTCCTTCCTCCTCAGTTCCGGCAGGTGGGGGTTCAGATGAGTCAGAGCTCTTTAAGGGAGATGAGTCGTGAGGGTGCTGAGTACTGCCCTTAACAGGAAATCGGTGAGGATCCCAGCCCCGAGCCCTGGGGTGCTGGGAGTACCATAAATTCTGCCCCAAAGGCACAGCAAACTAAAAGTAATAGAACAATTCCTGAAGGTGAGACAGACAAGCTGGGAAGGTCAGAACCAGGTTTGCCAAGTTCCTGGATCATTAATCCTCTGCTGCCCTTGATGTGGAAAAGGCTTCATCTTGCCACTAAGCACACATTTGTGCTGTGGTTAAAGACTTTCAACCAGTGTCAGCTGGACACTGCAACCATGTGCCTTGGCTTGGGAAGAGATGAAGTTGAGAAGGTGTCCAGTCCCACAGGCCAATTGGAAAGACACCCATTCCACCCTCTCCCTGGCTTCCTCGGATACCTGTTGATGAATCCGTAACCATTCCGAACGTTGAACCATTTGACAGTGCCCAGGACTTGGATAGCTGCCAGGCAGAGATGCAGTGGGGACAGTAAGATGGGGGGAAGAGATGGAGTTGGACTGAGTTTTGAGACACTTCAAAATCTAACCTGCCTCCATAAGAAGCTTGCTTTCAAGTCCTCCGGGCTGCACTATTAGCTCCGAGGTATTCTTATCCTAGTGTGACCCGACTCATCCACACAGGAAGTGTCAAAGCCCAACTCTAAGGCATGTTACTCACATCCTACAAATCCAGGATCTCCACCTAGAACCCCAGTACTCACCTGATCTACGAGGTGCTACTCTCAGGTCAGAACTCAGAGGTTCCCTAGCCCTCCCAATGTAAGGGTCCCCGTGCACCTTGTTTCCCAGGCTCAGAGGCTTACCCAGTGCTAACCTGGGTCAACTAGGCTAAGTCTCCCGCCCCAGAGGTGTGGTCGAAGCCTGAAGCTTGAGTCTCCACCCTAAGGCCTTAGCTGAACCTGTTGGCCCCGCCCAGGGAGGGTTTCCCACCAGGGGAATCCACTTTGTTCCGCAGCTCCCGGCCCAACTGGGAGGCCTTTGGGCAATTTGCCAGGCTATCCTCTGGCTCTGCGGGCGCAGCCGGGCCCCGCACTGCCCCCCACCCGCCGCCGGCCACTCAGAGCCACCCGGGCGCGCGCCGCCCCTCACCCAGCACCGGCTTGTCCGCCTGACTCCGGGCCGGGGGTGCGGGGGTCCCCGAGGCCGCCGTCGCCGTGTTGCCAGGGGTGCGAGCGCCCGGTGCCGAGGGGGTCCCAGCAGCGGGGCCCGAGGCGGCTCCGCCCCCGCCGCTGCCCGCCCCGCCGCCAGCTTTCTGCGGCTCTCCTGCGGGCACCGGCACCACCACCGCTACCACCCCTGCTGCCGTCGCGGGCGCCGTGGCCGCGGGGGCCGCTGTCGCCACCACTGCTGCCTCCGCCTCGCTCATCCCGCCGGGTCCAGTACCGGCCCCCGCCGCCACCGCCTCCTCCTCCTCCGCCGCCACCACCACCGCCCCGGCCCCTCCCCCCGGCTCGCGGACCCGCCGCCCGGCTCGGTCCTCGAGCCCCGAGCCTCGCCCGCACGCCGGCAGCGGGCCCGCAGCCTAGGCCAATCGCAGGCCGCTGCCGGGGCGCGCGCAGACCCCGCCTCCGGAGCGCAGGCCAATCCCAGCCGCGCAGCCCCCCAGGCGCGCACGCCGGCCCCGCCTCCCGGACTTCGCACCGTGGCCCCGGCCCCCGCCCGCAGCCCTGTAAGTACACCTGGGCCCCGCCCCTCCGCCGCCACGTGACGCCAACCGGCCCAACCCATTGGCCGACGGCTCTTTTCCCCTCCCCCTTCCGTCCCTTTCCACCGGCCGCGGGAAATCAAACGGGCTAGTCGCGCTTCAACCGCCACCTGGGTGTGCGCGGAAGGCGGCGGGGGCGCGGCTTCGAAGGCTGCTGCCGACGGCCCGCGGGGGGCCGCAGTCGGCGCCCGGGTCCGCGGGGGCGCCGCGCCCTCGGCCGCAGGCCCGCCCTGCTCGCGGGCTGCGCAGCCCTGGGCGCTTTCTCGCTAAGGGCTGGTGTCTGCGCACTCCGGGGCGGCGCTGCGGGGAAAGCTGCAGAACGATTTTCCCAACTTAATTCTCACAAGCCCTGTTTTTCCTTTTTCCTTTGTATTGAGACAATGTTTACACGTAGTATAAAAATGACACTTGAGTTTTTATAACTGTCCATCCTTCCCTCCAAACTAGTGGGGGGGGGGCCACTGGGGGTTGAACCCAATGCCTCCAGAGTGCGACACTCCCAGCTCTATTTTTATTTTGAAACAAGATCTCGCTAGGTCCCTAAGAGTCTCACTACTTGCCGAGGCTCTCCTTGAACCTGGGTCCTCCTGTCTCAGTACCAGGATTACGGGCATGTGCCACCAAGACCCGGCTCGCTCCGGCCTCCTGGTCCAGGCCATCCCAGCCTCCCCAAAGGCAGCCATTTTATTTTGTGCTGGGGGTTGAACACAGAGGTTCTACCTCTGAGGCCCATTCCCCCTTTTCTTTTTTTTTTTTTTCTTTTTTCTTTTTCTGTGTGTGTGTGTGTGTGTGTGTGTGTGTGTGTGTGTGTGTGTGTGTGATACTGGGGATAGAACCCCGGGGCTTTCTACCTCCTGGCTACACCCCTAGGTCTGTTTTAATTTTTACTTGGAAACAGGGTCTCCCTAAGTTGCTGAGAGCCTCACTGAGTTGCTGAGGCTGGCTTTGAACCTGCAATCCTGTCTCAGCCTCTCAAGTACTGAGGTTACAGGTGTGCACTACCATGCCCGGCCACCCCCACCCCTTCCTTTCTCTTGAAACAGTCTCAGTTGGCTGGCTTTGAATCTATGATGCTCCTGTTTCAGCCTTTCAAGTCATGGATTTACAAATGTGTAGCACCCCCAGCCCTTTGTATCTTATTTTTGTAGTACTGGGGGTTGAATTTAGGGGCATTCTACCCCTGAGCCACACACCTAGTTCTACCTTTTTTTTTTTTTCTTTTCCCCTGTGGTGCTGGCAATTGAACCCAGGGACATACTACCTCCAAGCTACACCGCCAGCCCTATTTTTAATTTTTTATTTTGAAACAGGGTCTCACTAAATTGGAGGAGGACCCCACTAAGTACCTGAGACTGGCTGCAAGCCTGCTATCCTCTCTTAGACTCCCAAGTACTGGGATTATAAGCATGCACCATCATGCCCAGCTTTTTTTTTTTTTTTTTTTTTTTTTTTTTTTTTTTTTGGTGGTACTGGGGGTGGAACCCAGAGGCTTTCTACCTCCAGGCTATACTCCCAGACCTATTTTATATTTTTATTTGGAAACAGGGTCTCACTAAGTTGCTGAGAGCCTAACTAAGTAGCTGAGGCTGGCTTCAAACCTGTGTGATCCTCCTGTCTCAGCCTCCCAAGCGCGGGGATTACAAGCGTGCACCACCACGCCCGGCTAGGATAGCTCTTTTTAAGTATCAGCTTATATATTGTTCCTCTTCACATTTTGTGTGTGTGTGTGTGGGGGGGTGCTGGGGATTGAACCCAGGGGCATTCTATGTCTGCTACACCCCTAGCCCATTTTTTTTTTTTTTTTATTCTTCATTTTGAAACAGGTCTCACTAAGTTGAGGAGGGCCTCACTAAGTAGCTAAGGCTGGCTGGGAACCTGTCATCCTCCTGTCTCAGCCTCCCAAGCACTGGGATTACAACCTTGAGCCACCACACCCGACCCCCCCTGCCCTATTTTTTATTATTTTGAAACAGGGTCTCACTAAATTGCGGAGGGCCTCACTAAGTAGCTGGTGCTGGCTGCAAACTTGCAATCCTCCTATCTCAGCCTTTCAGACATGGGCCCCCACAGCAGACTCCATACCATTTTTTTTTTCCTTTCTTTTTTTTTTTTTTTTGGTGGTACTGAGGGTGGAACACAGAGGCTTTCTACCTCCAGGCTATACTCCCATACCTACTTTATATTTTATTTGGAAACAGGGTCTCACTAAGTTGCTGAGAATCTCACTAAGTAGTGGAGGCTGGCTTTGAACCTGTGCAATCCTCCTGTCTCAGTCTCCCAAGCACGGGGATTACAAGCATGTGCCACCATGCCTGGTTGCCATTATTTTTCTTATTGTAATGTGTGTGTGTGTGTGTGTGTGTGTGTGTGGTACTGAAGATTGAACCTAGGGGAAGTCTACCTCTGAGCTATACCCCCAGAATAGTAAAAAGAATTAGGTTTTATTCTTTTTATTTATTTATTTATTTTGCAGTACTGAAAATGGAAGGCATTCGACCACCAAGCTACACCCCCAGTCCTACTTTTTATCTTTTACTTTGAAACGGGCTCACTGAGTTGCAAAGGGCCTAAGTAGCTGAAGCTGTCCGCAAACCGTGATCCTCTTGTCTCAGCCTTCTGAATGCTGGGATTACCAGCGTAGGCCACCACGCCCAGCTTCTATTTTTACTCTTTATTTTGAAACAGAGCCTTACTAAGTTGTAGAAAGCCTTGCTAAGTAGCTGAGGCTGACTGAGAACCTGCGATCCTCCTGTCTCAGCCTCCCAAGTACTGGAATCAAGAGCGTGCACAGCCTCACCCAGCTCTCATTACTCTTTCTTTCTTTCTCTCTTTCTTGCAGTGCTGGGTACGGAATCCAGGGGCATTCTACCTCTGAGCTACATCTCCAGCCCTATTTTTCATTCTTTATTTTGAAACCGGGTCTCACGGAGTTGCAGACGGCCTCACTAAGTAGCTGAGGCTGTCGGCCAACCGCGATCTTCGGGTCTCAGCCTCCCAAATGCTGGGATGACAAGCGTGTGCCACCACACCCCACTACTTATTGGAGTGTTGGAAGTAGGAAATGATTCTGACCAGTTGCTTATTTCTCCTCCCCCAACACACACACATACACTAGGCTATAAACTCCAAAGCAATAAGAACCTTGCAGTAATACCTGACACCGGTGGACAGGTGTGGTGACGCACGCTTGTCATCCCAGCATTCGGGAGGCTGAGACCGGAGGATCGTGGTTCGCGGACAGCCTCAGCTACTTGGTGAGGCCCTCTGCAACTCAGTGAGACCCGGTTTCAAAATAAAGAATAAAAAATAGGGCTGGGGTGTATCTCGGAATGCCCTAGGGTTCCATCCCCAACACCGAAAATACAAAAACAAAAACCTGACGCCAGAACAGAACCCAACGCTCAATATTTATTGACTAGATGAATGACTCCCAGTCCACAAATGAGTAGATTGGGGCCTGCTGCAAGGGTTTGTCTCAGGATTCTTAAGGAGCCCAAGAAGTCGGTCCTGGGAACGGCCATTCCCCCCCAAAATAAGGAGGCTCCGGAAGTCGCTCCCCGGAGGGCGGCCTCCCCCATTTGGGAGGACGCAGACGACCCGGACAGCGCGTATTTTTAGCCGGGACAGCTTGCCCGGGAGCAGCACCTTGGCCCACACAGGCCCACCCACGTGCGCCTCCTCAGCAGCCGCAGCTGCCCCTGTCCCGGTGCCGGCGCGCCCTCTGCTGGCCGCTCCCGGAGGCCACCGCTTCGCGCCAGCCCTGCAGCCGGAGGATTCGCACCAGGGCATCAAGCTCCGGGGACCGAAAAGGAAAATGACAAGCAAACAACTACATCGCAAGGCGCAAGGCGTGGCACTGGAGGACACAGAAAGGACTGTTCAGGACCGGATCACCCGTGGCCAGCCCTGAGCTCAAGGACGGCGAGAAGCCTGGGACCGAGGCTGGGGGAGGCAAGCTGGGTCCCTCCAGGAGGGACCGCGTGGGAGGCCCGCGGGAGCCCAGGTGGAGTGGTTAGCGATGCCCTCCCTGGAGGGACCGGAGCCTTCTGTAGTTAGATCGAGAAAGTGTCGGAGGCTTGGAGGGGCGGGGAGTGATTGCAGGGAAAGTGCCCCTGGACATTGCCCAAAACTAGGAGATGCCACCAAAAGATACAGTCAGTTTCTCTGTTCTGGTAAAGGTTTTGTGCATGGAATTTCCCACTTATTTAAATAGTTTTGTTAAGCCGGGCGCGGTGGCACACACAATGTAATCCCGGCATTTTGGAGGCTGCGGCAGGAGGGTCCCGGTTTGCTGCCAGCTGCAGCTACTTAAGCCCTCGGCAACTCAGTGAGACCCTGTTTCAAAATAAAGAATTTTTAAAAAGTAGGGCAGGAAGCCGGGTGTGGTAGCACACACTTGTAATCCCTGCGCTTGGGAGGCTGAGACAGGAGGATCGCACAGGTTCGAAGCCAGCCTCAGCTACTTAGTGAGGCTCTCAGCAACTTAGTGGAGACCCTGTTTCCAAATAAAATATAAAATAGGTCTGGGAGTATAGCCCGGAGGTAGAAAGCCTCTGGGTTCCACCCCAGTACTACAAAAAAAAAAAAAAAAGTAGGGCAGGAGGTATAGCTTGGAGGTAGAATGTCCCAGGGTTCCATCACCAGTACCACAGAAGATAATAAATATTTTTGTTTCTGCTTATTTATTGTTCAGCTATACCCCACCCCTATTTATTATTATTATTATTTTTGAAACAGTGTCTCACTAAATTGCTGAGGGCCTCACTAGCTGAGGCTGGCCGGGAACCTGTGATCTTCCTCTCTGCCTCCCAAGTACTGGGATTACAAGAGTGCGCTACCCATCAAGCTTCTGCTTTTATTTTTATTATTATTTTTTTTTATTTTGGGGGCTACTAGGGATGGAACCTAGGGGCATTCTGCCTCCAAGCTACACCCCTAGCCCTATTTTTTTATTTTTTGAAACAGAGTCTTAATGAGTTGCAAAGGGCCTCCCTCACTAAGGAGCTGAGGCAGGCTGCAAACTGTGATACTCCTGTCTCAGCCTCCTGAATGCTAGGATTACAAGTGTGTGCCACCATACCTGACTTGCTTTTATTTTTATATTTAGCTCTAATTGTGTGTGTGTGTTAGATTGAACCCAGGGGCATTCTACCTCCGAGCTACACTCCCAGCCCAATTTTATTTTTTATTTTGAAACAGGGTCTCCCTAAATTGCTGAGGGCTTGTCTTCAACCTAAGATCCCTCTTGTCTCAGCTTCTGAAGTACTGGGATTACAAATCTGGGCCGCCAGGCCAGGCTTGCTTTTTTTGTACTGGGGATTGAACCCAGGGGACTTCTACCTCTTTATTTGATTCCCAACGCCTATTTTATTTTTTATTTTCAAACAGGATTGCCCAGCATGGTGACACATTTTTGTAATAACAATACTTGGGAAGTTGAGACAGGAGGATCACAGGTTTACACCCAGCTGCAGCAATTTTTTTTTTTTTTCAATACTGGGAATTGAACCCAGGGGATATTCTACCTCCGAGCTACAACTCCAGCCCTATTTTTTTTGTGTGTGTGTATGGTACTGGGGTTCCTGGAAACCCTTCTACCCTCCGGGCTTCACTCCCAGACCTATTTTATATTTTTATTTGGAAACAGGGTCTCTTAAACCAGCGAGGCTGGCTTTGAACCTGCCTGATCCTCCCGTCTCCGCCTCCCAAGCTTGGGGATTACAAGCGTGCCCCACCACGCCTGGCTCTCCAGCCCTATTATTTATTTATTTATTTATTTATTTATTTATTTATTGTGGGGGGGCACTGGGAATGGAACCCAGGGACATTCTACCTCCGAGCTACACCCCCAGCCCTATTTCTTTATTTATATTTTGTGGGTCTGGGGATGGAACCCAGGGGCATTTAACCTCTAAGCTACACCCCCCCAGCCCTACTTTTTTTAATTCTTTTTTTGTTTTGTTTTGTTTTGTTTTTGGTGGTACTGGGGATGGAACCCAGGGGCTTTCTACCTCTGAGCTACACTCTCAGACCTATTTTATATTTTATTTGGAAACAGGGTCTCTTAAACCAGCTAAGGCTGGCTTCGAACCTGCGCCATCCTCCTGTCTCAGCCTCCCAAGCGAGGGGATTACAAGCATGCGCCACCACGCCCGGCTAATTCTTTATTTTGAAACAGGGTCTCACTAAGTTGCATAGGGCCTCACTAAGTAACCAAGGCTGTCCAGGAACTGCGATCCTCCACTCTCAGCCACCTGAATGCTGGGATTACAAGTGTGCGCCACCACACCCAGCTTATTCTTTATTTGAGAAAGGGTTTCAGTAGGTTTAGGTAGGCCTCACTAAGTAGTTGGGCCTGGCTTTTATTTTTTTGCTTGGAGACAGGATCTTGCTAGGTTGATGAGTCTCACTAGTTGCTGAGTCTGTCTTCGAACCTGTGATCCTCCTGTCTCGCCTTTCAAGAATTGGGATTAATGAGCATGCACCACGCCACCTCAGTTTTTGTTTTTTGTGTTTTTTTTTTTTTTTTTTGCAGGTCTGGGGATGGAACTCAGAGGCATTTGACCTCTGAGCTACACCCCCTGCCCTATTTTTTATTCTTTATTTTGAAACAGGGTCTCACTGAGTTGCAGAGGGCCTAAGTAGCTGAGGCTGTCTGCAAACCGTGATCCTCCGGTCTCAGCCTCCCGAATGCTGGGATTCCATGTGTGCACCACCGCGCCCGGCTCTCTGCCTCAGTTTTAATGAGGCCTTCCACAACTTATTGAGACTTGTTTCAAAATAAGTAATAAAAGCCAGGCGTGGTGGTGCGCGCTTATAATCTCTGCACTTGGGAGGTGGAGACAGGAGGATCATGAAGGTTCAAAGCCAGCAGCGCTGGCTTAAGAGACCCTTTTTCCAAATAAAATGTATAAAAAAAATAGGTCTGGAAGTATAGCCCGGAGGTAGAAGGGCATCCAGGAACCCCAGTACCACCAAAAAAAAAAAAAAAAGTAATTAAAAACAGAGCTGAAGGTGTATCTTGGAGGTAGAATGTCCCTGGGTTTCATCTCCAGTATCACAAAAAAAAAAAAAAAAAAAAGAAGAAGGAAGAAAGAAAAGAACAAAAAGAAAAGAAAAAAGATCTGGGCGTGGTGGCACACGTTTGTAATCCCAGCATTTGGGAGGCTGATCCAGGTTCACGAACAGCCTCAGCTACTACTTAGGCCCTTTGCAACTCAGTGAGACCCTGTTTCAAAATAAAGAATATAGGCTGGGCGTGGTGGCGCACGCTTGTAATCCCCGCGCTTGGGAGGCTGAGACAGGAGGATAACACAGGTTTGAAGCCAGCCTCACTTAGTGAGGCTTTCAGCAACTTAGTGTGACCCTGTTTCCAAATAAAATATAAAAAAGGTCTGGGAGTATAGCCCGGAGGTAGAAAGCCTCTGGGTTCCACCCCCAGTACCACCAAAAAAAAAAAAAAAAAAGAATAAAAAATAGGGCTGGGGTGTAGCTTGAAGGTAGAATGCCCCTGGTTACATCCCCAGTACCACACACACAAAATAATAATAATAATAATAATAATAATAATTATTATTATTATTATTATTTATTTTAAAAATAGGGCTAGGGGTATTGCTCAGTGGTAGAATACTCCTGGGTTCCATCCCCATTACCACAGAAGGAGGAGAAGGAGGAGGGGAGGAGGAGGAGGAGGAAGGAGAAACAGGGTCTCACTAAGTTTTCTTTTTTCTTTTTCTTTTTTGAGGGTCTGAGGATGGAACCCAGAGGCATTTGACCTCCGAGCTACACCCCCTGCCCAATTTTTTTATTTTTTATTTATTTATTTTAAGGTCTGATCTTTGTTACACTTAAAAATTCTTATTTTTGACTGGACTCAGACTTAGAAGTAGAAGCTCTCAGAGAAGACAGCCTGCGTCTCTTGGCAATCTGTTCCTGGCGTTTTTCTTTGTCTTCCTTCATTCTCTTGGCCAAAAGTTTAGCAGATTCTGCAGCCTCTTCCTTGTTTTTCTTAGTCCACTGTTTCTTCAGAGCAATACGCCGGCGTTTGTGTTGCAGGACACGTGGAGTAACAAGACGCTGAATCTTAGGTGCTTTGGTCCTGGGTTTCTTATCTTCCTTATTTAAGGGCTTTCTGACAACATATTGGCGGACATCGTCTTCTTTGGAGAGACTGAAAAGTTTTCGAATTCTGCTGGCTCTTTTGGGCCCCAGGCGACGAGGCACGGTGGTATCTGTCAGTCCAGGAATATCCTTCTCTCCTTTTTTTACAATAACCAAGTTGAGAACGCGAAGATTGGCATCCACAATGCAACCCCGAACAGATCTGTGCTTTCTCTCTCCAGTTCTCCTTGGTCTATAGCAGGAACGCCCCTTACTCAGTAGTAGGCGAACACGGCCGTGGGTCAAGACACCCTGCTTCATGGGGAAACCTTGTTTGTCGTTCCCACCACTGATTGGGACCACATAACCCTTCCATTCTTCACCCAGAGCATCAGTGGCAACTTCTGTGGCCATTCGCTTCTCGTGGAATGTACGAAGTCTGCGTTCATCGTCCACTTCAATGAGTTTCTGGCAGCCAGTGGCTGGGGAGATACTCAGCTTCATCTTGGTGCAGTTGATCGCCTACCCAGCGCCACGAAAAAGAGCTTTATTCTTTATTCTGAAACAGGGTCTCACTGAGTTGCGGAGGGCCTCACTAAGTAGCTGAGGCTGTCCACGAACCGCGATCCTCCGGTCTCAGCCTCCCAAATGCTGGGATTACAAGCGTGCGCCACCACGCCCGGCTCTCACTAAGTTTTCTGAGGCTGGCCTGAACACGTGTGTTCCTCCAGTCTCAGACTCCCAGGTGCTGGGATCAGAGGTGTACATCAGCATGCTGGCATAGTGACCCCTTTCTTTTTCTTTTTTTCTTTCTTTTTTTTTTTTCTTTTTTTTTTTGGTGGTACTGGGGTTCCTGGAAGCCCTTCTACCTCCGGGCTACACTCCCAGACCCATTTTTACATTTTTATTTGGAAACAGGGTCTCCTAAGCCAGCGCGCGTGCGGCTGGCTTTGAACCTGCACGATCCTCCTGTCTCTGCCTCCCAAGCGCGGGGATTACAAGCGTGCGCCACCACGCCCGGCTGCGACCCCTTTCTGAGGGCTCTTGAACCTGTGTGTCTAGAGCTGAGTCTCTCCTACTTCCTACCAGACTCAGATTCCAGTACTTTCTAACCAGTGTGTCAAATTGAGACGATATATGAAAGATGGAAGAGATGATGTCACCTCTCTCCTAGCACCACGTACTGCCAGCAACTTTCAGCTTTCTGTGTTTGTGTGTGTGTGTGTCTTACTGGGAATGGAACTAAGAGGCATTCTACCTAGGATCTATACCTTCTTTTAGTCTTTGTTTATTTAACTTTTTTTAGTGCTGAACCCAGGGTTCTACCTCTGGGCTCCAGCCCGATTTTTTTTCTTTCTTTCTTTTTTTTTTTTTTTTTTTTTTTTTTTGCGGGTCTGTGGATGGAACCCAGGGGCATTCGACCTCTGAGCTACACCCCCTGCCCTATTTTTTATTCTTTATTTTGAAACCGGGTCTCATTGAGTTGCAGAGGGCCTCACTAAGTAGCTGAGGCTGTCCGCGAACCGTGATCCTCCGGCCTCAGCCTCCCAAATGCTGGGATTACAAGCATGCGCCACCACGCCCGGCTTCCGATTTTATTTCTTATTTGGAAACAGGGTCTCATTAAGTTTCTGGGGCTGGCCTCAAACCTTTGGTCCTCCTGTCTCACTAAGTTGCCGAGGCTCATCTTGAGCCTGGGATCTTCCTGTGTCAGCCTCCCAATTACTGAAATTATAGGCAGGTGCTACGCTTCTCCTCCAACTTTGTTACAGCTCAAATCTGTCTCTTCTTCCCCCTCCCCCTCCCTCTCCTCTCTCTTTCTCTCTATTTCTCTTTCTCTACTGGGGATTGAACCCAGGGGCATTCTACCTCCAAGCTACGCTTATAGCCCTTTGTGTGTGTGTGTGTGTGTGTGTGTGTGTGTGTGTGTGTGTGGTACTGGGGATGGAACCTGGGGGCATTCTGTCTCCGAGCTATACCCCAGCCCTATTCTTTATTCTTATTTTTTATTTTTTGTGGTGCTGGGGGTGGAACCCAGGTGATTTCTACCCCCGGGCTATACTCCCAGGCCTATTGTATACTTTATTTGGAAACAGGGTCTCACTAGGTTGCTGAGAGCCTCACTAAGTAGCTGAGGCTGGCTTTGGACCTGTGTGATCCTCCTGTCTCAGCCTCCCAAGCGCTGGGATTACAAGCATGCGCCATCATGCCCAGTGTATTCTTTATTTTGAAACAGGGCCTCACTGAGTTGCAAAGGGCCTCACTAAGTAGTAGCTGAGGCTGTCTGTGAACTACCATCCTCCTGTCTCAGCCTCCCAAATACTTGGATTACAAGCGTGTGCCACCACACCTGGCTTTATGTTTTATTTTGAAGCAGGGTCTCACCAAGTTGCAAAGAGCCTCATAGTCGCCTGGAACCTACAATCTTCCTGGCTCATCCTCCCAGGGACTGGGATTTCAGGCATGCGTACAATACCAAACATCACTCTCCTCCCTTCCTCCTCCTCCTCCCTTACATCCTCCTCCCAGTCCTCTTTGTCTTCCTCTACTGGAGAAAAAACCCAGTGACATTCTACCTTTAAGCTATACCCCTAGCCATGTATAAATATATACATATAAATATATATGTATATATTTAATTTTTTTGGCGGTACTCAGGGGCATTCTACCACTGAGCTATACCCCCAGCCCTATATTTTATTCTTTATTTTGAAACAGGGTCCCACTGAGTTGCAGAGGGCCTCACTAAGTAGCTGAGGCTGTCCGCGAACCACGATCCTCCAGTCTCAGCCTCCCAAGTACTAGGATTACAGGTGTGGGCCTCCTCTCTGGTAACAGCTGCTGTCCTGTTGCTCAGGTGTTGGAGTGTTCCAGACCTACAGCCTCTGACTCTTCCTGGCCCATTCACCTCTGAGCTGCCCTTGCCCCTGCCCTCCCCTCCTAGCCAGTTCAGCTAGCATTCTGCCAAATGCTTGACCTTTTCTCCGCCCTCCACCTATTGCCACCTCCTTCCTGGAACCTTCTTATCTTTTTTCTTTTTACTTAGTATCAGTAGTAAGAATTAGCCGGGCGTGGTAGCACACGCCCGAGGATCGTGGTTCGCGGATAGCCTCAACTACTTAGTGAGGCCTCTGCAACTCAGTGAGACCCTGTTTCAAAATAAAGAATAAAGAATAGGGCAGTGGGTGTAGCTCGGAGGTCGAATGCCTCTGGGTTCCATCCCCAGACCTGCAAAAAAAAAAAATAATAATAATAATATAATAATAATAATAATAATAAGAAGAAGAAGAAGAAGAAGAAGAAGAATGATCATTGCTTGGGCACTTACCGGGTGCCACAGTATGCTAAGTGCTTTAGATGCATTAGGTCATTCCGACCCTAAAACAATCCTAGGAGATGGATACTATTAAACTCATCCCTACTTTGCAGAGAAGGAAATCGAGGTTGAGTGAGGTTAAGTAGCCAGCCTAAAGTCTCACAGCTGGCAGCAAGCTGAGCTGGGAGGGAAATGCCAATTAGGCTAACTCTCACGCCCAGGTTCTACATTACTAACCTCCTTCCTCAATGCCCAGACTACAGTTTTCATCCTCCTCAACAATCCCTGGGCCTCATAGCCCCTCTAGATCTTTCTCTTTTTTTTCTTCTTCTTTTTTTTTTTTTTTTTTTTTTTTTTGCAGGTCTGGGGATGGAACCCAGGGGCATTCTACCTCCGAGCTACACCCCCTGCCCTATTTTTTATTCTTTATGTTGAAACCGGGTCTCACTGAGTTGCAGAGGGCCTCACTAAGTAGCTGAGGCTGTCCACGAACCGCCATCCTCCGGTCTCAGCCTCCCGAATGCTGGGATTACAAGCGTGCGCCACCACGCCCGGCTCCCTCTAGATCTTTCTAAATTTCAGGTTTTTTCTTACTCAACGGACACATTTTTGCTCTTGCTTCTCCACCTGTGTGTGGCAGATGCAACCAGAGACCATTTTCTTCTCAGGTTTCTTCATAGGTTCCTAAATTGTCTCCTTTATTTATTTTATTTTATTTATTTTTTGTACTAGGGATGGAACCCAGGGGCATCCTACCACCAAGCTATACCCCAGCACATTATTACTTCTTATTCATTTGAAACAGGATCTCACTAGGTTGATGAGAGCCTCACTACTTGCTGAGGCTGTCCTTGAACCTGTGATCCTCCTGTCTCAGCCTCCCAAGTACTGGTGGCGTGAGCCACCACGCTCCGCTTATTATTATTATTTTATTTAATTTTTTCTTGTACTGGGAATTGAATTCAGGGGCAATTTACTTCTGAGCTACACCTTTACCCCCCCCCCCTTTGTGTGTGTGTGTGTGTGGGGGGAGTACTGGGGGTGGAACCCAGGGGCTTTTCTACCTCCAGGCTATACTCCCAGACCTTTTTTATACTTTATTTGGAAACAGGGTCTTACTAAGTGGCTGAGAGCCTCACTAAGTAGCTGAGGCTGGCTTCGAGCCTGTGTGATCCTCCTGTCCTAGCCTCACAAGCGCTGGCATTAGTATACCACCACACCCGGCACTTCAGCCCTTTTATTTTTTGTTTTGAAACAAGGTCTCTGGCAAGGTTGCTGAAAGTCTCACTAAATTGCTGAGGCTGTCCTCGAATCTAATCCTCCTATCTCAGCCTCCCAAGTACTGGGATTACAGGCATTTGCCACCACACCCAGCTTACTTTATAATGATTATTATTTTTGTGTGTGTGGTACTAGGAAAGAAACACATTCTACCTCCAAGCTATAACCCCATCCCTATTTTTATTCTTTATTTATTTTAATTAATTAATTATTTTTTGCGTACTGGGGATGGAACCCAGGGGCATTCGACCTCTGAGCTACACCCCCTGCCCTATTTTTTATTCTTATTTTGAAACAGGGTCTCACTGAGTTGCAAAGGGCCTCACTAAGTAGCTGAGGCCGTCTGTGAACCTTGATCCTCCTGTTGCAGCCTCCCGAATGCTGGGGTTACAAGCATGCACCACCATGCTCGACTTTTATTCTCTTTCTTTCTTTCTTTCTTTCTTTCTTTTTTTTTTTTTTTTTTTGTGGTACTGGGGTTCCTGGAAACCCTTCTACCTCCGGGCTACACTCCCAGACCTATTTTTATATTTTTATTTGGAAACAGGGTCTCCTTAAGCCAGAGAGACTGGCTTCGAACCTGCGCGATCCTCCTGTCTCTGCCTCCCAAGCACAGGGTTACAGGCGTGTGCCACCAGGCCCAGCCTGTTTTTTTTTTTTTTTTTTTTTCTTTACTTTGAAACAGGGTCTCACTAAATTGCGGAGGGCCTCACTAAGTAACTGAGGCTGTCTGGGAACCGCGATCCTATGGTTTCAGCCTCCCAAATGCTGGGATTAGAAGCATGCGCCACTATACCCAGCTTTTATTCTTTTTT
This sequence comes from Muscardinus avellanarius, assembly GCF_963383645.1. NCBI lineage: Eukaryota > Metazoa > Chordata > Mammalia > Rodentia > Gliridae > Muscardinus > Muscardinus avellanarius. Next base: position 16,282,931 of record NC_137802.1, on the reverse strand, counting down.
TTGGCAGGTCTGGAGTTGGAACCCAGACGCATTTGACCTCTGAGCTACACCCCCTGCCCTATTTTTTATTCTTTATTTTGAAATAGGGTCTCACTGAGTTGCAGAGGGCCTCACTAAGTAGCTGAGGCTGCCTGTAAACCCCAATCCTTTGGTCTAGCCTCCCGAATTCTGGGATTTAAAAGCGTGCACCACCACACCCGGCTATTTTTTTTGTGTGTGTGTGTGGTACTGAGGGTGAAACCCATGGGCTTTTCTACCTCCGGGCTATACTCCCAGACCTATTTTTTAAACTTTATTTGGAAACAGGATCTCACTAAGTTGCTGAGAGCCTCACCACGTAGCTGAGGCTGGCCTCGAACCTGTGTGATCCTCTTGTCTCAGCCTTTTAAACATGGGGATTACAAGAAGATTACAAGCGTGCACCACCACCATGCCTGGCTCGGGCTTTTTATTTTTATTTTTTGTGGTTTTTTTTTTTTTTGTGTGTGTGTGTGGTACTGGGGGTAGAACCTAGAGGCTTTCTACCTCTAGGCCATACTCCCAGACCTTTTTTATATTTTATTTGGAACCAGGGTCTCACTAAGTTGCCGATAGCCTCACTAAGTAGCTGAGGCTGGCTTTGAACCCTTGCGATCCTCCTGTCTCAGCCTCCCAAGCAGGGAATTACAAGCGTGAGCCACCACACCTGGCCGGGCTTTTTATTTTGAAACAAGGTTTCACTGAGTTGCAAAGGGCCTTACTAAATCACTGAGTAGTAGCTGAGGCTGTCTATGAACCTCATCCTCCGGTCTCAGCCTCCCAAATGCTGGGATTACAAGCCTGCACCACCATGCCAGCTTTAATTATTTTTGAAACAAAGTCTTGCTAAATTGCTGAGGGAGACAGGTCTTGAACTTGTGATCCTCCTGTGCAACCTTTCAAGGACTGGGATGACAGGCATGTGCAATCACACCGGGCATTTCAGTGTTTTTGTTTGTTTTTGCAGTACTAGGAGTTGAACTAAGTCCTCTTGCCCCTTCCTAAAGCCCTGCCTGGGTCCCAGTTCTTCTGTTCTTCTATCTCTGTAACTTCCTTTTTGGGAGAGACCTCCTCCACTACCACTGCTTCAGATATGACCTGGTACGCGTTGATTTTTGTCAAAAATATATAGCCGCGCGTGGTGGCGCACGCTTGTAATCCCAGCATTCGGGAGGCTGAGACCGGAGGATCACGGTTCTCGGACGGCCTCAGCTACTTAGTGAGGCCCTCCGCAACTCAGGGAGACCCTGTTTCAAAATAAAGAATAAAAAATAGGGCAGGGGGTACAGCTCGGAGGTCAAATGCCTCTGGGTTCCATCTCCGAACCCGCAATAAAATAAAATAAAGAATAAAAAAACAGGGCTGGCCAGGCATGGTGGTGCACTCTTGTAATCCCCCGCTTGGGAGGCAGAGACAGGAGGATCACACAGGTTCAAAGCCAGCCACGTGCGCTGGCTTAGGAGACCCTGTTTCCAAATAAAAATGTAAAAATAGGTCTGGGAGTGTAGCCCGGAGGTAGAAGGGCTTCCAGGAACCCCAGTACCACCAAAAAAAAAAAAAAAAAAAAAAAAACCAGGGCTGGGGGTATAGCTCGGAGGTAGAATGCCCCTGGATTCCATCCCCAGTACTCCAAAAATAAAAACATAAATAAATAAATAAATAAATAAATAAATAAATAAATAAAGCTGAGGGTACAGCTCAGAGGTAGAATGCCCCTGAGATCAAACCAAAAAGAAAAAAGAAGTTGAGGTACTGGGGGTGTGGTATAGTGAGGCGGAGCATATACTGAGTAACTGGGCCTGCATGAGGCCCTGACCTTGATCTCCAGCTTGTGCGCGCGCACACACACACACACACACACACACACACACTGTTATCTTAGCCCGTCAATGTGACCTTATATACAGTCTTTGCAGATATAATCAAGTTAACATGAGGTCATTGGGGTGAACCCCAAGACAACGGGTGCCCTTACGTTACCTCCATGAGAATTCGGAGACAGACGTCGAAGTCTCAGGTGGGTACAATGGCGCAGGTGTACACTATGGAGGGAACCTTAGTCGCCGCAGGCCAAGGAGCACCTGGAGCTACCAGATTCTGAGGGAGGCAAGAAGGATCCTGCTCTAGAGGCTTTGGAGGAAGGATAACTCTGCCCACATCTTAATTTCAGACCTCTATCTTCAGAACTCTCTCTGAGAGAGTAAGTTTCTCTTAATTACCAAGTTTGTAGTATTTGGTTAGCTATAGACAACCAATATACCAGCCCAGCATGGTGGCCGAGACTTGTAATCCAGTGCTTGGGAGGCTGAAACAGGAGGATTGCATGTTCAAAGCCAGCTTTAGTAACAAAGCAAGACTGTCAGCAACCTAGTGAGACCCTGTTTCCAAATAAGAAATAAAATCAGGCTGAGGAGCCCAGCGTGGTGGCGCACACTTGTTATCCCAGCATTTGAGAGGCTGAGACAGGAGGATGTGGTTTGCGGACAGCCTTAGCTACTTTGAGGCCCTTGCAACTCAGTAAGACCCTGTTTTAAAATTTATTTATTTATTTATTTATATTGATTTGTTTTTATTGATTTATTTTTTGGTGGTACTAGGGGTGGAACCCAGAGGCTTTCTACCTCTGGGCTACACTCCCAGACCTTTTTTCTATTTTATTTGGAAACAGGGTCTCACTAAGTTGCTGAGAGCCTCACTAAGTTGCTGAGAGCCTCACTAAGTAGCTGAGGCTGGCTTCGAACCCATGCTATCCTCCTGTCTCAGCCTCCCAAGCACGGGGATTACAAGCATGCACCACCACGCCCGGCGTCAAAATAAATTTAAAAAAAGAAACTGGATGTGGTGGCGTACACTTGTAATCCCAGCATTTGGGAGGCTGAGACAGGAGGATCACAGTTCACAGACAGCCTCAGCTACTTAGTGAGGCCCTCTGCAACTTAGTGAGACCCTGTTTCAAAATAAAGAATAAAAAACAGAGCCGGGGCTGTAGCGCAGAGGTCAAATGCTCCCGGGTTCCATCCCCAGACCCACAAAATAATAATAATAATAATTAATAATAATAGTAATAATAATAAAAAGAAGAAGAAGAAGACGATGACGATGACGACTGGGGGTGTAGCTTGGAGGTAGAATGCCCCTCCCTGGGTTCAATCCCCAGTACTGAAAAAAAAAAAAAAAAAAGAGGGCTAGGGGTATAGCTTGGAGGTAGAATGCCCCTGGGTTCAATCTCCAGTGCTGCACCTGCTGGGTGTGGTGGTACACACTTGTAATCCCAGCATTTGGGAGGCTGAGATGAGGATTGCAGATTCTCGGATAGCCTCAGCTACTTAGGCCCTTTGCAACTCAGTGAGACCCTGTTTCAAAATAAAGAATAGAGCCAGGCGTGGTGGCACATGCTTGTAATCCCCGTTCTTGGGAGGCAGAGACAGGAGGATCACGCTGGTTCGGAGCCAGCCTCGCTGGCTTAAGAGACCCTGTTTCCAAATTAAAAAAATATAAAATATGTCTGGGAGTGTAGCCCAGAGGTAGAAGGGCTTCCAGGAACCCCAGTACCGACAAAAATAAAAATTAAAAAAAAATTTTTTTAAATAAAAAATAAAGAAAGAATAGGAAATAGGGCTGGGGATGTAGCTTGAAGGTAGAATGCCCCTGGGTGCCATCCCCAGTACCAGAAGAAGAAAAAAAGTACCGCAAAAATTTTAAAAAATCAGGCTAAGGATGTATCTTGGAGATAGAATGCTCTGAGTTCAATCCCCAGTACCATACACAGAAAAAAAGGGAGCTGGGCGTTACGGTGCGCAATTGTAGTCCTCGTGCTTCAGAGACTGAGACAAGAGGATTTGTTTGCAGGTTTGCAGCCAGCCTCAGCTACTTAGTGAGACCCTGTTCCAAAATAAAGAAAAAATGAATCTGGGGGTATAGCTCAGAGGTAGAATAGCCAGGGTTCACTCCTCAGTACCACACAAAAAAGAAACCCGTACACAACCACAATACAGGGGACGCCCCCAATTTGCCTCGTGCCGTCCTCCAGAGCTCCAGAATGGGGATGGCCAGCTGCCAGGGCTCGCTGTCTTGGTAAAGGGAACCATCACGTCTGGATGGGGAGACCTGAGAATCTGCCTTGGGTTGTGGTTCTCCCCCCCCTCCAGTGTCTCGCTGTAGGTCCTGTCAGTTCTACATTACCTCCCCTTCTCCACTTCTTTTTTTTTTTTTTTTCCGGTAAGGGGATGGGAGGGGGGGTGGAACCCAGGGCAGTATTGTGCCGCCAAGCAACACCCTTAGCCCTATTATTATTATTTTTTTGGTGGTACTGGAGGTGGAACCCAGGAGCTTTCTACCTCCGGGCTATACTCCCAGACCTATTTTATACTTTATTTGGAAACAGGGTCTCACTAAGTGGCTGAGAGCCTCACTGAGTAGCTGAGGCTGGCTTCGAACCTGCATGATCCTCCTGTCTTAGCCTCCCAAGCGCGGGGATTACAAGCGTTTGCCACCATGCCCGGCTTATTTATTTATTTATTTTTTTTTGTGGTACTGGGGTTCCTGGAAGCCCTTCTATCTCCAGGCTATACTCCCAGACCTATTTTTACATTTTTATTTGGAAACAGGGTCTCCTAAGCCAGCGCGCGCGCGGCTGGCTTCAAACCTGCGTGATCCTCCTGTTTCTGCCTCCCAAGCGCGGGGATTACAAGCATGCGCCGCCACGCCCAGCTTATTCTTTATTTTGAAACAGGGTCTCAGTGAGTTACGGGGGTCCTCACAAAGTAGATGAGGCTGACTGCGAATCCCGATCCTCTGGTCGCAGCCTCCTAAGTGCTGGGATTACAAGCCTGCGCCACCACTCTCATTTCTTTCTTTCTTTTTTCTTTTTTTTTTTTTTTTTGGTGGTACTGGGGATGGAACCCAGGGGCCCTCTACCTCTGGACTACACTCCCAGACCTATTTTATATTTTATTTGGAGACAGGGTCTCTTAAGCCAGCTGAGACCGGCTTCGAACCTGCAGGATCCTCCTGTCTCAGCCTCCCAAGTGCAGGGATTACAAGCGTGCGCCACCACACCCGGCTTTCATTTATTTCTTTCCACCCTCCACTGCCCCTCCTGGTTCACACCATGAGCATCACTGCAGTGGCGCCCCCTTCTGGTCCCCTTGCTTCCGACAGGACTCCTTGGCTGCGGCACTCACAGTCGCCCCTCCCGTCCTCCAGCCTTCCCACTTACTTGCTTTATGCTTTATTTTCACTATTTATTGTATTGATCAGTGTTTGGTATTTTCATATGCGTGTTTTCTTGCTTATAAGCTGTTAGCTTGGAATCTTGTGTTCTTTTAGAATTATTAGTGCACTGTAATTGCACACCATTCAGTGTGATAAAGGGTCTTGTGATCTTACTCACTGCTCTTGTCTCTGCCTGAAACCACACGTGGCGCTTTCTAAGTGACCCATGGTGACCCATGAGTATTTGGCTAAACCAATAAAGGCAACCAGAAAGAGCTTTCTAAAAGTCTCCCCTCCCCTTTTTGCAGCACCTAGGCACATTAAATAGATTCCCTATGATCCAGCAATTCATCTTCTGGGCACGTTACCCAAACAGATTTTTTTTTTTTGTACTAGGGATTGAACCCAGGAACATTCTACATCTGAGCTATACCCCCAGCCTTTTTTATTTTGAAACAGTGTCTTGCTGGATAACCAAGAGCATTTGGGAGGCTAAGATAGGAAGATCGCGGCTCTCAGTGAGACCTCAGTTTCAAAATAAAGAATAAAAAATAGGACTGGGGGTGTAGCTCAGAGGTAGAATCCCCCTGGGTTCCATCCCCAGGACTGCAGAAGAAGAAGAAGAAGAAGAAGAAGAAGAAGAAGAAGAAGAAGAAGAAGAAGAAGAAGAAGAAGAAGTAGTAGAAGTAGTGGTAGTAGTGGAGGAGGAGGAGGAGGAGAATATCAGGCTGGAGTGTAGCTCAAGGGTAGAATGCCTCTAGGTTCAATCCCCAGTACCACACACACACACACAAAAAAAAAAAATATGAAAAGATAGTCAAATGTGGTGGCACTCACTTGTAATCCTAGCATTTGGGAGGCTGAGACAGGAGGATCGTGGTTAGTTGCTGTATGCAACTTAGTGAGTCTTGTTTCAAAATAAAGAATAAAAAATAGGACTGGAGCCAGGCGTGGTGGCACACGCTTGTAATCCCCGCGCTTGGGAGGCTGAGACAGGAGGATCGCATGGGTTCGAAGCCAGCCTCAGCTACTTAGTGAGGCTCTCAGAAACTTAGTGAGACCCTGTTTCCAAATAAAATATAAAATAGGTCTGGGAGTATAGCCCGGAGGTAGAAAGCCTCCAGGTTCCATCCCCAGTACCACAAAAAAAAAAAAAAAAAAAAAATAGGACTGGGGTTGTAGCTCAGAAGTAGAATGTCCCTGGGTTTGTATAGGAATTATAGATTCAGACTTCTTTCTTTTTCTTTTTGAGATGGGATATTACTATGTTGTCCTGTAACCAAGATTCTCTAACCCCTGACCTCAAGCCATCCTCCAGCCTCGGTCTCTTAAACAGCCAAGAGTGCAGGTATGTATCAGTCCCCGCCACTGAGCTCACAGGTGTGTGTGTGTGTGTGTGTGTGTGTGTGTGTGTGTGTGTGTGTAGGGGGTACTGCGGATGGAACCCAGGGGCATTCTACCTTCAAGCTACACTTCCGAGCTACACTCCCAGTCCTATTTTTTCTTCTTTATTTTGAAACAGGGTCTCACTGAGTTGCAAAGGGCCTCACTAAGTAGCCGAGGCTGTCTGCGAACTATGATCCTCTTGTCTCAGCCTCGCCTCCCAAATGCTGGGATTACAAGCATGAGCCAGCATGTCCATATTTTATTATTATTATTATTATTATTATTATTATTATTATGTGTGTGTGTGTGTGTGTGTGTGTGTGTGTGTGTGGCACTGGGTGTGGAACCCAGGGGCTTTTACCTCCCCAGCCCTATTTTATAATTTATTTGGAAACAGGATCTCGCTAAGTTGCTGAGAGCCTCACTAAGTGTCTGAGGCTGGCTTTGAACCTGTGCGATTCTCCTGTCTCAGCCTCCCAAGCGCTGGGATTACAAGCGTACGCCATCATGCCCCGCTCATTTTATTCTTTCTTTATTTTAATTAATTAATTAATTAATTAATTTTTGCGTGTCTGGGGATGGAACCCAGGGACATTTGAGCTCCGGACTATACCCTCTGCCCTATTTTTTATTTTTTATTCTTTTTCTTTTCTTTTCTTTTCTTTTCTTTTTAAGTGGTACTGGGGATGGGACCCAGAGACCTTCTACCTCTAGGCTACACTCCCAGACCTATTTTATATTTTTTATTTGGAAACAGGGTCTAAGAGACCCTGAGGTTCAAAACCAGCCTCAGCTGCATGATCCTCCTATCTCAGCCTCCTAAGTGCAGGGATTACAAGCATGCACCACCACGCCCAGCTTTTTTATTCTTTATTTTGAAACTGGGTATCACTGAGTTGCAGAGGGCCTCACTAAGTAGCTGAGGCTGTCCGCGAACTGAACCGCGATCCTCTGGTCTCAGCCTCCCGAATGCTGGGATTACAAGCGTGCGCCACCACACCTGGCTTTATTCTTTATTTTGAAACAGAGTCTCACTAAGTTGCAGAGGGCCTCACTAAGTAGCTGAGGCTGCCCATAAACTTGTGATCCTCCTGCCTTAGCCTCCCAAGAACTGGGATTACAAGCGTGTGCCACCACATCTGGCTTTCACTGATGTTTTTGAATATCTTTCTCTGATATCTGGCCTGGGACGAGGAGGGACAGCAAGTGTACAGGTAATTGTTGTGATAATCACAGTGTTGGTTTTAAACTTTGTGAGTTATTTAAAAAATATTTCCTAGCGGGGCGTAGTGGAACATTCTTGTAATCCCCATGCTTGGGAGGCTGAAACAGGAGGATCCCTCAGGTTCGAAGCCAGCCTCAACTACTTAGTGAGGCTCTCAGCAACTTAGTGAGGTCCTGTGTCCAAATAAAATATAAAATAGGTCTGGGAGTAGAGCCCGGAGGTAGAAAGCCCCTGGGTCCCACCTCCAGTACCCCCCCACACTCATACACACACACACACAAAAGATATTGTAGTATCAGAGTAAATAAAATACACAAGGTCCCTTCTGTAACCAGGAATATAGATCAGTGGTAGAGTGCTTGCCTAGCATGTTGTAGGCCCTGGGATCAGACCCAGCACAGCAGAAACAAAGAAACAAATCCCTTCTTTTGGAGCTGCATTATAGCAAAGGACATAGCAAAAATATATAAACAGAAATATATGATTTTTTTTTTTTTTTTGCTGTCCTGGGGATGGAAACCAGGGGCATTATACCTCTGAGCTACACCCCCCAACCCTATTTTCTTTATATCTTCTATATTTATTTTCAACACAATTTTTTATTTTTTATTTTTGAAACAGTGTCTCACTGAGTTGCAGAGGGCCTCCCCAAGTAGCTGAGGCTGTTCTGTGAACCACAATCCTCAGGTCTCAGCCTCCCAAATGCTGAAATTTCAAACGTGCACCACCACGCCCAGCTTTGTGATAGTATTTTATTTTAAGCTGGGCGTGGTGGCGCATGCTTGTAACCCCAGTATTTGGGAGGTTGAGACAAAAGGATCGCGGTTCACCGCCTCAGTTACTTAGTGAGGCCCTTTGCAACTCAGTGAGACCCTGTTTCAAAATAAAGAATAAAAAATAGGGCTAGGGGGTGTAGCTCGGAGGTAATACCCCTAGGTCCCATCCCCAGACCAAAATAATAATAATAATAAATAATAATAATAATAATAATAATAATAATTTATTTTATTGGTACTAGAACTCAAGAGCATTCTACCTCTGAGCTATACCCCTACCCCTTTTTGTTTTTATTTTTCTTTTTTTGTGTGTGTGGCACTGAGGGTTAAACCCAGGAGTGTTGTACCACCAAGCTATACCCCCAGCCTATTTTAATATTTATTTATTTATTTATTTATTTATTTATTTATTTATTTATTTTGCAGGTCTGGGGATGGAACCCAGGGGCATTCGACCTCCGAGCTACATCTCGTACCCTAATTTTTATTTTTTTATTTTGAAACCGGGTCCCACTGAGTTGCAGAGGGCCTCATTAAGTAGCTGAGGCTGTCTGCGAACTGTGATCCTCAGGTCTCAGCCTCATTTTAAAAGAGGATTTTACTAAATTGCGAGGGGCCTCACAAGTTGCTGAAGCTGGCTGTGAACCTGTGATCCTCCTGTCTCAGCCTCCCACTTACTGGGATTACAAGTATGCGTCACCATGCCTAGCTTTTATTTATTTATTTATTTATTTATTTATTTATTTATTTATTTATTTGCAGTACTGGGGATGGACCCAGGGGCACTCTACCTCTGGACTACATGTCCAGCCCTGTTTTTTATTCTTTATTTGAAATAGGGTCTCAGCAGGGTGTGGTGGCGCATGATTGTAATACCGGCATTCCAGAGGCTGAAATCGGAGGATCACGGTTCACGGACAGCCTTAGCTATTTAGTGAGGCCCTCTGCAACTCAGTGAGATCCGGTTTCAAAATAAAAAGAATAAAAAATAGAAATAGGACAGGAGATATAGCTCAGAGGTCAAATGCCCCTGGGTCCCATCCATAGACCTGTAAAAAAAAAAAAAAAAAGAGAGAGAGAGAAAATAAAAACAAAATAGGGTCTCACTGAGTTGCAGAGGGCCTCACTAAGTAGCTGAGGCTGTCCATGAACCTAGATCCTCCTGTCTCAGCCTCCTAAATGCTGGGGGGGTTACAAGTGTGTGCCACCATGCCTGACTTTCCAAACAGAATTTTTATTTTTATTTTATTTTTAATTTTTGTGGCACTGGGGATTGAACCCAGAGGCATTTACCTCTGAAGTTAAACCTCTAGCCTGATTTTATTTCTTATTTGGAAACAGGGTCTAAGTTGCAAAGGGCCTCGCTAAGTTATCAAGGCTGGCTTTAAACCTGCGATCCTCCGGTCTCAGCCTCCCAAGTCCTGGGATTACAAGCGTGCACCAGCATGCCTAGCTTGAACAGAATTTTTATTTTACCTTATTTATTTATTTATGCAGGTCTGAGGATGGAACCCAGGGGCATTTGACCTCCAAGCTACACCCCCTGTCCTATTTTTTTATTCTTTATTTTGAAACAGGGTCTCACTAAGTTATGGAGGGCCTCACTAAGTAGCTGAGGTTGTCCGCAAACTGCAATCCTCCGGTCTCAGCCTCCCAAATGTTGGGATTATAAGCGTGCGCCACCACGCCTGGCTTTCGACAGAATTTTTAAATTGTCATTCATTCCTAAGCATAGTATGACAGCTATTTACATAGCATTCAGAGTGTGTTAGGTATTATAAGAGATGATTTAAGGTGTTTTTTTTTTTTTTTTTTTACGATCCTGGGGGTTGAACACGGGCTTTCTACCTCCAAGTTATACCTCCAGCCCTATTTTTTATCCTTTCTTCTGAAACAGGGCCTCACTGAGTAGCTGAGGCTGGCTGCGAACCACAATCCTCCTTTTCACCCTCCCAAGCACTGGGATTTACAGACATGCTCCACCATGCCCAGCACTATTTCTTTTACAGAAAGGAATTGAGCATTCTTGGATTTTGGCATCCATTGAGGTGGGTCCTGGAGTCACTGCCCCATCGACACCAGAGGACTTATCTGCAGCACTGGTGGTGGGTCCAATGTGGAGGCAAGAGAAAAAGAATGAGGCTATGTTATTTATTTATTTGTTTATTTATTTATTTGGAGAGTTTGGGAATGGAACCCAGGGGCATTTGACCTCCGAACTACACCCTCTGCCCTATTTTTTATTCTTTATTTTGAAACCGGGTCTCGCTGAGTTGCAGAGGGCCTCACTAACTAGCTGAGTCTGTCCACGAACCGCGATCCTCCGGTCTTTGCCTCCCGAACGCTGGGATTACAAGCGTGCGCCACCACGCTGGGCGAAGCTATGTTTTTAGCATGAGTGCATTTGGATGGATGTTGGTGCTGTTTATTTCAACGAGAAGTACCGAAGAAGAAACAGGAGATTGACTTGGGTCCTGTGTTATACTGAGGATGGAGCAGCAGAAGAGGCCAGAGCCTGTCCCTCAGGAGAGCGGGGCTGGAGTCAGCAGTGTAGACTTGGGACTGGATGAGCCTTTATGAAGCAAGTGCTGGTCTCTCTGCTCTCATAGGTTAGAAAGAGATTCCAGAGGGGCAGAGCGACTGGCCAGCCTGAAATGTATAGTGGCCCAGGAGCAAGAAAGGTATGCATACGCTTGGGAAATCCGGGTGGCTGTAGATCAGCTGGGATAGGGAAGTTGGGGCCAAATTCTGGCATGAATGGTGGAATCTTCAATCAAGGTGGAAACTTGACCTGAGTTGAGCAGCCCCTGAATGGTTGTCTAAGCCCTCTTGGGTCATTCTTGATTAAACTGAATCATCCCACAGAAGTGAAACTATATTGATGACAATTTAGGCCTCCATGGAAGGCGCCAGCAGGTAGGTAGGGCCCAGGGAAATTTCTCTGGACAGGCAGGTCCTACCTGGCTAAAATTAACTATTTATTTATTATTATTATTATTTTTATTTTTTTATTTTTTGGTGGTACTGGGGTTCCTGGAAGCCCTTCTATCTCCGGGCTACACTCCCAGACCTATTTTTACATTTTTTATTTGGAAACAGGGTCTCCTAAGCCAGCTGGCTTTGAACCTGCGCGACCCTCCTGTCTCTGCCTCCCAAGCGCGGGGATTACAAGCGTGCGCCACCACTCCCGGCTAAAATTAACTATTTAAAAACAACAAATCAAGCGTGGTACGTACTTGTAATCCCAAAATTCGGTAGACTGAGACAAGAGGATTGTGGTTCGCGGACAGCCTCAGCTACTTAGACCCTTTGCAACTCAGTGAGACCCTGTTTCAAAATATAGAATAAAAAATAGGGCTGGGGTTGTAGCTCAAAGGTAGAATGGCCCTGGGTTCCATCCCTGATACCAGAAAGAAAAAAAGAAAAAAAACCTCAGTTGGGAATGATGGTACACACTTGTAATCCCAGTACTTGGGAGGCTGAGACAGGAGGATTGCACAGGTTTGAAGCCAGCCTCAGCTACTTAGTGAGGCTCAGCAACTTAGTGAGACCCTGTTTCCAAATAAAATATAAAATAGGTCTGGGAGTATAGCCCGGAGGTAAAAATGTACCCAAGAAGTTTGTTTGCCAAAGAAAGGACAGGAATTTCAGAAAACCGAGTGGCAGTGTCCGGGCGAGCCCTCAGCTCAGGAATTCAGGATCTGCAGGGTCCTTGGCTAATGTGATGGAAAAGAATTTCAGCAGGTGCCAGAGACATGAACAGAAGAAGTTTATTTGGGGAAAGGGGAGGAAATACACATTCAAGAGAGAATGCCGGCCCTTCAAGATGAGGAAGGCATCTTGGGGAGTTCAGGGTTCTCTTCTTACAGGGGACTTTCATGAGGGGTGGGCTAGAGGGGGTATATGAGGATGATTTCAGTCTGGTATTCCCCAAGGCAGTTTATGGTGGCCTGGTCGCCTGGTCAGCTTCAGGGTGGGTGATTTCAGTCTGATAGTCCCGAGGCGCTTCCTGGTGGTCTGGTGAACCTTAGAGTCTTCAGGCTGGTTGGGGTCCTCATTAGCTGATTGACAGATAAGCTGGAATGTCCTAAATTATAGGTTTCAAGAAATATTCTGTCTTGTTAGCAATGCACAGGGCAATTATAGTTTCTATTAGTTAACTCTAGGATCTACAGGTTTCCCAGGAATTTGGGAGAGTCAGGCCTGGGAAAGTGAACTGGTTTGTGAACTAGAGGCTGAAGCACTTCAGCTCCAAGTCTTTTTTTTTCTTCTTTTCTTTTTGTGGTACTGCAGATGGAACCCAGGGGCATTCTAACTTCGAGCTACACCCCCAGCCCTATTCTTTTAGTCTTTTATTTTTGAAACAGGGTCTCACTGAGTTGTGAAGGGCCTAAGTACTGAGGCCGTCTATGAACAGCAGTCCTCTGGTCTCCACCTCCCAAATGCTGGGATTACACCAGGCGCTCCAAGTTCTTATATTAAAGTTATATTTTACTTTTTCTTCCTGTCTTTCTACCTACTTATTTCTTCTATCCTACATTAGCAGGATTTGGGGTGATAGTATAGTGTGCTACAACAAATAATTCAGGCTGTTTGCAGTTGACATATGTCACAGGATTCTTACATCTTGGTGAGCTGCAAAGTTCAGACATCATTACTGCCCTCATTTTATGGGAAGAAAAAAACTAAGACAGAATGGTTATAAGTAATCTGTAAAAGCCACAAAACAAGCCAGGCATGATGGCTCACGCTTGTAATCCCAGCATTTGGGAGGCTGAGACAGGAGGATCGCGGTTCGCGGACAGCCTCAGCTACTTAGGCCCTCTGCAACTCAGTGAGACCCGGTTTCAAGAAATAAAGAATAAAAAATAGGGTAGGAGGTGTAACTCAGAGGTCGAATGCCCCTGGGTTCCACCCCCAGACCCGCAAAAAAAAAAAAAAAAAAAAAGAATTAAAAATAGGCCTTGGTGTGTAGCTCAGAGGTAAAATGCTCCTGGGTTCCAACCCCACTACCAAAAAAAAAAACCAAAAAAACCCCCACAAAACAAGAACCAGCCTCAGGGTTCAGAATTACAAGACTGCATCTTTGGTCACTACAGTTTGTTACCCACCTAGCTAACTGGCGTATTAAGGTAGATATGAAGGTAGGGCTGGAAACGCAGGAACTGGAGGAAAACTACTTTAAAAAAAAAAAAAAAAAGGCATTCTGCCCCAAGATGCGCGATAATACCTTTTTTTTTTTTTTTTTGGTACTGGGGATTGAACCCAGGGGAATTCGACCTCCGAGCTACAGCCCGTGGCCTATTATTTATTTTGGTATTATTTACTGGGGGGTGGGTGGAACCCAGGGGCTTTCTACCTCCAGACTACACCCCCAGCCCTATTTTTATAATTTAAACAGGGTCTAAGTTGCCGAGAGCTTCACTAAGTAGAGGAGGCTGGCTTCGAACCTGTGATCGATCCTTCTGAGTCTCCCAAGCGCTGGGATTATAAGCATGCGCCGCTACGCCCGGTCTAAATTGCGGAGAGGTCCTCACTAATTAGCTGAGGCTGGCCGCGAACCCGCGGTCCTCCCGTCTCAGCCTCCCAAGTACTGGGATTACAAGCGAGCGCCGCCACGCTCGGCTAAGAAAGGTCTGAAAGCTTGCTCTCAGCTTCTTGGTCACCTGTGATTTAGAGAATTATCAATGCAATTTAACATACCATGCTTCTTTACAAAAAAGTTGTTCTAAGGGAGCTTTAGGTAGTTCTTTTAGAAACAGCAGAACTACCCAGGTGGGAAAAATCAGAAGCTGTGTAAGCCTCTTTACTTGGGACTCGGCCGTGAGCGGCCTCTAGGGAAGCCACCGAGCCGAGGCGGAAGAGCGCGCCAACAAGATGGTGGCGGCACGGGCCGCTCTGTCCGCCGCGAAGCTCTACGGCCGAGCGGAGGCGTCGGGAGAAGCGAAGCCGCGGCGGGTGGTGACCCGACCACACTGGCGCGCTCGGGAGGGCGGCACGGAAAGCGCCCTGCCGCGCATGTGCGAGCGGGCAGAAAGATTCCGGGGCTGGGGGCCCAGCCCACAAAACAAGTTTTCCGAAACGTGTGGGTCGTTTAAGTCCAGTTACAGCAGAGGCGGGGCTTTTCCTGAGGCGCATGCGTCGCGGACGCCGCCGGTGGCGCCGTGGCGTGGTCTTTTCAACGCCCAGCGTAGGGACGACGTCTGAGGTGGAGGGGCGTTTAGGAGTCCCGGCACGCATGCGCTCTGCGGCCGAGGCGTTTCCTTCAGAGGGTGTGGAGCGCAGGGCCCCGCATTGCGCAGGCGCACGGCCTGTCCGGTAGGGCCAGTGGTCTAGCAAGGGGAGGGGAGAGGAGGTTGAAGGGCTTAAAAAGCCGGGTGCGCCTGCGCGCTGGTGACTGGCTGGAAGGGCTCGGGCTCTTGAGGGGCGGGGCCACGGCTGCGCGTCATTGGATGGGTAGGTGGGAGAGAGGGTGGAGACCGGGGAGTGCGTGTGCGCCTGCGCAGTGCGGGGGTGGAGGGCGGAGGAGCTGGGAAGCACGCTTGCGCGGCTGTCATTGGGCTGCTTGGTTGGTCAGTGGGGAGTCGGCGCCTGCGTACTGAGACCCGTGTGCTGCAGCGGCGGCGGCGGCGGTAGAGGCGGCGGCGGCGGCGGCAGCGGGCTCGGAGGCAGCGGTTGGGCTCGTGTCGAGCGGACGGGGTCGAGTCAGTGCGTTCGCGCGAGGTGAGGCGGGCAGGGCGCGCCTGCGCGGAGCCTCGGCCGGGGCCGGAGAGGAGGACTGGAACTGCGCGGGGGTCGGGAGGGGGCCTGGGGAGCGGCGGCCGCCGGGCGGGTTCGGTCGGGAGCGGCGCGAGGCGCGGGGCGCGGGCGCGCGGCGGCGGGCGCGCGGGCCGGCGGTTGGGCGCCGGTGACGTTGGGCGACGCAGGGCGGGGGACGGCGAGCGCGAGGCCGCCACGCGGGAGAGGCCGCCGGCGGTCACGCCGGGCGAGGGCCGGCCGGATCGCCCGGTCGGGGCCGGGGTCCCGGCGGTTGGGAGCGGGGCCGCGCGGCCACGTGAGGTGGGGGAGGGGGCTGTTTGGCGAGGGCGGGGGGGGGCTGGTGGCCGGCGGGGGGAGGGGAGGCGGCGTGGCCCCGGCCGAGCGCAGCCTTTGGGGAGGGGGCGGCCGCAGCACCGGAAGTGCCCCCAGGGGCAGCTGCCCTCGGGGTCGGCGGCCGCGTGGCCGAGCGTGGACCGGGTCCGCATGGCAGCGCGGGGACCCCTCCCCCCAGGTCCCGGCCACCGGAAGCCCCGGGCGGCCGCATGGTGGGCGGGAGCCGGCGACCCCCAGCGTGGGGAGAGCCGGTGCTCGCCGGCGTCTGAGGAGCCCTAGAATTTGGGGGGAGCGGAACGGGCTCGAGGCCCGAGTTCCGGTCGCCCCGGGGCCCGC
Source organism: Muscardinus avellanarius (assembly GCF_963383645.1). Lineage (NCBI taxonomy): Eukaryota > Metazoa > Chordata > Mammalia > Rodentia > Gliridae > Muscardinus > Muscardinus avellanarius. The sequence goes on along the minus strand of NC_137802.1, from coordinate 16,266,884 downwards.
CGCAGGCATATGCTAGCGCTGCTCGGCCTCATGGGGCCCTGGAGCTCTCCGCCCAGCCCTCACGCGCAGTGAGGCGGCCAGCCAGGCTTGAGCGCCACTCGCGAGTTGGAGGCCGCAAAGTGGAGAGACTGAGGGTAATTGGACAGAAGCCCAACTCCGCTCGACCCCTGCCGACTGCGCCTGGGAGTCCCGGACAGATGAGTCCCCACCGTGATAGGAGCGCTTCACCTTGTCACTAGTGATGGCCCCCATTGTCTGTTTTAAGAGTTCCTCGGTTTTAGAGCCCCTATCTGTATCCGCCTAGCATGATTTCTACTACTCACTACTACCAACCTTTTGCTTTCATTTATTGTCATTCACCACCCTCTACTCCCCCACTTTCTGACTGTACAGTCCAGGCCTGAAAAGCCGACAGGACCGATGCATCCTGGGTAAAGTGGGAGGGCCCTCGAGGAGAGGCTGGGTTCCTCGCTTCCCTTTGGGAACTGAGATCGAAGTGTTTGGCAGGGCGATTTAGGAAACAACTTTACTTTGTCCCCCTTGACTGCATCTGCAAGTGCCTGTTGGAGAGGCGGGAATCACCCCAAAAGAGGCATTATGGTTTCCTGTACCAGTGACTGCCTGGTGTGTGGATGGGGTGGGGGGGGTGTAACAGTCGGGTGGGGCCTTGTCCCACTGTCTCCACCCTCCCCCATTAGCTCCGCCCTTTTGCTGGCTCATAGCTGCTCACCTAATTATAGCTCTGGCTATGTGTGGGGGAAAGGGGTGGTTGGTTTCAGTGGCAAGTAACACCTGAGTCCTTCCCCTCTCACAGGAAGTAGGCCTTTCCTCATTTCTGAGATTGGGCACCTAACTCCCCAAAGCCTTCCTTTCCCAAGCCTTCATGATGGGGTGGGATCCAGCTACTGCCAGGCGCCCATAACGCAGCACTTCTTCAGTATAATTGGTCCCAGTCGGTAGTTCAAAAACTTTTAACTTTTATTTCAGGTGGGTAATGGAATAAAGGGTTGGGGGGAATGGAGCAGTGTTTCCAGAGAAGAATGGAACAGACTAAAAGTCCTATTAACTCTCATCCTTACTGACCCCAGTTCTCTTCTTGGCTTTAGTTGGAATCGAAGCCTCTTAAAATGGCAGATGATTTGGACTTCGAGACAGGAGATGCAGGGGCCTCAGCCACCTTCCCAATGCAGTGCTCAGCATTACGTAAGAATGGCTTTGTGGTGCTCAAAGGCCGGCCATGTAAGATCGTCGAGATGTCTACTTCGAAGACTGGCAAGCATGGCCATGCCAAGGTTAGAATTGCCTCTCCACATCTTGCTTTTCCCACACCTTCTGTGTCCATAGGGCTCCTGGCAGCAAGCTGCCATCATTCCTGGCCCTCAACCTTCTTTTGGCTCTTGCTTATCCTCCCCCCCCCCCCAAGTGTCTCAGTCCTTTTGTTTGGTTCCCAGCCCTTACACCCATTCAGACTACATTGTTTCCTGGTCTTCTTCCTCTTCCAGTGCACGCCCTTCTGTGCCCCCATCTTTAATCTGTCTGTGGTCCTTTATCTTCTGGCCATTCGCTCCTTCCTTAGTCCTGGTCTTTGCTTTTCCTCTTTCTTCCTTGGGCTTTCTTAAGTGCTCTTTGTTCCCATCACTTTGCTTAGGAGTTTTTCTAGCTCTAATGAAGAACACAGCATTCCCCTGGAGAGGGCTCAGTGTATTGAGTTTTCGAATCTTGTTGCTGCTTCCCTCCCCAGTTCTGGCTTTCCCTTTGGAACTCTGATGTGGTCTCAAACTCCCTCTACCTGTCCATTCCCACTGTCCTTGTTCCTTGAGCCTCCCTACTTCTCTTGGGCCATAATGTTCTTGTTAGTACTTTCATCACTTCCAGACTTACCTTGTCTTTCCTCAAAAGTTCATCTTGGTTTATTTTTAATTTCTTATGGTTTTGTTTCCTAATCTATTTTTCCATCTTTTTGTGGATTTGGCATTGAATCCTGGGTCATCATAACCCCTAATGCTTAGATCCTTCTGCATCTTTAAGTCCTTTTTAGCTCTCTTCCTTTCCTTCTGTTTCCTCAGTTTTTTTTTTCTTTTTTTTTCTGTCCTTTCCAAGTTCTCAGCCCCTTATATGGGTGTCCTGAAGCCTCTTTGTTTAAAAAAAAAAAAAAAAAACTTTTTGTCTGGAATCTTCCCATTTCCCTGGGCTCCTGGTATCTGGTTTTGTGGGTGCTTTTTGATAAGGTAACTTCCCTAAGCCTGCCCTACCACTTTGCCCTGTGTTGTCAGCCCCAGTCCAGTGGTGGTCTGTTACCGCTGGGTCTTTTTTGAGGCTTGCTTTCTTTCCTGAGTTGATTGGTTCGTTTCAAACTCCCATCATCTTTGCCCTAATGAGGTCCAGCCAGGGACAACACGAGTCTCCTTCGTCCTAGAGTGGTTGGGTTTCTCTTTGTGATGCATACACACAGGTCCACCTGGTTGGTATTGACATCTTTACTGGGAAGAAATATGAAGATATCTGCCCGTCAACTCATAATATGGATGTTCCCAACATCAAAAGGAATGATTTCCAGGTATGTAGGTGTTCAGGATGAGGATTGGGTTAGTGGTTTGTGGGGATAAAATACTGGTTGACCAGAATTGTGGGAAAGGAGGGAAATGCAGAGGGTAGAGGGTATTTGATAGAAGTTTGCTGTCACTCCAAATTGTTCATCAGAACCTTTACCCTCATCCTACCTTCACTTCTCTATCTGCCCCCAGCTGATTGGCATCCAGGATGGGTATCTATCACTGCTCCAGGACAGTGGGGAGGTGCGAGAGGACCTCCGTCTGCCTGAGGGAGACCTCGGCAAGGAGATTGAGCAGAAGTATGACTGTGGAGAAGAGATCCTGGTATGGCGCCTCTCCCCCTTTGTGCACTGTCCTCCTGCTCCTTAAGAGTTTTGCAGCATTTCCCGACTGTCCCTCTTGCTCCTCCAGATCACGGTGCTGTCTGCCATGACAGAGGAGGCAGCTGTTGCAATCAAGGCCATGGCAAAATAACTGGCTCCCAGGTGAGAGTGACAAAGCCCTCACTTTCTGCCTTCAGCCCGGTCCTGTCCTCCCCACTGTTGAAGGCATTATCTCATCTTACACGTGGTTTCTCTCTCTCACCCAGGGTGGCGGTGGTGGCAGCAGTGATCCTCCAGCCTACAGAGGCCCCTCCCTCAGCCAGGTCCCGCTGTGACCGGGCCCTTGGTTGGACGACTCCTACACAATTTATTTTACGTTTTATTTTGGTTTTCCCCACCCCCTCAATCTGTCGGGGAGCCCCTGCCCTTCACCTAGCTCTCTTGGCCAGGAGCAGGGGAGCCATGGCCTTGGTGAAGCTGCCCTCCTCTTCTCCCCTCGCACTACAGCCCTAGTGGGGGAGAAGGGGTGGGTGCTGCTTGTGGTTTAGGTTTTTTTTTTTTTTTTTTTCAAATTCAATTTGGAATCAGCTGTGGATTCTGGCAAATGGTCCTTGTGCCCTTCCCCCCTGCTTTTCCCTGGTCTGGTTCCGTACCTCCATAGCTCTTTACCCTAAGCACCACACCCACAGACTGGGGATAAGCCCCTTTCCCTGCCTGTGTCTCTCTTCTGTAATGGGGAGGGAAGAGGAAGAGAGAGGAGGGCCCTGCCCCTCCGCAGGCATCTGGGAGGGCCCTGCCCCCATGGGCTTCACCCTTTCCTGCGGGCTCTCTCCCCGACAAATTTGTTAAAATCAAACCTGAATAAAACTACAAGTTTAATATGAACTCCCCCAACTCAGCTGCTTATTTGAGTTAAATGGGTATTCTTTGACTGAAAGATTTATTCATCTCACTGGCTTGCTATGAACCTACCAGCCATCCCCCACCCTCACCATATTCCAGACAGCTGGGTGGGAAGTGACAAAGAGCAGCAGCCAGGGGTAATGGCAGGTAGATTTTATTGGCCTGGGACACACAGGGAAGACCCTCGCCCATGGGGAGTGGAGCAGTGGGGTTGAAGATAGACTCTGATGGTCACTTGTGGTAGAATCTCGGGTTCTGGCTGTGTTGGATGAAGGGGAGCCGAGGGCCAGGTTGGCTGGTAGTGGCAAAGCCTGACTGGGTGGTGATGAAAAGGAGGACTTTGTCAGGGGTATAGCATCCCTTGAATGACCTTCCTGATAAAACCCTGGGGGGAGGGATAGCCACCAGGTATAAGCCACCTGTCCTGTCTCCCTGGTAGCCGCAGGATTTTGGTTGCCATCCTTACCTTTCCTGCTGGTTGCATCTGCACAGGGAGCTGGGGGGAGGCAAGGAGTCCAGGGGCTGGATGCAGAGCCTGGGGGTGCATGGGGCGCAGGGAGGACTGCAGAGGACAAAGTACCTGAGGCATGCTGGGGATCCCTTAGCCTAGCCCTTCCACCTCCCAAAGCCCCGTACTCACTGAGTCAGAGAAGCCAGTCTGCTGGTTAGCATGTTCCATCTGCTTCTGCAAGGACAGGGCGCCACCTGGCTGGAGGAACCCTAGGTGGGGAAGAGAAACGTGGAATTTGTTGAAGACCAGGTAGAGAGGGCCTACCCGCGGGGCCAGCGTTCCTGCCCAGGGTATTATCACCTGTCTGGGTGGGCTGAAAGTGGCCATGTACGGCATAGGGCTGTGGCTGTGGCTGAGATATGTACTGCACTGCAGGAAAAGCTGACGGTGCTGAGAAAGGCAGAAGGCATGCCCGTTAGAATTCCCTTTAACAGTCTCCCTCTGGCTTTGAGGAAAGCCCCCCCCCCTTCCAAACATCACTCACCTCTGAGCTGCTGACTAGGGCTGTAGGCTGGCTGTGTGGGCCCATAGTGAGGCGGAGGCTGCGCAGTCCCATAGGCCCCACCTGGGCTGCCTTGGAATTGCCCATGCTCTGGAGTCCCTGCAAAAGCAGCTGAGCCCACGTAGTGCCGGGTCTAGGGTGGAAGGTGAGAGCTCACTACCTGTGAAGTCCTTGAAAGCAGAAATGCGGGGACTTGTGCATATCTCTGTGCCCTGTTTTTCCCCTACACAAGTACTTGGTATGTTTGACTTGAAGGCTGGTGGCTACAGTGCCTGGGAGGAAATTGTAGGGAAAAACTGGGGCTACACATCCAAGTCCACTTTTCTCACCGTAAGTACTTGGGGTCCAAACATCTGTTTGGCTCTATCTGCTGCCATGAGGGTTCCTGGGCGATTGTGTCCTCCAGGGCTTCCTAGAAAGGAGAGGGGTTTTGTGATGGCTGAAATGGGAAGCTTCAAATTCCTAGAAGAATCCTCTCAGGTGGTTTAGTCCTCACCCTGCATGCTGAGGAGATGAGTTCCAGTGTGAACAGTCAGGCTCTGCTGGTATGCAGCGGATGTCAGAGTGGTCAGGTCGCTGGGGTGAAAGTGGTCAAGGTCAAGAGCAGGTATTCTCTCTGCCATGAAACACTGATTACCTTGTCACCTGATCCCTGTTCTACTACTCTGCCCCCATTTTGAAAATACTTAGCTCTCTGATCTCACCTCTGCTCCTTTCGCCTTCGTTTCTCTTCTTCGTGCAAAACCTTCTTGAGCTGCAGGAAAAGTTGGTGCTTTTCTTCCTGTAGGGCCAAAAGCTTCTCCTGCAACTTCAGGATCTGGCAGAAGAGGGGAGAGCAGATGGAAGTCAGGAAGAGTCGGGAAGAAGCCAGAGCTGGGAACCATCAGAGATGGCTTACTTGTTCCTTGGTCTCCTCTAGTGACATTCTTTCTTCCATCTCCTTTTTCTTGCGTCTCTCCTGTTCTTCCTTCATCTTCTGTTCCATCATCTTATCCACCTCTTCCTCCTCTGGGAAATCAGCCAGACAGAATGAAAAAGCAGCAGGGTGGTGAAAAATAGCTTGAATGTTAGAGACTAAAAACCAACAAAAGCCACCGATCCCACACTCCCTTGTGCGCTTGGCATTGGCTCTTCACCTACAGTAGGCAGAGGGAAGCTTTTTATTAGGTGCTCTCCAAGGTCCTTCCCAGCTCAGGGTTCTGGAGCTGGGACCAGGCCCCTTCACGCCCACCCCAAGGGGGCTGTCCCCTCCCTCGTCTAGCCTCACCCACGGGCGCACAGCTCAGGCCGTGGGTGGGGCCAGCGCGGGGACCATAGGGCCACCCGGAACCGTGCCTCGTCCTCCCAACCGGGTCCGGGCCCGGCCCCGGCTCACCTTGCCGCTTGCGCTCTCTCTCCATCATGATGTGCCGGTGCAGCGCCCTGGCCATGGCGTTGGAAAGCTTGGGGCGCTCCAGGAGCGCGGGCATGGTGCTGCCGGGGGCGCTCGGGCCGCGGTCGCCCGGCTCTGTCACTGACTGCCAGACTTCGGACCGGACCTGCGGGGAGGCGGGCGCTCAGGGGGGCAGCGCGGGCGGAGGCGGAAGCCGGTCTGCACGGCCCCGCGCGCGGGCCCGGTCACGTGCTCGGACGCCCGCCGGCCCGCCGCCGCCGCCCGAGCGCACGGGGGAGGCGCGGGGGCCCCCGCCCGCGCCCCCGCCCCTCCCGGGCAGCCCCGGCGCCCGCCCCTCCCTACCGCCTCGCCGGTGCTTACTCCGTGGTCTCCGGCGCGCCGGGATCCGGCGTCACTTCCGGCGGCCGAGTGAACTCCTTCCGGGGTCACGGCGGCGACCGGCCTCGCGGGTTGGGCGCCCCGGAAAGGCGGAAGCGCGCGGGGACGGGTACCCGCGCGAGACAGAGGTGGAGGCGGATGCTCTGAGACGGTGTTTATTGGCTCCTTAGAAATCAGAGTCCGTAACAACTGTACAGAGGGCCCGTCCTCCTCGCGCCCGCCCGCCCCTCCTTCCTTACTTCCCCACTCCCGCCCAGTGGCCCCGGAAAAAGCAGCTTCATGTGGGCACAGGGAGACTCCTCTGGGATTCACAGTAACCAGAACAAAAACGGAAATAAATTAAGTGATATGGGGGAGGGGAGTAATAGGGAGTCATGTTCCCCAAATCAGTGCATGAATGGGGGACCCAGGGCCTGGAGCCGGGCCCCCTACAAGCTCCCTCCCATCAGCGGGAGTGTGCTGGGCCCTGGCCGCGGAGATGTCTCCACTTCCCTTCTGCATCTGAGAGCCTGCCTGCGTGCTCCTGCGGCTGTCTGCTAGGACAGCACCTGTGCATGCCATGAGCCCCTGGGATGAGATGGAGGCAGTGTCGCTCAGAGTCCTGGGCGGAAGCCCAGCTGTGCTTGTAGTAGTGGCATCTCACTCCTCATTCCACCCGGACCAGCAGCGCATAGAGGAGTGTGGCCCCCTTTTCCTTCGTGACCCACTCGAGTTCTGCTGGGCTGAAGTGAGGATCTGGAGGTTCTCTGAGGGCAGCGGAAGGGGGTCCGGGGGTGTAGGAGCCGGGACGCACGCACACCTGGAACGCCACCTGAGCCTGGTGTGTCCGCTGGGATTTGGGGTCCCGGAATCTGTCAGATAAACAGAAATGAGAGTTAGGCCTCTGGCCCCCTCAGCTCGACCTTTGCTGACTGCTGCCACCACACAGGCCGGCCTTGCTGTTACCTGGAATAGCTCCACACAGGGCACTTAGGTCCTACTGTTACTACTTGCATCCAATTCCTCACTGCCTCCCTTGTGCCTGTCTTAAACCTCACCTTTTTATTATGCCTATCCCATTTAATACACTCTCAGCCGGTTGTGGTGGATTGATTGTAATCAATCCCTGCGCTTGGGAGGCGGAGACAGGAGGATCACGCAGGTTAGAAGCCAGCAGCTGGCTTAAGAGACCCTGTTTCCAAATTTTAAAAAGCATACAAAATAGGTCTGGGGGTGTAGCCCGGAGGTAGAAGGGCTTCCAGGAACCCCAGTACCACCAAAAAAACCAAAAAAAAAAACAAAAAAAACCATACACACACACACACACACACACACACACTCTCTCTCTCTCTCTCTCTCTCTCTCTCTCTCTCTCTCTCTCTCCAAGCCACTTCTCATCTGTTTCACTCCAACCTTTTTTTTTTTTTTTTTTTTTTGGTAGTGCTGAGGATTGAACCCAGGGGCATTCTGCATTCTACCTCTGAGTTTTACCCCTGGCTCTATTTTGTATTATTATTATTTTTATTTATTTATTTATTTTTTGGTGGTACTTGGGTGGGGTGGAAGCCAGGGGCTTTCTACCTCCGGACTACACCCTCAGCCCTATTTTATAATTTATTTGGAAACAGGGTCTCACTAAGTTGCTGAGAGCCTACGTAGTTGAGGCTGGCTTTGAACCCGTGCGATCCTCCTGTCTCAGACTCCTGAGTGCTGGTATTACAAGTGTGTGCCACCATGCCCGGCATTTGTATTCTTTATTTTGAAACAGGATCTCACTAAGTTGTGGAGGGCCTCTCTAAGAGGCTGGCTGCAAACTTGCGATCCTGTCTCAGCCTCCCAAGTACTGGGATTACAAGCCTGCACCACCATGCTAGCTCCTTTTTATTTCAATAGTATTTATCACTTTTAAAAACACTAAAGCTGGGCATGGTGGCGCACGCTTGTAATCCCCGCGCTTGGGAGGCTGAGACAGGAGGATCGCACAGGTTCGAAGCTAGCCTCAGCTGGCTTAAGAGACCCTGTTTCCAAATAAAATATAAAATAGGTCTGGGAGTGTAGCCCGGAAGTAGAAAGCCCCTGGGTTCCATCCTCAGTGCCACCAAAAAAAAAAACAAAACAAAAAAACCTCCACTAAAGACAGCTGGTTGTGGTGGTGCACACTTGTAATCCCAGTACTTCAGAGGCTGGGATAGGAGGGTAGTAGGCTCACAGCCATAAGTGAGGCCCTCCACAACTGAGTGAGATCCTATTTCAAAATAAAGAATAGAAGCTGGGCATGGAAGCCAGGCAAGGTGGTACATGCTTATAATCCCATCATTTGGGAGGCTGAGATCTGAGGATCACAGTTCACAGACAGCCTCTGCTGCTTATCGAGGCCCTTCACAACTCAGTGAGATTGTTTCAAAAATAAAAAGACAGGCCTGGTGGTGCATGCATGTAATCCCAGCATTCGAGAGGCTGAGATAGGAGGATCGCAGTTTGAGGACAGCCTCAGCTATTTAGTGAGGCCCTTTTCAACTCTTGGAGACCCTGTTTCAAATATAAAGAATAAAGAAATAGGGCTGGGGGTGTAGCTCGGAGGTAGAATGCCCCTGGGTTCCATTTCAGTACTGCAAAATAAATAAATAAATAAATATACTAAAAAGCAGGGCTGGGGGTTTAGCTCAGAGGTACAATGCCCCTGGATTCCATCCCTAGTACCACAAAAAAGGCTGGTCATGGTGACACAAGCTCGTAATCCCAGCATTTGGGAAGGCTGAGACAGAAGGATTGCAGATCTCAGACAGCCTAAGCTACTTAGTGAGGCCCTTTGCAACTTATTAAGATCCTGTTTCAAAATAAAGAATAAAAATAGGGATAGGGGTACAGCTTGGAGGCAGAATGCCCCTGGCTGGGTTCCATCCCCAGTAGTACAAAAATAAATAAAGGAAAAAAAAATAGGGCTTAGGATGTAGCTCAGAGGCAGAATGCCTGAGTTTAATCCCCAGTACTGTTAACGAGAAAAAAAAAAAACACCAAACAAACAAACAAATAAAAATAAAGAGCCGGATGTGGTGGCACAAGCTTGTAATCCCAGCTCTTGGGAGGCTGAGACAGGAGGATTGCTCAGGTTCAGAGCCAGCCTCAGCTATTTAGTGAGGCTCTCAGCAACTTAGTGAGACCCTGTTTCCAAATAAAATAAAAACAGGTCTGGGAGTGTAGCCTGGAGGTAGAAAGCCTCTGGGTTCCATCCCCAGCACTACAGAAAACACAAACAAACAAACAAAAAACACCTAAAGACTTATAAGGCATAAACATTCTAGGGAGCTAAAGACACAAGTTACCCCAGAGTAAGGTTTGGTTTTTTTTACTTTAGTGAGATAACATGTGGTAAGTGTTATCTCTGTTCAATGAATGAGAGAAGAGAGGGGCTGGGGGGAGGAGCAACCTGGATAGGAAGTGGGGGGGTCATGAGGACCTGAGAGGTCCCGGCCCCCCACAGCCGCCCGTCCTGTGTACTCACTGCACTTTGGAGGCCAGGGTCTCGGCCCCAGCATACTGGAGGGAGGGGGAAAGCAGCACTGGGGGCGGCTGTTCCTCCCGGGGAGGTGCACAGTTCTCACCAGGCTCCTCAAAGCCCACCCCGGGCTCTCCCTTCAAGGGCCGGCAGCTCAGGATGGAGGCAGTACCTGTGGGGAGAGCTGGGTCAGGTCTGCTGTGAACTCCTCCCAGTGCCCCTAGCCCCTGCCTGAGCCCCGATACCTGCTCCCAGCTCCCCTCGGTCCAGCACCCTCCGTACAGCTGCCACACTGCTCCCGTGATAGGCCATGTGCCACTTCTTGGTTAGCGTCCCAGCTTCCAGGCGGGGGTTCGCCCTAGGAGGATGACAGGACAAGGTCACTGGCCCCCCCAAGCCCGTCACTTTTTGCTTGCCCCTCCCTCCTTTCTCAAGGGGGCCTGAGCAGCAGGGGAAACTTGACTCTGGCTCCTCCGTACCTGAGGTTGAACCTGCACCAGCCGAAGGGCAGTGCGTACTCCCGGGGCGGCTCCCCTCGACGCCTGTGGGCCTCATCTCCTCGCAACTTCCGACAAGACTCACAGTAGCACAGGCTGCGCTTCGGCGGAGGCATGAAGTAATCCTCTGCGGGACAGTGCGGGGCGGGCTGGGGGCTGCGGTTCCCGCCCTAGGCCCAGCTGCCCTCCTGCTGCCTGGGCACGACCCTGCCCTGCCCTTGGGAATACGGTGGGTTCTGGGGGACAGGGACTCACCAGGAAGCACCAGCAGTTCTTGGAAGCGGGAGCAGAGAGCATGGTACTCGCAGCTCTTTAGAGGGCTAGCAGCGGGGGGCGGGCCCCAGCACACGCTCTCCTTGATACCTGAGGAGGTGGAGGGACACAGGTCACAGGAGCCCGAGCCAGAAGAATGGGGATGGGGCAGGGGTAGGAGGCTAGGGTGGAGTCCCGGTCCTTCAGGCTGGCGCACCATCCACCATGTCGGCTTTCTCCATGTCCCCTTGGGTTCCTGCACTCTTCCCACTGGCAGCCCCTGGTTCAGGGCTCACAATCGTCACCTGCAGGGGAAACAGGTGATCAGCCAGAGGCCGACCAGTCCCCAGGGCCTGGGGATTCCCTCTGTGGGTGACAAGCTTCCAGTCTCCCAGGAACTCCTTCCTACCGGCCTGCACTGCCACTGACCTGCTCACACTGCCCGTAGAGGTCCACAAGGGCGTGGCAGGGCTGGGGCACGTCCGGCACAGCAACCCCTTGGTCCACCCCATTGACATGGAGATGCAGCCCCCCGGAGCTGTCTAGCCGAAGCCCCAAGATGGTGCCTTCAGGACATGTATCCAGATTGGGCCCAAACTTCTCGCAGATCTGGAGGGAGAGACCTACTGTTTCCAGACATCAGACTCGCACCAGAGCCACCACCCTGCCTCCCGTGCCGCTTGCAGTTGCCCGTCCGAGCTCTCTGGCTCATGCCCACTGTCCAGGCTGGACCCATTTCTTTCTTTCTTTTTTTCATTTGGTACAGGGAGTTAAACCCAAGAGCATTCTACCTATGAGCTACATCCCCAACCCCTTTATTTTGTTTTGAAACAGGATCTTGCTAGGTTGCTGAGAGCCACTAGGTACTTGAGCCTGTGACCCTCCTGGTCCGCCTCCTAAGTACTGGAATTACAGCTGCATACCACGACATTCAGGTACCCCCAAACTTTTGTATTTATTATTTATGTATTTATTTATTTTTGTCCTATTTTATTTGGAAACAGGGCCTTGCTAGCTTTATGAGTCTCACTACTTGCTGAGACTGCCTCCAACCTGCAGTTCTCCTGTCTTACTTAGCCTCCTAGTACTGGAATTACAGGCATGCACTTCCATACCCAGCCTTATTTTTTATTTTGAAACAGTGTCTCACTAAATTGCTGAGGCTTGCCTCAAACCTGTTATCCTCCTGTCTCAGCCTCCCAAGTACTGGGATTATAGGCTGTGCCACCACACCCAGGTCTACCCCATTCTGCTTACTGAACTGTAACATTCTCTTTTGTGTGTTTGGTACTGAGGTTGAACCTAGGGCACCTTAGTTCTGAGCTACACCCCAAGCCCTATATTATCTTATTTACTTATTTATTCATTTATTGTTACGGTACTGGGGATTGAACCCAGGGGTATTCTACCTTCAAACGATACCCCCTGCCCTACTTTTTTTTATTCGTTATTTTGCAACAGGTTCTCAATAAGTTGCAGAGGGCCTAAGTAGCTGAGGTTGTCCACAAACCTGCAATCCTCCTGTCTCAGCCTCCCAAGGACTAGGATTACAAACATGCACCACCACACCTGGCTTTTTTTGTACTGGGGATGGAACCCAGGAGCATTTTGCCTCAGAGCTCCAGCCCTATTTTTTATTCTTTTTTTGGGGGGTGGGGTGGGGGAGTTGGTATTGAGGGTGGAACCCAGAGGCTTTCTACCTCTGGGCTATACTCCCAGACCTATTTTACATTTTTATTTGGAAAGAGGATCTCACTAAGTTGCTGAGAGCCTCACTAAGTAGCTGAGGCTGGCTTTTAACCTGCACGATCCTCCTGTCTTAGCCTCCCAAGCCCAAAGATTACAAGCGCTGGGCTTTATATTTTTTATTCTTTATTTTGAAACAAGGTCTCACTAAGTTGCAGAGGGCCTCACTAAGTAGCTGAGGCTGGCCACAATCCACAATCTTCCTGTTTCAGCCTCTCAAGTACTGAGATTAAAAGCATGTGCCACTACACCAGCTAGCTTTATCTTATTTACTTATTTTTGGTACTGAGGATTAAATCCAGTGGATTCTATCTCTGAGCTACACTCTCAGCATTTTATCTTTCTTTTTTTTTTTTTTGAAACAGGGTCTTGCTAAATTGCTAAGGCTAGAGAAAACCATTGATCCTCCTGTTTCAGCTTCCCAAGTACTGGGATTACAAGTGTGCGCCACCATGCCTGGCTCTTTTGTATGTGTACTTGCTTGTTTATTTATTTGTGTGTGTGTGTGTGTGTGTGTGTGTGTGTGTGTGGTACTGGGGGTGGAACCCAGGGGCTTTTCTATCTCCGGGCTATACTCCCAGACCTATTTTATACTTTATTTGGAAACAGGGTCTCACTAAATTGCTGAGAGCCTCACTAAGTATCTGAGGCTGGCTTTGAACCTAAGTGATCCTCCTGTCTCAGCCTCCCAAGCGCTGGGATTACAAGCGTGCGCCACCACGCCCAGCTTGTTTGTTTATTTTTTATTTATTTATTTATTTATTTTGGTGGTACTGGGGTTCCTGGAAGCCCTTCTACCTCCGGGCTACACTCCCAGACCTATTTTATATATTTTTAAAATTTGGAAACAGGGTCTCTTAAGCCAGCTCGGCTGGCTTCGAATCTGCGCGATCCTCCTGTCTCCGCCTCCCAAGTGTGGGGATTACAAGCGTGCGCCACCACGCCCGGCTCTCATTTTCTTTTTTGAAACAGGATGTCACTAAGTTGCTGAGGCTGGCTTTGAACCTCCCAAATACTGGGATATAGGCATGTGCTAACATACCTGGCTACCTAATTGTAACAGTCTCAATGGCAGAGCAGAGGAGAAAGCAATGGCATGCTGACTGACCAGGTCATGACATCATGCCCCGTCCACCCGCTGCCTCCCCTCAGACCTGCAGTCCTAGCGCTAAGACTATGAGTCCCACTTGTCTCTCTGGCCAGTCCTTCCCGATGCAGAGGCCCAACCCTCTGTCTTCTTTCTGGCTCCCTGCTCACCTTGAGGCCATTGTGGAAAACACCACGGCCCCGCAGCAGCCATGCTGCACGTTTAAAGGCGCAGGCAGAGGCAGGGAAGTTGAGCCTTTCAGGTGGGCAAGTGATGACTCCCAGAACAAGGGAGGAAGTCCACTGTCGGTTCAGGAAGTCTATCCGCACCTGCAGAAGAAATGACTTCACGGCATGGCCTCCTGAGCGAGGCCAGCCACCCTGGATCTGCTCCTCACCCCAGCCAGGGAGGGGAAATTGTACTTTTTTTTTTTTTTGATGCTGAGGATTGAACCTAGGGTTTCATGTACAGCAGACAAGTGCTCTACCACCCAGCCACAACCCTCAGCCTCCTTCCCTCTTTACGCCTTGACCTTACTGTCACCTCTCTATAAGGATTCCTGTCCCTATGGGTTTCCTCATCTGACTAAGTTTTGACATATCTCTTGGTTTGCAATAGAAGGGCCCCTCCAGGAGGGTTGGTTCTGGGTCACCCTGGAGCAAGAGGAGCTGGGGAGGAGGCAGGGCGTACCTGAACTAGCAGCTGGGGCACCAGGGGCTGGCTGATAACAACGATGCCCTGATTGTAGCTGGCTACTCGCGTGGCTGTTCGGTTTCCATTGGACAAGAGGATATTCTTTCCATGGTTCTCCAGGAACTCGAGGGCTGTGGGCATAATGCCCACTTGATTCTGGCCCTGGTGTGGAGGAAGACACTGAGCTGCACGAGGAACCCATGGCAGGCTGACCCACCGCATTGGAGTACACACAAAGCTTAAGTAGATGCTTCTGCTGGGCCATCAGCCGACCCAAGAACCTGGCATCTGATGACCCCCCCACCCCGCTGCCCATCGCAGGCCCGGCGAGCCCTGCCCGCTTCTTACTCCCAGGCCACGCTCCTCGCCGTCGTCATCCTCTTCGCCCTCACTGCCGGTGTCTGAGCTAAGGGAAGGAGGCTGGGTGCCTTCCGACTCCTCTAGCCTCGTGGAGCTGACAATCGACACACTGCGCACCGGCCCGTACAGATCCAATACTGCCCACACGGTCTGGGGACACAAGACTCGGGACATTAGAGATCAGCACAAGACCGCCCCCCAGAAGCCGCTCCAAGAACCCAAAGCAGCTCTCAGGTCTACCTTGGCAATGCCGGTGGCCGCAGGCCCCATGTCCTCTCCATCCACCAGGATGTGCATGGTGTCGTCTGCTCCTCGGCGAATGCCCACACGGCTACCCACCTAGGACCGTGATGGGCAAGGACAGATGCTCAGCCCGCCCACCTCGCTCCGCCATGCGCTCCCCCCGCGCCCCGCGGTGGCTGCTCACCCCTAGCCTCTCTAGGTTCCGGCCGTAGTTCATCCTCTGGAGCTGCCCATCTCGCCTCACTTCACAGCTGGACACCATCCAGGTGGTCTTGGTCCGGAGCTCTGGAAGGGAAGGAGGCAGCCCTGGACCGCCGCCTGCTCCGGGCCCCATCTCCCCTGGGGCCAGCGTGGTCAGCCCTAGCCGGAGGGAACCTGCCCACTTCTCATCCAGTTCTTCCACTTTCACCTGCAAAAGACACACATGAGCGGGCGCTCTGAAGGGTTCGAGGGGCCAGCAGCTCCCACCACGTCTCAAGAGCCCACCTCAAAGACTTCCTCAGCCTTGAGTTCCTTGGTGCTGAAGACAAGGCCGTGGGTGTAGCCCGCGGCCCGCACTGCCCTTGTGCCGTCCTCCTCCAGATTGACATTCTTGCCACAAGTGCTGTGGAACCGGTGAGCTACCCCAGCCACTGTGGATAGATAGATGGCCAGGGGGAGAATCAGGGCAGCGGCTTAAAAGGAGATGCAGAGCCAAACTTTTAGACGGCTTCCTGACCTCTTCTTTTTCCCACGACCAGCCTCATTTTCAAACCCTACTGCGTGGGTGGCATGGAAGCATCGCGGTTCTGTGTCCCTGGTATAACCCCCATGCACCCTTGAGCAGGTCCCTTGGGCCCATAGCAGGCACCTGGGGAGTGCAGGGGGAATGACTTCTCAGTGGCAGTGTTGCTGGTCGCCAGGCTGTTGTCCATGGGGCCGGTGGCATTGGTGATGGACACCTGGACACACTGGCCATAGAGATCCACTACTGCATACACCTCTGCATAGAGAAGGAAGGAGTGAGAAGCCTGAGAGCCTGGGCAGCCTGCACTGAGGGTGGCTGGCCAGAAGCCACAGAGTAGTCACCTTTACCCGGAGGCAAGCCTGAGCAGGCAGCGCCTTGGTCCTGGCCATTGATGAAATAGTGCAGGTCACCCTTGGCGGTTCGCATCATGCCGATGCGTGCACCTGTGCCCAGTGCATCCAGGTCACACCCATAGTTGTTGCGCATCGTGTTACCATCTTGCATGATGGCTGTGCCACTGGGGAGACGAGCAGAGGGGTGGGTTAGTCTCCAGCCCTTCTCTCCCACTGGCCCCTGCTGAGTTCCTGCCTGTCGGAACCCTCCAATGTCTTGGATGTGGGGGAGCAGATGTCTTGACCTAGGACTGCGGCCCAATTCTTTCTCCACTGCTCATAAGGTCTCCTCAGGGAGAAGCAGGGGCTTCTTCAAGAGGAAGAAGAGTCCCTGCAGGCTGAGCAAGCTACCCAGAATTTAACGGAAGCCTAGATATCCTAGGCCTGCCACTGCCCGCAGCTGCCAAAGGCCTACACCCTGCTTTCCTGATCCCAGCAGCTTCACTCAGTCCCATCCTGCTGGTCCCAAGAACAGGCGGCCCAACCTCAGCATCCACGTGTCATAGTCGATGTCTGTCATGGTGTTGGGGAATTCCAGGTCTTCAGGCCGAATCGCAGTCACTCCTGGGAAGACGCAGGGGAAGGTCAAGCTGGCTCCCTGGGCCACAGGCACGCCACGCCGCACCCACACACCGACGCCCCCTCACCAGCCTCGATGGAGCCTGACCAGCGGTCCACCATCTTCTGAATGACAATTTCGAACAGCTCTCCATCCCGAAGGGCCCTAACGAGGAAGAGTGGCTGTCGTTGAGGCCTCACTGGGGTGGGCAGGAGGAAAGGGGAAATGTGGCATTTCAGACTGACCGGTTGGAAATGACAATGGCGTCATTGAACTCGCTGCGGCAGTTGTGGCGCAGCGCGGTGCGGCCCCCATTGGTGATGACGGCATTACTGCCATGCAGCTGGTGAAAGCGCAGGTCGGAGCCCCCGGCCCCCGAGGACGGAGAGCTTGGTGACACCTGGTTGTTGCCCTCAGGGAGCGCCTCAGGGACTGGAGGTACCTCTGAAGGAATGGACATCACCCGTTAGGTCTCTGGGTGCCTCCAAGGCCTCCCGAGCCACCCTGCCCCCTCACCCAGCCCAGCCCGGCCCTCACCCACGTCGTCCACTATGGTGGCCTGGGCCGCCTGGCCGTAGAGGTCGACGACAGCATAGACGCCTGGGGGTACGTTCCAGGCCGCAGGGCCCTGAGTCATTCCATTGACAAAGAAGTGGAGAGTCCCGTCCTCCCGCCGCACCACACCCACCGTGTCCCCTGCCTTGGAAGAAGGGGGGCTGGAGTGAGGAGTCAGGCAGAGTTCCTGCCTGGGATGGTCCTGCTTCCGCCCCGCCTGGCCGGCTCCCTGACTGCTGCACCCAGGGCAACCCCCACCTTGAGGCGATCCAGGTTGTGCCCGTATTCATCCAGGATGGTTGTCCCATTGTGCATCACCCCGTTCCCAGTCATCATCCAGGTCCCTGTGGGGGTAAGAAGTGGCAGAGGACATGAGGGGAAGCAGGCCTCTTCTCCCTTCCACAGCAGCCCCACAGACTCCCCTGAGCCCAAAGCCCCCTTCCCTTTAAGATGTGGCTCTCTTCTTGCAGGGACAAGAGAACTGCAGTTCCCAAATGGCAGCCACAGCCTCTGCCCCCAGGGTACTCTCCAGCCACGGGGTGAACCATCACAAGTTGAAGGGTAAGAAAGGGGCCAGAGAACGCAGGCCAGGGCAGCAGGGACCGCTTCCTCCCTGGGACCCCGGCCCAGCCCAGCCCCTCTTGGGAGCTCACCAGAGCGCAAGTTAGTCATGGTGGAGGGCAACTGGAGGTAGGCAGGGTTATGGGTGGTGACGCCGATCTCAATGGAGCCAGCCCATTTGTCCACCATCTTGTCGATGCGCACCTGGAACACCTCTCCGTCCCGCAACGCTCTGCTGCTAAGCACCACGCCATGATTGAAGTCATCAGTAGCACTGGGGACAAGGAAGGTGGGGATTCAGATCCCAACACACCCTGAGTGCACCGTGGCTTATCCCAGAGGTGCTCAAGCATTGCGCGCTGCCCAGGCCCGCCAACCAGACCTCACAATCCCGGTGGTCCCCTCTGCCTCCCGCAGCTCCACCCCACCCCGCCAGGCCACTGCAGCCCTCAGCAGGCACCTCCCACCCAGGGCATACTGGGGCCTCAGGGCGGTGCGTCCCTCGTGGGTGATGGCTGCCTTCTGCCCACAATTGGGGTGGAAGAGCAGGCGCTCGGGCTCGGCCTGGGCGGCGGGGGCGCTGCGGCGCAGTGCACCCTCGGGTGAAAGCGCCCGCAGAATGGCGTTGTTGCGGCGGAGGCGGTCGCTGTGGTTATTGTTGTGGACGATGGTGACCTTCACAGCCATCCCGTACAAGTCCACCACGCCGTACACCACCGGGGGCGTTGTGGGCGCAGCCACACCTGCGGCGGGAGAGTGAGCGCAGACGGCACGGCACTGGAGCAGGAGGGAGGCTGCCCCCGACGGCGCTTACCCTGGTCGGTGCCATTGATGAAGAAGTGCAAGGCAGAGTTGGACTTCCTCGTGAGGCCAATGTGGTCACCCTCCTACTCAAAGTAGAAAGACAGCTGAAGTCAGCCACATCCGGGTTCCAGAGCACCCCGGGGCCTCCTACCACCCCATTCCCTAAAGGATCCACCCACGTCTCAGACCACCCTGCAGGACAGGCTGGGGAGGTCTGCGTCCCTGTTTTCCAACACGATGATTTCCACGCCTCACTGAATGCTCAATGTTAAGTCAGGAAAGGAGTTAAAACATCTTTGTGTGTGTGTGTGTGTGTGTGTGTGTGTGTGTGTGTGTGGTACTGGGGTTTCTGGAAGCCCTTCTACCTCCAGGCTACACTCCCAGACCTAATTTTTTATACACACACACACACACACACACACACACACACACTCCGGGCTACACTCCCAGACCTATTTTTACATTTTTTATTTGGAAATAGGTAGGGTCTCCTAAGCCAGCGCGCACGGCTGGCTTCGAACCTGCGCGATCCTCCTGTCTCTGCCTCCCAAGCGCGGGGATTACAAGCATGCGCCATCACGCCCGGCTTTTTTTATATATTTTTATTTGGAAACCGGGTCTCTTAAGCCAGCAAGGTTGGCTTCGAACCTGCGCGATCCTCCTGTCTCCACCTCCCAAGCAGTGGGATTACAAGTGTGCATCACCACGCCCAGCTTTTTTTTTTATACCGGGGATTAGCCAGGTGGCATATACCTGTAATCCCGGTACTTGGGAGGCTGAGACAGGAGGATCACAGGTTCGTAGCCAGCCTCAACAATTTATAGTGAAGACCTCTGCAACTAAGTAAGACTGTTTCAAGATAAAAAATAAAGCCGGGCGTGGTGGCACACTCTTGTAATCCTAGTACTTGGGAGGCTGAGACAGGAGGATTGTGGTTCACCGACAGCCTCAGCTACTTAGTGAGGCCCTCTGCAACTTAGTGAGACCCTGTTTCAAAATAAAGAATAAAAAATAGGGATGGGGGTATAGCTCAGAGGTAGAGTGCCCCTGGATTCAATCTCATGTACCAAAAAAATAAAAATTAAAATAGGGCTGGGAGTGGAGCACAGAGGTAGAATGCCCCTGGGTTCAATCCCCATTACCACAAAAAACAAAAACAAAAACAAAAAACAAAAGACAACTACCAACCTCTGAACTACAACCCCAACCCTATTTTACTTTTTATTTTAAAACAGTCTCACTAAGTTGGTGAGGGCCTTGCTAAGTTGCTGAGACTGGCCTCTAACCTGTAATCCTCCTATCTCAGCCTCCCAAATACCAGGATTACAAGATTGCACCGAGTTAAACCATCTTTAAACATCAAGTTCAGCCAGGCGTGGTGGCGCACGCTTATAATCCCTGCACTTAGGAGGCAGACACAGGAGGATCGTGCAGGTTCGAAGCCAGCCGCGCTGGCTTAAGAGACCCTGTTTCCCAAAAATAAAAAAGTATAAAATAGGTCTGGGAGTGTATCCTGGAGGTAGAAGGGCTTCCAGGAACCCCAGGACCACCAGAAAAAAAACAAAAAACAAAAAAACATCAAGTTTAGCCGGGTGTGGTGGTGCACACTTGTAATCCCTGCACTTGGGAATCTGAGACAGGAGGATCATGCAGGTTCAAAGCCAGCCTCAGCTACTTAGTGAGGCTTTCAACAACTTATGAGACCCTGTTTCCAAATATAATATAAAATAGGTCTGAGAGTATAGCCCGGAGGTAGAAGCCCCTGGGTTCCACTCGCAGTACCACACACACACACAAAAAAAATCAAGTTCTTTAAAGTTAAATCTACAAAGTAACCAGGTGTGGTAGCGCACACTTGTAATCCTCGCGCTTGGGAGGCTGAAACAAGAGGATCGTGCAGGTTCAGAGCTAGCCTCAGCTACTCAGTGAGGCTCTCAGCAACTTAGTGAGACCCTGTTTCCAAATAAAATATAATATAGGTCTGGGAGTGTAGTTCAGAGGTAGAAGGCCCCTGGGTTCCATCTCCAGTACCATTAAAATAAAAAAAAATTCGGGGGAGTGGTGAGTTGGCCCGTGCCACCATCCCCCCCCCCATGCCATTTTGGCATGGGGCTGTAACTATTTTCTGTATTTCTATTTTCTGTATTTCTATCTTTTAATAAACTTCTTTAAGTCTTCAAAAAGAAAAATTCTACATAGTAAGTGCTACAGGGGATGGGATATGGCTGAGGCAGAGCACTTGCTTAGCACATAGGAAGCCCTGGGTCCTATCTCAGGGCTGGGGTTGGGGTAGTGCTGCTAGTAGCCTCCTCCCCTTTTTTGTGGAGTGAGGGATTAAACCGGGTCCGCACACATGCCAGACAAGTGCTCCAGCACTGTGCTCTGACAGCGGCTGCATCCCCAGCCCCTGCTGTAGAGCCAGTTGGGCAACCTGGTCTTTTCAGAAGGAACTTCACGCAGAGACAAAGGGACTTGCTCTAAGTCACAGAGGAGACCGCTATGAGGTGCCCAGGCAGGGACGCAGACTACCCACCTCCCCGGAGTCCTAGCCTCACCTGTAGCTCATCCAAACTGAATTCACAGTACTCCCGGCGCGTGCCCTTGCCGTTGGTGAGGATCCCACAGCCGCTCATCATGATAGTGCCTGGGTGAAGGGACCATCATGCTTCCTGATTAGGGTGCAGGCATGCTTCCCTTGGCAACCCCAGGCCTGTTCCCACAGTTCCCCATCAGGGACTGGTACCTGACTGGAGGTTGGTCATGGTGGCTGGGTACTCCAGGCTGTTGGGGTTGTGGGTGGTGACGCCAATCTCGATGGAGCCTGACCACTTATCTACAAGCTTGTCTATGCGGATCTGAGATTGAGTGATAGCAGACAAGAGAGGTAGAGACGGGACCCTGACCCCTGACCTCCCCCAGGCTCCACCCTCTTGGCATCAAGGGCTGATGAGTCTCATCTTTAGCTCTCAGAGGGTGAGGCACCGGCCGACCCCAGGGTCTTGCACACCTCAAACATTTCATTGTCCCGAAGTGGGCGGTTGGTCATGACGACCCCATTGTTGAATTCATCCAGGGGCCGCCGGCGCTCTGCTGTCTTATTATTGTTGCTGAGTTTGATGAGGGTCCCACACTTCTCATGAAAGAGCAGAGCATCGTTGGAAGTGAGGATGGGCGAGGTGGCAGCACCGCCAGACCCCAGCCCATCCCCTGCCAGTGGGGAGGTCAGGTTCACATTCAGGAGCCCCCCGTTGTAGGCAGACAGGATGGCGTTGCTCACCACCTCGGAGAGCTCCATGCTGGCAAAGTCTAGAGCAGCAGGATGGAGAGAAGAGGCTGGAATGAGGCTCTACACGCTCAGGCTTGGTGCCCTCTCTCCCTACCCTTCTCCTAAAGTCCCTCCCTGTCCACCTCCTTGCCCACTCCCCTCCCCAGGACCTCCCCGAAGCCCTCACCATTATGCGACTCAAGGCTGTTAGGAAACGTCTCCGGCCGGGCCTGCGCTGGGGACACCATGAAGGCTGGGGACCAGGCAGGATGGGAGGGGAATAAGGGTTCAGCCTCTGCTTTAGGGCCCATAGCCAGGAGACCCTCTCTCTCCCCAGAAGAGACTCAAGGGTCTGGATGGCACTGCCCACACCCAGCCTTGACCAGCACTACATCAGCCCGACTCCTTCGGCCACGCCCCCTGTCCCCCCAGCACCCTAGCTGTGTTCTCACCTTCATCTCCAGAAGTCCCCTGTTCAGCCAAGGCAGAATCTTCAGGGGGAGCTGAGGGCTCAAGGGGAGGTGTGGGGACGGGAGTAGGGGGGCTGAAGCCTGGCTCAGAGGGGAGCACGGTGATCTGGGTGCATTTGCCATAAAGGTCCACGACAGCCCATACACGAGCAGGCAGGCCCGTGGCAGCCACACCACAATCCCGCCCATTCACCCAGAGCCGCAGCTCCCCGGCAACGGTGCGCTCCACACCCACTCGGTCCCCTTCGCCAAGTTGGTCCAGATCCTGGCCGTACTCCTCCAGTACAGAGCGCCCATTCCTCAGTACCGAGCAGCCTGACACAACCCAGGAGCCCCCCTTCAGCCCCGTGGCACTGCTTGGGAAATCCAGCACACTGGGGTCCAGCGCCGTCACGCCGATCTCAATGGAGCCACTCCAGGAGTTGACCTATGATGGGGGCGGTGGACAGAGAGATTCAGGGTGGACAATCGGTGGGTCTACCAGCCCTGGAACACGTATTCCACAGGCCTCTGTGTCCCCCTCTCACCACGTCTCAGGCACTGACTAGAGAAGCAGACCTACAGGTAATTTTCTGGGCCCTGCCTCAGGACCCTTCGGGCTCCAGCAACTCTACCCTGTATCCAGGTGCTTAGTATACCTGCAACATCCCTTTCCCCACTAGCCAAGTTAAATTCCCTGGTTCCAG
The DNA here is from genome assembly GCF_963383645.1 of Muscardinus avellanarius. Lineage (NCBI taxonomy): Eukaryota > Metazoa > Chordata > Mammalia > Rodentia > Gliridae > Muscardinus > Muscardinus avellanarius. The sequence goes on along the minus strand of NC_137802.1, from coordinate 16,243,950 downwards.
CTGCCTCTAACTTTCTTGTCGTTATGGTTCTTCAACCCCACAAATTCACAGGCTTCTCTGCCCATGCCCTTTGCCCTTGTAAATCGCTCTCTTCTCCCTAGCCCAGGCTCCCCTGGATTCACTCTCCTCCCAAATTCTTCCTCCGTGAGCCAAGTAAATCACTTCCCTGGCCCCACCTGAGAGTTCTTCCTTCAGTGGTTTCCTTCTTTCCTTGGGATCTCTCCTTCCCATCACGGCTCTGACATCCCTCCAAACGCCATCCCCAACCGAGCTGACGCCAGGAGACCCGTTCCCCGGCGATGCTGGTGGGTGGCTCCCTCTGTGCCTATCCAGTCTCCAGGCCTCGGGTTTCCTCAAGCTCCCGTTTCCTTCGGAACGACCGTTTCTGCGCCGTGCTCGGGGCTGTCTCCTGCCCACCCCCTGGCGCCCCCGGGCCCCGGTGACGGGGGCTTTGTGGGTGTGCTGCCCCGGCCTCTTCTGGACCCTCCCGCGACCCTCCGCGTCTCGGTTCCGCGGCCCCAGCTCTGCACCTTGCGGTCGATGCGGACGGTGAAGACGCGTCCATCGCGCAAGGGCTCTCGACTCAGCACCAAGCCGTGGTTAAACTCCTGGCCCGGCTGCTGCCGCCGCGCCGTCCGCCCGCAGGCCGACAGGCTCACCAGGCGCCCGGTGCGCGGGTGCAGCTCCCCGCAACCGCCGAGACCCCCGCCGGGCCCCGCGCCGCCCCCGCCCGGCCCGGGCCCGGGCCCTCCCCCGGAGCCCCCGCTCCCACCCGACCCCGCCGCCATCGCCGCTGACACCCGGGCCGCGCGACAGCCGCGCTTGGCGGCACCGTGGCAACCGCGAAGGGCAGACACCCTGAGGGAATACGACCCGGGCTGGGCCGGGCGTGCTTTACGGCACGGCCGGGCAACGAAGCCTCCCGGGCTAGGGAACTCAGGGCTACCACAGTGGGAACGGAAGGGCGACGGGGTCGGGGAGGCTTGCTTTACGGCACGGAGAGATGACGGAGTGGCTGCGAGAGGCGAAGGCTTGGGCAGGGAGCTTTTGCGACAGTGGAAGGAAGAAATGCCTGCCGCAGGCCTCTTTACGACGGAGGGGAGATGGCGCCCGGCGCGCTTTGCGACAGCAGCGCCGACGACCCCGCCCTCCCCGGGGAGGGGACACACTCAGGTGTTCGCTTTACGGCAAGGGGGAAGTGTACCCTGCGCGCTGCCGGCTTTATCGGGGCGCAAGCGGGGTCTGGAGGACACGGAGGAAAAACAGCTTTATAACGAAGTCTCCATCCTCTGCGTCGCCGAGACCAAAAGTGTCGCAGTCCTCCCCGCTTCGCATCACACATCTCCGGAGAGACAAAGCGAGCCAATTTGGGGATGAGGAGGAGAAAAGTTGTGGCTAATTCAAGTGGAGCCCAACAGGAACTCCAACCAAACCCTTAGGACTTTAAAGCCACAGACAGAGCCCAACCCCGAAAGGAAGTTTCCAGCAGCAGCGACAACGACCCTAAAAGACTTCCCCGGAGCAATTAACGAGCCCCCAACTCAACTCCAGGAGACTCGCGCTGGGGGGGGGGATCGGTGACGTCACAATTAAAGGCTTCTGGCCCCGACGATGATTGGCTGATTTGGACGAGGGGCGGTGATGGAGCAGAAGGGCGGGAACAAATTGCAGAGACAAAGGAAGATTTTGGGTGGGACAAAAAGGAAGGGCGAGCGGAGGGGCTTCCAGCCCTAGATCGCCAGTCTTTATGCCGTCCCCCGCGGCCCCCCGGAGCTGAGCGACGCCGCCCCGGCCGGCGCCGAGCCCCCCACCCCCGCGCGGGGCGTGGCCGGGGCGGGGCCATGTGGAGGGCGGGGCGGGGTGGCTGACAGTGGCCCCCCGTTGGGGCCATGGAGAAGCCAGAGTCCCCGGGAGTTGCCGGCGGCCTCAGTGGGGGCCCCCCTAGAACGGCAGCCAAGGAAGGGGTCGCCTTCGTTCCTAATCCTGCTCCAAGCCTACCCCCCGAGGGGGTAGTGGACCCCCAGCCCGGGCCTAGTCAGCACCCTGGGGAGGTCGCGGGGCACAGCCTTGAGTCCGAGCCCACCCCTCCCTGTCCCGGGACATCGGGTGCGAACAGCTCAGGATGCAGTGCGCGCTGCCGATCAACTTGCTCGCACCCCCACTCCAGTGAAGACCGGCCCCGGAGCATCCTCAAAAACACCAGCTCCATCTTGATACATGGATCCCCCAAAGCGGAGAAGTAAGGCGCCCAGCTCTGATGGCGGGCCACCCAGAGACTGGCGGGAGGAGCTCAGAACCCCTGCGAGGGCGGAGCCTTGAGGGAAGAGGTGGAGCCCGGAGAAGTAGGCGTGAGAGTAGGTGAGGGCCCTTGGATGGGAAATCTGAGACCTCTGCGGAGCAGCAGGTGTCTCATAAATCCTGGCCACACTGCACCGTGACTTTCATTGGGTCTGATTCTATCCCTAGTCTCTACAAGGGAGTGTGAAGAAAGTTTATTTATGTTGTGGTACTGGGGGTGGAACACAGGGGCTTTTCTACCTTCAGGCTATACTCCGAGACCCATTTTATACTTTATTTGGGAACAGGGTCTCGATAAACTGCTGAGAGCCTCACTAAGTAGCCGAGGCTGGCTTTGAACCTGTGCAATCCTCCTGTCTCAGCCTTGTGTGTGTGTGTGTGTGTGTGTGGGAGGGAGATTACAAGCGTGCGCTACCACACCGGCTGAGAAAAGTTTTTTTTTTGGGGGGGGGGCGGGCCTGGGGATGTAACCCAGAGGCATTCGACCTCCAAGCTAACCCCCTGCCCTGTTTTTTTTTTTTTTTTTTTTTTTGTGGTACTGGGGGTGGAAGAGGCTTTCTACCTCCAGGCTATACTCCCAGACCTTTTTTAAATATTTTATTTGGAAACAGGGTCTCACTAAGTTGCTGAAAGTCTCACTAAGTAGCTGAGGCTGGCTTTGAACCTTTGTGATCCTCCTGTCTCAGCCTCCCAAGGGTGGGGATTACAAGCGTCCGCCACCACGACCGGCTTCCCTGCCCTGTTTTTTATACTTTAGTTTGAAACAGTGTCTCGCTAAGTTGCAGAGGGCCTCACTAAGTAGCTGAGGCTGTCCACAAACCGAACCGGGATCCTCTAGTCTCAGCCTCCCGAATTGCTGGGATAACAACCGTGCGATTCCACACCAGGCCTGAGAAAAGTTTTGGAGTGACTGGAAGAATGAGGGAAGGCTGTGAGGAGGGGGTCACTAGGAGGTGTCCTCCCCCTTTTCTTTGTCTCCTCATCCCCAGGAAAAAGGCTCAGCGCTGGGATGAAATGAATATCCTGGCCACCCACCACCCTCTTGACAAGGATTATGGGTTTATGAAGGTGGACGAGCCCAGCACCCCTTACCACAGGTGCCAAACCTTCAGGCCCAGCTTTTCAGCCTAGACTTTCTGTTTTATTACAATGAGGCGCCCGGGGGGAGGAGGTAGAGAAGCCCACTGGCTAGATGCCTGCTGAACCCCTCAGCACCACTTCTTCCTCTGCAGGCTGCAGGACAGTAATGAGGATCTGGTGGCAGGGTCCTCCCTCAAGATAACTCCTGAGATGCTGGCAGAGAGGTGAGAGTCCTGTCAGAGATCAGTCAGGGTGTAGGCCTTTACCCCCTCACTTCTCAATTCTACTTTTTGGCACACACACCTGTATTCCCAGTACTTGGGAGGCTGAGACAGGAGGATCATCACAGGTTCGAGGACAGTCTTAGTATAATAGTGAGATTCTCATCAACTTATTAAGACTCTGTTTCAAAAAAAAAAAAAAATAGGGCTGGGGATGTGGCTTGGAGGTAGAATGCCCCTGGGTTCAATCCCCAGTAACAACAATAACTAAAAAAGCAAGCTCCTGAGCTGGGTGTGGAGGCGCACGCTTGTAATCCCAATATTTGGGAGGCTGAGACAGGAAGATCCTGGTTCGTGGCCAGCCTCAGCTACTTAGTGAGGCCCTTTGCAACTCAATGAGACCCTGTTTCAAATTAAAGAATAAAAAAATAGGGCTGGGGGTGTAACTTGAAGGTAGAATGCCCTGGGTTTCATCCCCAGTACCAAAAAAAAAAAAAAAAAGCAAAATCCCAAAATTTCCATTGGGCCTTACCAATATTGATCTGGGTCGGAGAGGGAGGAGTCAGCCAGCTTGGTCCCTTCCACCACCACCGACTGCCGCCATTGTTGATCTGTCCCTTCGGTGCCCCCAACTAATCTTCCTCCCCTTCAGGTTTGCAACAATGGACAATTTCCTCCCCAAGGTCCTGTATGGTGATATCAGAAGCTCAGGGATGGAGGACAACTTTTCCAAGACACGTGAGATGCGGGGTGGGCACTGGATGGAGAGGGAGGTGGAGTGAACCTTCAATGAGAAGCTAGCAGGACAGCCACCGTCTCACACCGGCCCACAGACTCCAGTGACTTTGACAAGCACCGCAAGACACACTACGATGAAGGGAAGTTCTTCAAGACTCAGAAGAACCTGCCCTTGGACCACGACGTGAACAGCAGCAGGGGTGTGGCCAGCATCAGTGGTGGGCGAGGCGTGATGATGGATCCCAGGCTCAGGCTTGGGGAGAGAGGCTGGCCAGGGGGACTGGCCAGAGGAGTCCAAGATAGGACTGTCAACGTGATCCCGGTCCTAGATGTCAAGGGTTAGTGATGGGGGACTTTAGGGACATGAGGGGGATATGGCCCAGTGCCTATTCTTTTCTTTCTTTCTTTTTTTTTTTTTGGTGGTACTGGGGTTTCTGGAAGCCCTTCTACCTCCAGGCTACACTCCCAGACCTGTTTTATATTTTTATTTGGAAACAGGGTCTCTTAAGCCAGCGTGGCTGACTGCGAACCTGCACGATCCTCCTGTCTTCGCCTCCCAAGCGCGGGGATTACAAGCATGCACTACCATGCCCGGCTGAGACCCTTTTTCCAAATAAACAATACAAAATGGTTCTGGGACTGTATCCCAGAGGTAGAAGGGTTTCCAAGGACCTCAGTACCACCAAAAATAAAAATAAAATAAAATAATTTGGGCATGGTGGTGCATACCTGAAATCCCAGCTGAGGCTGGCTTTGAATCTGCGCAGTCCTCCTGTCTCAGCCTCCCAAAGCACTGGGATTACAAGTGTGCACCACCACGCCCGGCTGAGACCCTGTTTTGAAATAAAAACAACTGATCCAGACGTGGTGGCCCACACTTGTAATCCCAACATTTAGGAGGCTGAGACAGGAGGACTGCATGCAGTTTTCGGATAGCCTCAGCTATGTAGTGAGGCCCTGATTCAAAATAAAGATAATAAAGCTGGGTATAGTGGTACACGCTTATAATCCCAGCATTAGTAAACTGAGACAGAGGATCCGGGTTCGCAGGCAGCCTCAACTACTTAGTGAGGCCCTTTGCAACTTAATGAAACCCTTTTACAAAATAAAGAATAAAAAATGGGCTGGGGGTATAGCTCAGAGGTAGAATGCCCCCTGGCTTCCATTCCTAGTACAGAAAAAAAAAAAAAAAAAAAAGCCGGGTGTGATGGTGTATACTTGTAATCCCAGTATTTGGAAGGCTGAGACAGGAGGATCACAAGTTTGAGGACAGCCTCAGCTACTTAGTGGGGCACTCCACTACAAGTGAAGAATAAAAAATTGACCTGGAGGTGTAGCTCGGAGGCAGAAGGGCCCTGAGTTCAATCCCCAGCACCACAAAAGAAAGGAAGGAAGGAAGGAAGGTAGGTAGGGCTGGGAGTATAGCTTGGAGGTAGAATGCCCCAGGTTCAATTCTCTAGTACCTCAAAAAATAAAATAGAGCTGAAGGTGTAGCTCAGAGGTAGCATGTCCCTGAGTTGAATTCCCAGTGCCCAAAACAAAAAGCAAAAAGGTTCAGGGACACCTCCGCAATGTACTGAGACTCTTAGCAACCCAGCAAGACCCTATTTTTTTTTTTTTTTTTGGTGGTACTGGGGTTCCTGGAAGCCCTTCTACCTCTGGGATACACTCCCACGGGCTACACTCCCAGACCTATTTTTTAACTTTTTTATGTGGAAACAGGGTCTCTTAAGCCAGCGAGGCTGGCTCCGAACCAACGCGATCCTCCTGTCTCCGCCTCCCAAGCGCGGGGATTACAAGCGTGCGCCACCACACCCGGCAGCAAGACCCTATTTTAAAACAAAAAATAAAAATGGCTGGGGTATATCTTGGATGTAGAATGTAGAACACCTCTTTTTTTTTTTTTCCAACAGTACTGGGGATGGAACCCAGGGGCATTTGACCTCCGAGCTGCAACCCCGTCCTATTTTTTATTCTTTATTTTGAAAAAAGGTCTCACTGAGTTGCAAAGAACCTAAGTAGCTAAGGCTGTCCATGAACTGCAATCCTCCAGTCTCAGCCTCCTGAATGCTGAGATTATAAGCATGTGCCACCATGCCCAGCCTTCAGCCCTATTTTTTATTCTTTATATTGAAACAGAGCCTCACTGAGTTGCAAAGGGCCTAAGTAGCTGAGGCTGTCTGCGAACCGTGATCCTCCAGTCTCAGCCTCCCAAATGCTGGGATTACAAGTGTGTGCCACCATGCGTGGCTTTGTAGAACACCTCTGTGTTCAATTCCCAGCACCTCACACACATACACATTCACACAAAAAAAAGAAGGAAAGAAGGAAAGAGAGAAAGCCAGGTGTGGTGGCACATGCTTGTAATCTTAGTACTTGGGAAGCTGAGACAGGAGGATTGCAGGTTTGAAGACAGCCTCAGCAAGTAGTGAGACTTTCATCAACCTAGCGAGACCCTGTTTCTTTTTCTTTTCTTTTTTTTTTTTTTTTTTGGTGGTACTGGGAGTGGAACCAGAGGCTTTCTACCTGTGGGCTATACTCCCAGACCTATGTTATATTTTATTTGGAAACAGGGTCTCACTAAGTTGCTGAAAGCCTCACTAAGTAGCTGAGGCTGGCTTCGAACCTGCGCGATCCTCCTGTCTCAGCCTCCCAAGCGCAGGGATTAAAAGCATGAGCCACCAACCCGGCTGACCCTGTTTCAAAATAATTTTTTTTTTTTGAAACAGGGTCTCTTAAGCCAGAGCGGCTGGCCAAGCCAGAGCGGCTGGCTTTGAACCTGCGCGATCCTCCTGTCTCTGCTTCCCAAGCACGGGGATTACAAGCGTGCACCACCACGCCCGGCTCAAAATAAAAATTTCAAGAAGCGCTGAGGGTGTAGCTTGTAGCTTGTAGGTAGAATGCCCCTGGGGTCAATCTGTAGTGGAGAGAGAGAGAGAGAGAGAGAGAGAGAGAGAGAGAGAGAGAGAAACAGACAGACAGACAGACATACTGTTACCAAAAAAAGAGGGGGGGGTGACTAGAAGTGTAGCTTGGAGGTAGAATGTCTCTGGGTTCAATCCCCAGTACCAAAAATGAGAAGGTGGGTAAGAAATGAAAATGAGATTAGAAGCCGGGAGTGGTGGCGCTCGCTTGTAATCCCAGCATTCGGGAGGCTGAGACCGGAGGATCGCGGTTCACAGACAGCCTCAGCTACTTAGCAAGGCTCTCCGCAACTCAGTGAGACCCTGTTTCAAAATAAAGAATAAAAAATAGGGCAGAAGGTGTAGCTCGGAGGTCGAATGCCCCTGGGTTCCATCCCCAGACCCTGCACCAAAAAAAAAAAAAAAAAGAAAGAAAGAAAATGAGCTTCTCCCCTGTGGTGGAGCCACGTGCACACCCTGGGGGCATGGACTTATCGTAGACTCAGTATTCTGGGCAATCCCTCAGATTCCTCAACCTGCAGATCTCATCAGCCCTCAGTGTCGGCCTCCACGCAGTTGGAGCCCATCGACATGAGTCGCAAGGAGTATTACAGCCAAGGAAGATACCTGAGGTCCTGCTCCCACCCTGAGTCAGAAGAGGACTTGACAGAGGAGCAGAACTGTGAGCGCTGGCACGGGCAGCCTAGGGGCGGGAGGGCTGAAGAAACAGCCTACTGGGCCCCAACCCTCGTCCCGTGATGCATCTAGTCTCCACAGGCTGTCGCTAAGAATCCTCTAAGCACTGAAGTCCCTCTTTGGACCACACAGCATTGAGGGTTTTCTGATCACGACAGTGACCAGCTCCCATCTCCCAGCCTCCCAATCCTGTTAGGTCAGGACATCAGCAACAGGTGGCCCTCACCATCCTGAGCCCAAGGCTCATCTTATAGGAGAGGAACCAGGGAGGACCAGAGGGGGTGGGATGCCTTTTAGCTTGGCCACCAACCGCTGGCTCCACACTTCCTCCCTGACTCTTTGCCACTCCATTCCACTCCAGGCGCCCTCATGTCCTGCAAAGACAAGAACCTGGCATCCAACAGGTATCAGCAGCAGGGGGCCAAGGGGCCCAGCTACCAAAGCCCAAGGATCTTAGACAGAGACCGTGGAGGCCGGCAGAACCCTCCAGGGCATAAACGTGAGCCTGGGCAGAGGCAAGGGGTGCTTGCACTGGCCAAGGAGGCAGAGGGTTTGAGTGGGCAGTTGTAGGGAGTCCGGGGATCTCGTGGGCAAGCTCTTAATGTCTGCTTCAAGAAAGCCACTGATCCAGTCAGGCATGGTGACACATGCCTGTAATCCCAGTACTTGAGAGGCTGACAGGAGGATTACAGGTTCTAGGTCAGCCTCAGCAATTTGGTGACACCCTCAACAACCTAGTGAGACTCTGTTTTTTTCTTTTACTTTCTTTCTTTTTCTTTCTTTTTTTTTTTTTTTTTTTGTGGTACTAGGGATCGAACCCTTCTACCTCCGGGCTACACTCGCAGACTTATTTTTATATTTTTTTTATTTGGAAACAGGGTCTCTTACACCAGTGAGGCTGGCTTCGAACCTGCGCAATCCTCCTGTCTCCGCCTCCCAAGCATGGGGATTTCAAGCTTGTGCCACCACGCCCGGCTCTTTTTTTTTTTTTTTTAATTTATGGTGCTAGGGATTGAGCCAAGGGGCATCCTACCTCTGAGCTATACTCCAAGACTTATTTTATTTTTTATTTTTATTTTTTGTGGTACTGGGGATAGAACACAGAGGCTTTCTACCTCCAGGCTACACCCCCCAGTCCTATTTTATACTTTATTTGGAAACAGGGTCTCACTAAGTTGCTGAGAGCCTCACTAAGTAGCTGAGGCTGGCTTCGAACCTGTGCATCCTCCAGTCTCAGCCTCCCAAGCGCGGGGATTACAAGTGTGCGCTACCACGCCCGGCCTTATTTATTTTTTATTTGGAAACAGGGTCTTACTAAGTTTCTGAGAGCCTCACTAAGTTACTGAGGCCGGCTTCGAACTTGGCAGGGTCCTCCTGTCTAACCCCCCAAGTACTGAGATTGTAGGCCCGTGCCACCATGCCCAGCTCATGAGACCCTGTTACAAAACAAAAATTCAAATGGGTCTGGGAGTGTAGCTCAGAGGTAGAATGCCCTGGGTTCAATTCCCAGTACTTCTCCTATACACACACACACACACACACACACACACACACACACACACACACACGAAAGCCACTGACCCCACCTCCTCTCTCTAGATGAAACTCTGCGGCTCCAGTGGACTCAGGAAGAGGAACCCAGACCATGGAAAATGTAGCCAGCTGGGGTGGGGTGAAGACAAGCTTCCCCGGTCCCTACCACTCTAGGGGTAGACAATAAAGAGAAGAGCAGGAGTCGGAGTGCAGTGAATTGGACGGCCGGCTGGGCCTGCTCCATCAAGGAAGGGGTGGGGTGGGAGGGGCACTGCAGGCAGGAAACCAAGAAAGCAGAGAGAAGGAAACCGGAGCAGCGCAGGGACCGACTCCGCGAGAATCCAGGATCTTGAGAAGGCCCAAACGGCAGCGCAGCAGGGTGGCAATGGCTGGTACAATTCATTAGTGAACCCAAAATGTAACCCTCTTCTTTATTACAGCTCCGGGGGGAGGGGTGTACCTCTCCACTTCCAGGTGAGGACACTTGCCTGGGTCACACTGCCTGGAAGTAGCAGAGCCAGGATTTGAACCTAGATCGTCATGCTTCCCCCAAACCCCATCACTAAAGGAGGAAGAGGCAGAGAGGAATCAGGGCCCCAGGAGGAAAGTGACAGCAGATAGTCTCTGGGGCGGGGCTGCGGCTTCTCTGATCTCACCCCCCCACACCCAGGCCCCACCCTTGCCCCTCCCGAAACGGCCTGAAAGTGTGGGGCGAGAGCTCCTCTTCCGACACCCCTTTTCCTTGGGGGAAGAATTGTGCTCCCAGGTTCAACCCGGCAGAGGACCCCTTCCTCCTTCCTCCTCGAGGCCCCTCCTGGGGCAGGGAGCGCCTCTGCCTGCCGCCCCACCTGCCTGGCCCTCGCGGGCTGCTCAGGAGCCGAGATGACCATCAAACTGGACTTTGAAGAGTGTCTCAAGGACTCCCCCCGTTTCCGGTAAGTGTGTGCAGGTCTGGCTGGGAGGCCAAGAAGGGGAAGGTCCCCCAGGTCCCAACAGCTTTCCCCAGGCCGAGACCCCCTTCCAGGGAGTCGGCCTTCAAGGCACCAGAGAGGGGTGGTGGGCCCGAGTGCAAGGTCTGCTATCAAACTGGGGGCCTCAGATGCACTCCGCTGTCAGTGCCTTCCAGCACCCGGAGCTGCTTTTCCCTCCTCTGTCGTCGACTGGGACCCCTGCCCCTCCCCCAGCACCTGCTCTGGGCGGTTAGCAGCTTCCTGCCCTGGCCACATCCACCTCCCTTCTCTTCCGGCTCTGGCCTGGGCTGCGCTGGCTTATACCGCACAGAGTGAGTGAGCCCGCGCGGGCAGGTGGGTGGCCCTTCTCAAGCCAGGGGCCTTCTCCCCTGTACCTCCCACCCCCACGACCCCGGCCCCAACCTGGTGGACCTGAGCTCGGCTCTTGTGATTCGTCCCTCCCTTTCCAGAGCCTCGATTGAGTTGGTGGAAGCTGAAGTATCAGAATTGGAGACCCGTCTGGAAAAGGTGATAGGGAGAGGTGACCTCGGAACTCATTAAGGATTAGAGGACTGGGCCAGGGAGAAAGTCGGAGGCTGAGAATGAGTGCCAGGGTTGCTCACTGCATTGTAGGGCAGATATTTTGGGAACTGTATAGAAGCAAAAAGGTGGTATTAGCCAGGTGTGGTGGTGTATGCCTGTCAGTACTTGAGAGGCTGAGACAGGAGGATCACAGGTTTGAGGCCAGTCTCAGCAATGTAGTGAGACTTCCAGCAACCTGGCAAGATCCTGTTTCAAAACAAAAGCTGGGCATGGTGGTGCATCCCTGTAATCCCAGTACTTGGGAGGCTGAGACCCAAGGATCGCAGGTTTGTGCTCAGCCTCAGCTACTTAGGGCCTCTGCAATTTAGTGAGACCCTGCTTCAAAATAGAGAATTAAAAATAGGGCTGGGGGTATAGTTCAGAAGCAGAAATAGAGTGCCCCTGGGTTCAATTCCCCATACCACAAAAAAAAAAAGGAAAGAAAGAAAGAAAGAAAGAAAGAAAGAAAGAAAGAAAGAAAGAAAAAAAAAAAAAAAAAACCTCTCAAAACATAAAAAGGGCTGAGGGTGTAATTAAGGAGGTAGAATGCCCCTGGGTTCAATCCCAGCATCACACACAAACACACACACACACACACACACACAAAAAAAAAAAGGGTGGTTTTGTTCTTTTCTTTCTTTCCTCTTTCTTTTTCTTTTTTTTCTTCTTCTTTGTGACACTAGGGATTAAATCCAGGGACATTCCATCTCTGAACTATACCCTCAGCCTTATTTCATATTTATTTATTTATTTATTTATTTAATTTATGCGGTACTGGGGATGGAACCCAGGGGCATTCTACCTCCGAGCTACACCCCAGCCCTACTTTTAGTTTTTATTTTTTTTAGTTTTTATTTTTAGCTTTTTATTTTGAGACAAGGTCTCACTGAGTTGCAGAGGGCCTCACTAAGTAGCTGAGGCTGTCCTCAAACCATGATCCTCCTGCCTCAGCCTCCCAAATCCTGGGATCGCAAGCATGCACTACCAGCCATCTTTCATTTATTTTTTAATTAAACTTTTTCTTTTGAGCTAATTATAGACTCGAAAGAATATAAATAAAAGAGGGCACATATACCTATCACCCAGCTTCCCAATGGTGACATCTCATATAACTCTATTATATTATCAGAACCAGGAAATTAATCTTGGCACAAGATTAATTACATTAATTAATTAATTAATTAATACAATTAACAATAAAGTCTATAGACCAACCAGACATGATGGTACACACCTCTAGTTCCAGTACTTGGGAGGCTGAGACAGGAAGGTCACAGATTCGAGACCAGCCTGGGAAACTCTGCAAGACCGGGTCTCACAGGAGGTTTCCAGTTTCAAGGCCAACCTCAGCAATATAGTGAAACTCTCATCAACCTAGCAAGACCCTGTTCCAAAATAAAAATTTAAAATAAATTAGAAGCTGGGCATGGTGGTGCATGCTTGTAATCCCAGGGTTGGGGAGGCTGAGACGGGAGGACATGAGTTCATGGACAGCCTCAGCCACTTAGGCCCTTTGCAATTTAGTGAGACCCTGTTTCAAAACAAAAAATAAAAAATCGGGAGGGCTGGGGGTGTAGCTTGGAGGTAGAATGCCCCTGGATTCCATCCCTAGTACCGCAAAAATAAATAAATAAATAAATAAATAAATAAATAAGGGCTGGGGGTGTAGCTCAAAGGTAGAAAGCCCCTGGGTTCAGTCCCTAATACCACACACAAACACACACACATATAGTAGTTTTTTTTTTAGCTGGGGGTGGTGGTGCATGCTTGTAATCCCAGTATTTAATAGACTGGGACAGGAGAATCGAGGTTTGTGAACAGCCCCAGCTACTTAGCGTGGCCCTTTGTAACTCAGTGAGATCTTGTTTCAAAATAAAGACTAAAAAATAGGGCAAGGGTGTAGATGGGTGGTAGAATGCCCCTGGGTTCCATCTCCAGTACTGAAAAAAAAAAAAAGTTCCTCTTTATTGTTGAGTATTATTCTATCTCTTGGATGTACCAGTTTGTTAGCAGGTCAGTCTTCTGAAAAGTCTTCACTGATCTAAAGGGTAGGGCTGAGGTCAATAAGAAAGAAACTAGACACTCAGTCGCCAGATCCACAGTGAATTGTGAACATCTTTGTCCCTTGTCATGGACCCAGAAGATTTTGTCTTGGCCAGTTTCCTGATCATTACCGATCTTGCTAGCCACTTGCAAATCAAGCTGTATTCCCCTGAAATCTCACAAACTCCAGAAAATGTTGTTCAGTTTCACAAAAGAAAAGTGAGCACCTCTGGACCCAAAGCTCCTGCAGCCCTGCATTTCCTCACAAAGCCTCCCCAGTGGTCTCCTGCACCCTGGGCTGAACTCCATCCCAGATGTGGTGGCTCCAGCCAGAGCCCAGGGTATCCTCTCAGGGGCAATGGAGTTGTAGCCCTGCACAGATAATGAGGGCTTCCATCAGGAGACTACCTCTGGGTTTTGGCTTAACCACCTGGCTCTTTCAGACCCCTCCTCAGGACAATCATTGCCCTCTGGTTTATCAAGTCTTCTTTGTTGATCAGGGGCGGGGATGATAGTAAGGACTCCAGAACACCCAACAGCCCTACTTGGCCCTGACCTTGTGACCAGTTAATGTTTACAAGGGGATATTCAGTGAGCCCAGAAAGGGACAGCCCCAAGCCAGACATGGGGGCACACGTGTGTAATCCCAGTACTTGGGAGCCCGAGATAGGAGGATTGCAAGTTTGAGGCCAGCTTCCGCAATTTAGCAAAACCCTCTGCAACTTAGTGAGACCCTGTTCCAAAATAAACATTAAATAAAGCTGGGGGTGTAGCTCAGAAGCAGAATGCCCTTGGGTTCAGTCCCTAGTACCACAATAATTTTTTGTGAGGGGGGTCGGGGAATGGAACCCAGGGGCATTTTACCTCTGAGCTACACCGCCAACCCTATTTTTTTTCTTTATTTTGAAACAGGGTCTCACTAAGTTGCATAGGACCTCACTAATTAGCTGAGGCTGTCTGCGAACCGAAATCCTCCTGTCTCAGCCTCCCGAATGCTGGGATTACAAACTTGCACTACCACGCTCGGCCCCAGTACCACAATATATAATAAATAAATAAAATAGAGCCAGGCGTGGTGATGCACACTTGTAAACCCAGTACTTGGGAGGCTGAGACAGGAGGATCGCACAGGTTCGAAGCCAGCCTTAGTGAGGCTCTCAGCAATTTAGTGAGACCCTGTTTCCAAGTAAAATATAAAATAGGTCTGGGATTGTAGCCCGGAGGTAGAAACCCTCTGGGTTCCATCCCCAGTACCGCAAAAGTAAATAAATAAATAAATAAATAAATAATAGTGCTGGGAGTGTATATCTGCGGTAGAAAGCCCCTGGGTTAATCCCCAGTATGGGAAAGCGGGGAAGGGAAGAACATCCCCAGACTTAGACTTTAAAATTGAATCCAGCAATGTAGACAATCCCCACTATGAGCCAGACACCGGAGGACGGAGTTTCTTTGGAGTCCTTCGTCTAAGCAGGTGGGCAAGGCAGAGAGGGGCACCGGGAGTGGACAGGGAGAGACATTTTGGAGACAAAGCTCAGAGTGGCTTTGGCAATAGGCTGAGGCGAATGGGCAGGGACTTTATTGGCACAGGGCAGTGGGATCCACGAAGGAGGATGAGAGGACAGCAGGTGTGTGTTAAGAATGGGGCAGAAGCCGGGCGTGGTGGCGCACGCTTGTAATCCCGGCATTCGGAGGCTGAGACAGGAGGTTGGTGGACAGCCTCAGCTACTTAGTGAGGCCCTTTGCAACTCAGTGAGACCCTGTTTCAAAATAGAGTAAAAAATAGGGCTAGGAGTGTAGCTCAGTGGTAGAATGCTCCTGGGTTTCACCCCCAAGTCCCCCCCACACCAATGGGGCAGAGCTGGGATGAGCTCCGGGGAAGGTCAGCAAGGTCAGACAGTGCGGGTGCACCCTGAGCAAGAGGAGAAGTGGGGCGCTGTGGGTGGAGGGTGTCACTTGGTGTGATGGCTGATGGAACCGCTCCCTGTTGCCCTCGTTCTCCCCAGCTCCTCAAGCTGGGCACTGGCCTCCTGGAAAGCGGGCGCCATTACCTTGCCGCCAGCCGCGCCTTCGTGGTTGGCCTCTGTGATCTGGCCCACCTTGGTCCACCAGAGCCCATGATGGCGGTATGTGGAGGGTCTGAACGAGTGTGTGCTGGGGGCCAGGATGAGGGGCTACCGTGGAAAAGGGCTCCCAAAACGCCATCCTCCTGGGTCTTCAGGGCCAGCAGGACTGGGGCTGCCATCCGAGACAGCCATTAGGTCAGGTCTGCAGCGGGAGGGCCCTGCCACCCCAGGCACGGGACTGTCTCTGCCTCTTCCTGCCCAGGAATGTCTGGACAAATTCACCAGGAGCCTGAGCCACAAGCTGGACAGCCATGCAGTGAGTGGGGTGGGCGAGGCGGGAGGGGGACAGGGCGGGGCCATCCGTGCTCCCAGCCCCACCTGCTGACGTCTGCTTCCTTCAGGAGCTTCTCGATGCCACCCAGCACTCTCTGCAGCAGCAGATCCAGACCCTGGTCAAGGAGTGAGATGGGAGGGAAGGGGGCCTTATTCTTTTCTCCCAGAAATCAGCTCTTCAGCCCTCTTCCCATAGTCACCCGGGCCCCTCTGATTGAAGGAGTTGTGAGATTGGGGGGTTCTCGTGGCCCGGTTTTTATCCCTTTGTCCCAAATATCCCCTTGGATTACCAAGTGTACCTAGACTAAGGGGAAGGATGTGGGGGCCCTCATCCCGGGACCTTTCTGCCGGGGCAGATGGGCGAATCTGTGATTCTGTGTTATCTGCCTCTCCCAGAGGCCTCCGGGGTTTCCGAGAGGCTCGCCGGGATTTCTGGCGGGGGGCCGAGAGCCTAGAGGCTGCCCTTGCCCACAATGCGGAGGTCCCCAGGCGCCGAACCCAGGAGGCAGAGGAGGCCGGAGCTGCTCTGAGGACAGCGAGAGCTGGGTACCGGGGCCGGGCCCTGGACTACGCCCTGCAGGTGCCTGTCCTCCCCGGACCAGGGCCTTGGGTGGTAGCTGGAGGTTGGGGAGTCCCTGGTGTGCAGTGGGAGGGGGCACTATGGCTTCAAAACTGACCTGAGGTCTTTTGGGGCCCTCAGATCAATGTGATCGAGGACAAGAGGAAATTTGACATCATGGAGTTTGTGAGTTACAGCGATGGGGAGGACCAGGTGGGAAGGAGCCCGCTGAGGGCAGGAGGGAAGAGGGAGGGAGAGGTGCTTCCCCAGCTCCACCTGCTCTGGCCTCGTCCTCCAGGTGCTGAGTTTGGTGGAGGCCCAGGCTACCTATTTCCAGCAGGGCCACGAGGAGCTGAGCCGGCTGTCCCCGTATCGCAAAGAGCTGAGTGCCCAGGTAGGGGCTGGGTGGGGGGGCAGACCGCTGGTCGAGGTAGCTATGGGTTGAGGTAACTGGCCTGGCCTGGTTGAAGGAGGCTTGGACATCTGAGATGCCCCTTCTACGCCCAGTTGCACCAGCTGGTCTTGAATTCCGCACGAGAGAAGAGGGACATGGAACAGAGACACGTGTTGCTGAAACAGAAGGTGAGGACGGAGGCTGAGTGCAGGAGGCAGGGGACGCGGGGCCTCGTCCCCGGCCTCCTCAGTTGCCCTTTGGCTCTCCTGTGCCCTCAGGAGCTGGGTGGGGAAGAGCCGGAGCCCAGCCTGAGAGAGGGGCCTGGTGGTCTGGTCATGGAAGGACATCTCTTCAAACGGGCCAGCAATGCATTTAAGACCTGGAGCAGGTGAGGAGGGGACACCCCAATCAGCCAGACACACCAATTAAGTTTTTTAGATTTTGATTGGATCCATGGGCACTTAAGGGTCCCAGTTTAATTTAATTTTTTTTCTGGGGATTGAACCCAGGGACATTTTACCTCCAAGCTACAACCCCCAGCCCAATTTTTTATTTTATTTTTATTTATTTTTTATTTTTTGTGGTGCTGGGGATGGAACCCAGGGGCCTTCTATCTCTGAGCTACACTTCTAGACCTATTTTATATTTTATTTGGAAACAGGGTCTCACTAAGTTGCTGAGAGCCTCACTAAGTAGCTGAGGTTGGCTTTGAACCTGCATGATTCTCCTGTCTCAGCCTTCTAAGTACTGGGATTACAAGCATGTGCCACCAGGCCTAGCTCATTATTCTTTATTTTGAAAGGGTCTCACTAGTAGCTGGACGTGGTGATGCACCCCTTGTAATCCTAGCATTTGAGAGGCTGAGACAGGAGGATCGCTGCTCAAGGACAGCCTCAGCTACTTAGTGAGGCCCTTTGCAACTCAGGGAGACCCTGATTCAAAATAAAGAATAAAAAATAGGGCTGGGGGTGTAGCTTGGAGGTGAGAATGCCCCTGGGTTTCATCCCAGTACTACAAATAAATACATACACACATACATACATACATACATACATGGTCTCACTAAGTTGCAGAGGGCCTAACTAAGCAGCTGAGGCTGGCCACAAACCTGTGATCCTTCTGTTTCAGTCTCCCAAATACTGAGATTACAAGTATGCACCTCCACACTGGCTTTTATTTAATTTTATTTTTTGTGTTACTGGAGATTGAAACCAAGGGCATTCTACCTCCAAGCTCCCCTCCCCCCCAGCCCTATTTTATTTTTTATTTGGAAACAAGGTCTCACTAAGTTGTGGAGGGCCTCACTAGGTGGCTGAGGCTGGCCATGAACCTGCTATCCTCCTGTCTCAGCCTCCCAAGTACTGGAATTATAAAGGTGCACCACCTCACCCAGCTTGTGCTTTATTTTGAAACAGAGTCTCACTGTGTTGCTGAGACTGGCCCTGAACCAAAGCTCCTCCTGTCTCAGCCTCCCAAGTACTGGGATTATAGGCATGTGCCACCACACCTGATTTATGTTGAGATTCTTTTTTTTTTTTTTCTTTTCTTTTCTTTTTTTTTTTTTTTTTTTGGTGGTACTGGGGTTCCTGGAAGCCCTTCTACCTCCGGGCTACACTCCCAGACCTATTTTTTATACTTTTTTATTTGGAAACAGGGTCTCATAAGCCAGCGCGCGTGGCTGGCTTCGAACCTGCGCGATCCTCCTGTCTCTGCCTCCCAAGCGCGGGGATTACAAGCGTGTGCCACCACGCCCGGCTTCTTTTCTTTTTTTAACAGTACTAAGGATGGAACCCAGGGGCATTCTACCTCCGAGCTATACCCCAGCCCCATTTTTATTCTTTATTTTGAAACAGGGTCTCACCGAGTTGCAAAGGGCCTCACTGAGGCTGTCTACAAACTGCGATCCTCCTGTCTCGGGCTCCCAAATGCTGGGATTATAAGCATGTGCCACCATGCCCGGCTAAAACTTATTTTATTTAAAAAAAAAATGCCGGGCATGGTGGCGCACGCTTGTAATCCCCGCGCTTGGGAGGCAGAGACAGGAGGATCGCGCAGGTTCGAAGCCAGCTGCGAGCGCTGGCTTAGGAGACCCTGTTTCCAAATAAAAAATGTAAAAATAAGTCTGGGAGTGTAGCCCGGAGGTAGAAGGGCTTCCAGGAACCCCAGTACCACCAAAAAAAAAAAAAAAAAAAGAGAGAGAGAGAAAGAAGGAAGAAGAAGAAGCTGGGCATGGTGACACACACCTATATCCCAGTATTCTAGAAGCTGAGACAGGAGGATCCCAGGTTCAAAGCTAGCCTTGCTATTTTAGCAAGACTCCTAAGCAACTTAAGACCATTTCCAAATAAAAAATAAAATCCGGTGAGGGTGTAGTTTGGAGGTAGAGTACTCCTGGGTTCAATCCCCAGAATGAAAGAAAGAATGAATGAATATTAAGCCAGACCTGGTGGTGTACACCTGTAATCCCAGGACTTGGGAGGCTGAGACAGGAGGATTACAGGTTTGAGGTTAGCCTCAGCAACTTAGTGAGACCTTGTTTTTTTTTTTTTTTTTTTTTTTTTTGGTGGTACTAGGGATGGAACCCAGAGGCATTGTACCTCCAAGCTACACCCCAAGCCCTATTTTTTATTCTTTATTTTGAAACTGGGTCTCACTGATTTGCAGAGGGCCTCACTAAGTAGCTGAGGCTGTCTGTGAACCGCGATCCTCCGGGTCTCAGCCTCCTGAATGCTGGGATTACAAGCATGTGCCACCACACCTGGCTAGTATTTTTACTTTTTGAAACAGGGTCTCACTAAGTTGCAGAGGGCCTCGCTAAGTAACTGAGGCTGTCCGCGAACTGCAATTCTCCAGTCTCAGCTTCCCGAAAACTGGGATTACAAGTGTGCACCACCACGCCCAGCTAGTGAGACCGTGTTTTGAAATAAAAAATAAAAGGGCTGAGGGTATAGCTTGGAGGCAGAATGCCCCCATCCTGGGTTTATCCCCAGAACCACAAGAAAGAGAAAGAGGAAAGAAAGAAAGAAAGAAAGAAAGAAAGAAAGAAAGAAAGAAAGAAAGAAAGATGGAAGGAAGAAAGAAAGAGGGAGGGAGGGAGGGAGGGGAAAGAAAAGAAAAAGAAGGGAGGAAGGATGGGAAAGAAAGAGTTGCACAGTTAGCTGGGCATAGTGGCACATGCCTATAATCCTAGTACTTGTGAGACTGGAACAGGAGAATCACCAGTTCAAGGCCAAAGTGTGGTAATTTAGCAAGACCATGTTTCAAAATAAAAAATAATGTGTTGGGTGTGGTAGCACACACTTGTAATCCCAGCATTCAGGAGACTGAGACAGGAAGATCGCGGTTCGCGGACAGCCTCAGCTACTTAGTGAGGCCCTCTGCAACTCAGTGAGGCCCTGTTTCAAAATAAAGAATAAAAAATAGGGCTGGCAGTGAAGCTCAGAAGTAGAATGCCCCTGGATTCCATCCCTAGTAACACACACACACACACACACACACACACATAATGTAATCCCAGTATTTGGCAGTCTGAGACAGGAGGATCACAGGTTTTTAGCCTCAGCAAGTAGTGAGACTCTGATCAACCTAATGAGACCCTGTTTTCAAAATAAAAATAAGAGCTGGGTGTGATGGTACACATTTATAATCCCAGTACTTGGGAGACGGAGACGGGAGGATTGTAGGTTCTCAACCAGCTTCAGCTACTTAGTGAAGTCCTCTGCAACTTAGTGAGACCTTCTTTCAAAATAAGGAATAAGAGCCGGGCGTGGTGGCGCACACTTGTAATCCCAGTCCTTGGGAGACTGAGACGGGAGAATTGCACAGGTTTGAAGCCAACCTCAGTTACTTAGTGAGGCTCTTGGCAACTCAGTTAGATCCTGTTTCCAAATAAAATATAAAATTGGTCTGGGGGCCGGGTGTGGTGGCGCATGCTTGTAATCCCTGTGCTTGGGAGGTGGAGACAGGAGGATCACGCAGGTTCGAAGCCAGCTTCGCTGGCTTAAGAGACCCTGTTTCCAAATAAAAAGTATAAAATAGGTCTGGGAGTGTAGCTCGGCAGTAGAAGGGTTTTCAGGAACCCCAGTACCACCAAAAATAAAGTAAAATAAAATTGGTCTGGGAGCGTAGCCTGGAGGTAGAAAGCCCCTGGGTTCCATCCACAGTTCCACACAAAAAAAGAAAAGAAAAAAAAAAAAGAAATAGAGGCGGGACACCCCTGGGTTCAATCCCTAGTACCACAAAATAAATTAAAAATAATAAAAAAAGCCGGGTGTTGTGGCACACACTTGTAATCCCCGCATTTGGGAAGCTCAGACAGGAGGATCACACAGGTTCAAAGCCAGCCTCAGGCCAGGCGTGGTGGCGCACGCTTGTAATCCCTGCGCTTGGGAGGTAGAGACAGGAGGATCGCGCAGGTTCGAAGCCAGCCGCATTCGCTGGCTTAGGAGACCCTGTTTCCAAATAAAAATGTAAAAATAGGTCTGGGAGTGTAGCCCGGAGGTAGAAGGGCATCCAGGAACCCCAGTACCACCAAAAAATAAAATAAAATAAAATAAATAAAAACCTGTAACAACAACAACAACAACAACAACAAAGCCAGCCTCAGCTACTTAGTGAGGCTCTCAGCAATTTAGTGAGACCCTGTTTCCAAATAAAATATAAAATAGGTCTGGGAGTATAGCCCAGAGGTAGATGGCCCTTGGGTTCCACCCTCAGTACCACCAATATAAATAAATAAATAAATAAATAAATATAAATAAATTAATGCTGGAGGTGTAGCTTGAAGGTAGAATGCCCCTGGGTTCAAACCACATTACCACCCAAAATTAAATAAAAATAAAATAAAGTAGGGCCAGAGGTGTACAACAATCCCCAGCATGACAAAAACAGTAACAACGAAGCTTAATGCTATCTGCTGAAAAGTCATCTTCATAAAAACATCAAATCTGGGTTGTCCAAGTTGTGAGGAGCACCCCTTAGATGCCCCCCAATCTGCACAATGCCCACCTTCCTCCGAAATGTCTCAGGACAATCAGCCCAGTTTTCTGTCTCAGCAAAACCCGTATGGGGCAAAAGGCCCAGCTGCCCTGGGCTTCATCTCTAACTCTCTCCGCCTCCTCCAGACGCTGGTTCACCATCCAGAGAAACCAGCTCGTTTACCAGAAGAAGTACAAGGTAGGTAGTCCTGGGTGCCTGGGCCCCAGGGAGGCTCCGTCCTCGCCTGTGGCTAACGTGGGTCTCCCTGTCTTCTCTTGCCAGGACCCTGTGACTGTGGTGGTGGACGACTTTCGTCTCTGCACAGTCAAGCTCTGCCCAGACTCGGAAAGGCGGTTCTGCTTTGAGGTGGTGTCCACTAGCAAGTGAGTAGAGTCTCTAGAGAAGATATTCTTTTAAAATTTTTTTTTTAAGTACTGGGGATGGAGCCGGGCGTGGTGGCGCACGCTTGTAATCCCCGCGCTTGGGAGGCTGAGACAGGAGGATCGCGCAGGTTCGAAGCCAGCCTCAGCTACTTAGTGAGGCTCTCAGCAACTTAGTGAGACCCTGTTTCCAAATAAAATATAAAATGGGTCTGGGAGTATAGCCTGGAGGTAGAAAGCCGCTGGGATCTACCCCCAGTACCACCAAAAAATAAAAAAAATAAAAAAAATAAAAAACTGGGGATGGAAACTGGGGCATTCTACCTTCAAGCTACACCCCCAGCCCTATTTTTTAGTTTCTATTTTGAAACAGGGTCTCACTGAGTTGCAAAGAGCCTCACTAAGTAGCTGAGGCGGTCTGAGAACCGCGGTCCTCCTGTCTCAGCCTCCAGAATGCTGGGATGACAAGCGTGCGCCGCCACGCCCGGCTCCCAGAGAAGATAGTCTAATTCCGCTAAAGATTTAGCAACCAGAAAGGCAGGGTGACCGCAGTAGAGCCCCCCACCCTTGTGCAGCTCCAGGCCTTCACCTTTTGGTGGCTAGATGGGAGGGGGAGCATACTGGGGAGGGGAAGAAGAGGGGGGATATTTAGAAGGATATTCCCAATTGGTATAGAAGTATAGGTGCTCCTCTACTTATAGTGGGTTGCATCCCAGTGAGCCTTCTGTAGCTGAGTTGGTGGCATACACTTGTAATCTTAGTACTTGGGAGGCTAAGACAAGAGAATCGCAGGTTCCAGGCCAACTTCAGTATCTTAGCCAGGCCCTCAGCAATTTGGTGATACCCTGTTTCAAAATAAATAACAGAGCTGGGTGTGGTGGCACAAGTTTCTAATTCTACTACTTGGGAGGTAGAGAAAGTAGGATCCAGGTTCATGGCCAGCCTCTGCTATTTAGTGAGGCCTTCCACAACTTAGTGAGACCATGTTTCAAAATAAAGAATAAAAAATTGGAAGCCGGATGTGGTGGCACACACTTGTAACCCCAGCATTTGGGAGGCTAAGACAGGAGGATCACGGTTCGAGGATAGCCTCAGCTACTACTTAGTGAGGCCCTTTGCAGCTTTTTGTAATAAAGATTACATAAGGTCTGGGGGTATAGCTTGGAGGTAGAATGCCCCTGGGTTCCATCCTCAGTACAAAAAAAAAAAAAAAAAAAATTAAACTTGGGCTGGTGGTATAACTTGAAGGTAGAATGTCCCGGGTTCAATCCCCAGCGCCACAAAGTAAATAAATAAATAAGTTACTTAATTAATTAATTATAACAGGCCAGGCATGGTAGTGCAGGCTTGTAATTCCAGTATTTGGGAGGCTGAGACAGGAGGATCACAAATTTGGTTTTGAGGCCAGCCTCAGCTACTTAGTGAGGCCCTCTACAACTTTATGAACCTTGTTTCAAAAAATAGGCCTGGGGGTGTAGCTCAGAGGTAGAATGCCCCTGGGTTCAATCCCTAGTACTGAAAAAAAAAATTAAATTAAATAAATAACAGACCCAGGCGTGGTGGCACATGCTTGTAATCCCAGCATTTGGGAGGCTGAGACTGGAGGATTGCGGTTTGCGGACAGCCTCAGCTACTTAGTGAGGCCCTTTGCAACTCAGTGAGACCAGGAGTATGGCTCAGAGGTAGAATGCCCCTGGTTTCCATCCTCAGTACTGCAGGAAAAAAAAAAAAAAAGCAAATGCATTTTATACACCTAATCTACCAACCATCACAGCTTAGCCTCACCTACCTTCTTAAAGGTCTCAGACACTTACATTGGCCTGTAGTTGAGCAAACTCACATAATACAAAGTCTGTTTTATAATAAAGTGTTGACTATCCCATAGCATTTATTGAATACTAAAAGTGAAAATCTGAACGATCGTGTGATTATGCTGCCATACAACGGTCAAGTCACCAAAATCCTAAGTCGAACCATCAAAATAAGGCAGGGGCCACCTGCATTTCAGTACCCTAGAACCAGCTGAATACTGGCTGACCATCAGCCTGCCCATCCTGCCACGAGGCTCCCCAGGCCTGAGGCCCTCCCTGATCGCCCTCACCCCCACCCAGGTCCTGCCTCCTGCAGGCCGACTCTGAGCGCCTCCTGCAGCTGTGGATCAGCGCTGTGCAGAGCAGCATCGCCTCTGCCTTCAGCCAGGCTCGCCTCGAAGACAGCCCCCGGGGCCTGGGCCAGGTACCTCACATGGGGGTGCAGGGCCTGCCGCCCTGGGGGATGGGGCACCCCTTATCTTAGGCCTCCTGATCTTCCTTTCTTCCTCTGCCTCTCCCAGGGATCAGGACACCTAGCCCTGGGCTCTGCTGCCACCCTGGGCTGTGGCGGGACAGCCAGAGGAAGGGAACCTGGGGGACTCGGGCAGGTGGCCGGCCAGGTGCAGAGTGTGGAGGGCAATGCCCAGTGCTGCGACTGCCGGGAGCCAGCCCCCGAGTGGGCCAGCATCAACCTCGGTGTCACCCTCTGCATTGAGTGTTCCGGCATCCACAGGTCATTCCCCAAGGCCCTGAGCAGGAGACCTCTTGCCCACACACGCCCCTCTCTGCTCCGCCTGGCTTTGTCTTTTAGATTCTGGCTCTGTTACTGAGCGCCAGGTCCCAGCCAAGCATCCTGGTCTGCCTAGGCCTGGGGGATGCCCAGAGGAATTTATTGGCTGGGTTGGAGGAAACATGAGTCAGGGCTGCTGGGGCAGGGGATCCAGTGAAGACCAGAGCGGGACATTGTGAGGCTTTGGCAAGGGTAGCAGCCAGAACCACCAGTGAGTCTGGTACAAGAAAAGGGAAAGGGGATGCCACCGAGTCATCCACACCAAAGTGCCATGAGAGAAGGGAGGTGGCTGGAGAGGACGAGGGCTTCAAAATGAAATGTAGGAGCCCGGTGAGGTGGCTGGTAACCTCAGCACCTGGGAGACTGAGACAGGGGGATTGCAAATTTGAAGCCAGCCTCGGCCATGTAGTGAGGCTGTTAATAACGTAGTAAGACCCTGTTTCTAAATAAAAAAATGGGCTGGGGTGTAACTCAGAGGTAGAATGCCCCTGAGTTCCATTCCCAGTACCACAAAATATTTTTTTAATAAATAAATAAATAAATAGGGCTAAGGGCCGAGCGTGGTGGTGCACACTTGTAATCCCCACGCTTGGGAGGCAGAGACAAGGAGGATCGCGCAGGTTCGAAGCCAGCCGTGTACGCTGGCTTAAGAGACCCTGTTTCCAAATTAAAAAGTATACAAAATAGATCTGGGAGTGTAGCCCAGAGGTAGAAGGGCTTCCAGGAACCCCAGTACCACCAAAAAAAAAAAAAAATTAAAATAAATAAATAAATAGGGCTAAGGGACCGGACATGGTGGCACACGATTGTAATCCCCACGCTTGGGAGACTGAGACAGGAGGATCGCACAGGTTGGAAGCCAGCCTCAGCTACTGAGTGAGGCTCTCAGCAACTTAGTGAGACCCTGTTTCCAAATAAAATATAAAATAGGTCTGGGAGTATACCCTGATGGTAGAATGCACCTGGGTTCAACCCTAGTATTTCTCTCTCTCTTACACACATACACACAAAAAAAAAGAAAAAGGAAAGAAAGAAACATAGGGAAGAAGGGACATTGAACAGGCAGGATCCTGTAGAGCCGGGTCAAAGCTCCCCTGCACAGCCCGCCAGCAGGCCTTGCCTCTAGGTCTTTTCTGGAGCAGCAGCAGCTCTCCAGACGGCCTACAGAGGGCATGACTCCCCTCTGGCCCTCCAGGAGCCTAGGTGTTCATTTCTCCAAAGTCCGGTCGCTGACCCTTGATTCATGGGAGCCAGAACTAGTGAAGGTAACTTGGGGGTATTTGTGAAGTCTGTGGGTGAGCAGAACTCAAGAGCCCCAAGGGCCCAGACACTCAGCCCTACCCTCTCTGTCTGTCTCGGCCTCCTGAAGCTGATGTGCGAGCTGGGAAATGTCGTCATCAACCAGATCTACGAGGCCCGCGTAGAGGCCATGGCCGTGAAGAAGCCTGGGCCCAGCTGCTCCCGGTGAGGCTGGCCTACAGGTGCCCGCTGAGGGGTCGGGGAGCAGAAGGAAAGACCTGGGGTGGGAAGAGGGAACGCTGCCCCTTCCTGCTGCTCTCCCCCAGGCAGGAGAAGGAGGCCTGGATTCATGCGAAATACGTGGAGAAGAAGTTCTTGACCAAGCTGCCTGAGATTCGAGGGCGAAGATGTGGCAAGGGGCCACCGAAGGGGCATCCTCCTGTGCCCCCAAAACCTTCCATCAGGCCCCGGCAGGGGAGCTTCCGATCCAAGCCAGGTATAGGGTTGGGTGGACATCGACTAGGCATCTTCTTTGGGCTCAGCGCCGCACCAAGCCCCGCGGGGAGGTGGAGTGTGAGGCCCAGTGTCGGACCACACTACAGTTTCAGGGGGTTACAGTGGGGTGTGGGACAGGGAGGGGTACCCATAGCATGAGAAAAGGCAGGCATGGGATGAGCTTGGGATCTCCAGAGGCCTGGGAGGGAGGGCGTGGGCTTGGCTGCAGCAGAAGCTGTGAGCCCGAGGCTGAGTACATGAGGCTCACCTCTGACAGCCAGTCAGGGTGGTTGGGCAGGATGAGGTGAATGATGCCATCTCCCACACCCTGGGGGTCCCGCATACACACATCCTCACCTTTTCACATATTCACAGCCGTGTCACTGCACGTCATCACAATCCTGAGTCACGAAGGCCTCCCACAACTTGCAAGTGACCCATCCCAGCACGGCCTCAGGAGACTGTGCTCAGAGTTTTCTTCCCAGCCTCAGCACTAGCTCCCCCTAACAGAACCAAATCCCCCTGACAGAGGCCTCCTCCGAGGACCTGGGAAGCCTGCACCCTGGGGCCCTGCTGTTTCGAGCCGCTGGGCACCCTCCGTCCCTTCCCACCATGGCGGATGCTCTTGCCCATGGGGCTGATGTCAACTGGGTCAACGGCAATCAGAAGAATGCTACACCGCTGATCCAGGCCACAGCTGCTGTAAGAACCACATTGACCTCCCAACCCCAACCTAAGACGCCTCCCTGTTGATTCCTACTCCTGATCCAGGTTTTGCTTTCCCAACACTGCTCCCTAGGGTCTGTGCCCCACAGGGAGAAAGAAGTCACAGTGACTGGTTGCTAAGAGTGTGTGCTTTGGAGCCAGAGAATCTGAGTTCGAATCCAGACTCTTAACACTTAATGGGACTTTGAACAAGTTATTAATCTTTCTGTGCCTTTGTTTCCTCATCTACAAAATAGGGATAGGATGCCTCATAAGGTGGTCTCATGGATTTAGTATATGAATACACCCAGGCGTGGCGGCACATCCTTGTAATCTCAGTACTTGGGAGGCTGAAGCAGGAGGATCAAGGTTTGCAGACAGCCTCAGTTACTTAGTGAGGCCCTCTGCAACTTAGTGAGACCTTGTTTCAAAAAAAAAAAGAATTAAAAAAAGAGGGCTGAGAGTGTAGCTCAGAGGTAGAATGCCCCTGGGTTCCATCCTCAATTCTGCCAAAAAAAAAAAAAAAGAATTAAAAAAATAGGGCTGGGGGTGAAGCTCAGAGATAGAATGCCTCTGAGTTTTATCCCCAGTACCGAAAATGTGTGTGTGTGTGTGTGTGTGTGTGTGTGTGTGTGTGAAGGTCTAGAACCAAGCCTACTCTAAAGATGCCACCCTCAAAGTTGGGCATGGTGACCCACACCTGTAATCCCACTTGGGAAGCTGAGACGGGAGGATGGAAGGTTCCAGGCCAGTCTCAGCAAGTAGTGAGACTCTCATCAACCTAGCGAGACCTTGTTTCAAAAAAAAAAAAATAGGGCTTGGAGTTTTGGAATATAGCTTAGAGGCAGAATGTCCCTGGGTTCAATCCCTACTACACACACACAAAGCCATTCTCAATCCTCCTCCTTGACTTCTGGATGCAGAACTCTCTTCTGGCCTGCGAGTTTCTCCTTCAGAATGGTGCCAACGTGAACCAAGCAGACAGCGCTGGCAGGGGCCCGCTTCACCATGCAACCATTCTTGGCCACACCGGGTAGGGCCAGTTGGGAATGGTAGCCATGGGGAGGGAGGCTCTGGACCAGGTGAGGGCTGGGGTGGGGGGACTAAACCTGGCTGTCCTCCCCAGGCTTGCATGCCTGTTCCTGAAACGGGGGGCCGACCTGGGGGCTCGGGACTGTGAAGGCCGGGACCCTCTGACCATTGCCATGGAAACAGCCAACGCTGACATCGTGACCCTGTGAGAATCGCTGTAGGATTTTCCATTCTGGGCGGGGCTAAGGCCCAGACTGGAGCGGGCCTGGAAGAGGGCGGGCCAAGGGAGGGGCTGGGTCAGCTCATGGGCGGGGCCAGAGGAAGGATGCTTGGACTGGAGTGCCAGCAAGTCAGGAAGGCCAGCAGGGAGGCTTACAGGATGGGAGTTGTCCTGAGAGCCATCCTGCGGGAACTGATGGTGCTGACAGGTGTTTTTTAAGCACTGGACACTGGGGAGAAAGACGAACGAAACACTATCCAGCTTCAAGGATGTCATTCCCCAATTCCCTCTCCTTCAGGCTACGGTTGGCAAAGATGAGGGAGGCTGAAGCGGCCCAGGGCCAGGCAGGTAAAGTATCCACCTATCTCCCGCCCCACCCCGGCCCATATCTGGGCTTCTGGTCCTTGGTGACCTGTCTCAGCTAATGCCCCAGCGATTTAAGTCAACAAATATACACAGCGGGGCATCCGAAGTGCCCAGGTGGGTGACACTCCTCTAATCCCAGTTCTTGGGAGACTGAGACAAGAGGATCACAGGTTTGAGGCCAGCCTCAGCAATTTAGTGAGGACTTCAACAACTTAGTGAAACCCTGATTCAAAATAAAGAATAAAATAGGGCTGGAGGTATAGCTCAGAGTAGAATGTCCCTGGATTCAATCCCCAGTACCCCCCCCCCCCCACACACACACACACACACACACGGCTAGGGGTGTGTTTAAGAGGTAGGGTGTCGAGCAGGGCGTGGTGGTGCAAGCTTGTAATCCCTGCGCTTGGGAGGCTGAGACAGGAGAGAGGATGGCACAGGTTCGAAGCCAGCCTCAGCTGCTTAGTGAGGCTCTCAGCAACTTAGTGAGACCCTGTTTCCAAATAAAATAGAAAATAGGTCTGGGAGTATAGCCCGGAGGTAGAAAGCCTCTGGGTTCCACCCCCAATACCACACACACACACACACACACACACACACACACACACACACACACACACACGAGGTAGGGTGTCCTGGGTTCAATCCCCAGTACAGAAAGAAAGAAAGAAAACGAATAGGTGGGGGCTCTGTGCTCAGGGAGTTCTGTCCACCCATGCTCCAACCACTGGCCCCTACCAGGCCTGAGCTGCCCTGCCTTCGCTCTGAGGCCCTTCGCTACACTCTTTCGGTCTGGGGCCCGACAGTCCGGCCTCCCAGCCTTTCCTCCCTCCCCTCTCAGGAGATGAGACGTATCTCGACATCTTCCGAGACTTCTCCCTCATGGCTTCAGACGACCCGGAGAAGCTGAGCAGGCGTAGTCATGACCTCCATACGCTTTGATTCCAGGCCTTCGGCTGGACCCCTCCCAACCTCAGGCCTCTTTTCCATTAAAGCCTCTGGGCTGATTCTGGGGCCCTTCCCTTCCTGGCTCATTTATGGGGCGCCACCTTAGGGCTTGGCAGGGTGTTTGGCGCTGCGGCCTTTGGCCTTTGGGGTGCAGGGGAGCGGCTGGGAGTTTGGGAGCCCGAGTCACTCCCGGAGGAGTGCAGCGGCAGCTCGGGCCCCAGCCCTAGCGCTGGGGGCGGGGCCCTGGGGATTAGGCTACGTGGCCAGACCCGTCCAGCCCCGGGAGGCCGCCCGCCCGCCCGCCCGCCCGCGTGGGGTGGGGACCGGCCTGCCCTGGGGGAGCTGGCTCTGCACCAGGATGCTGAGAGCTGGCTCGGGCCACCCGGGCCGGAAGGCATCCCCGGAATGCGTCGGCTCAGCACCCGCCCCCTCGGGAATTCCCCACGGCGCCCACTGGGAGGGGGCCGGGCCCCCCAGGCGAGGACCTCAGCTTTCTGAGCGGCCCCTGCCAGGTTGCAGACGTGAGGTCCGGCACACCTGGAGGACGGCGGGGCCGGTCGCCGCCACATCCGGGGAGACGCGCGTGAGTCACCCGCCCCCGCTCGCTCGCGCCCGCCGGTCCGGCCCGTCCGCCCCGTCTCGCCTCCCGGGTCGGCGGCTTTCGGCTCCCACCTCCACCCGAGCCCGGAGCCCCGAGGGCGGGGGCGGGGCCCGGGGGCGGGGCTCCTCTTAAAGGGGCCCTGGCCGCTGCCCTCAGGCCACTTCCTGGGGGCGGAGAGGACCTCAGTCGCGGCGGCGGCGGCGGCGGCGGCACCCGGGGAAGGCGCTGCGCCCGAGCCCCGAGACTCCCGGCGGCTGCCATCAGAGCCTCAGACATTCCCCGCTCCGACTGAGCGCGCATCGCCGCCCCGGCCGGCACGGGCGGCGCGCCACCCGCTCGGGTCAGCTCCACGTCTGTGTCCTGCGGCCGTGCCAAGCTCAGGGCCTCTGGCTGGCCCCCGGAGCCCGGTGTGCACTCGCCCCCCGCGATCCGCCCGGAGACTGGGAAGCGGGAGCCTGCACCGTGAGCCCTGAGCTCGCCACCGTCACCTGCTGGTTGGATTCCGGAGACCTGCTGTCTGGAGGCCCCAGAAGGGAATCTCCGACCACCCAGAATCGGATCCGTCCGCACCTAGAGCTCCCTTCCTCTCTCTGCTGCCCTCTGCCCTCCGCTCTTTTTAACTGTACTCTCAACTTTTCTGAGATTTCCGTGCCCTGAAACCCCACTGCCGCCGCCAAGGGAGCTGGGGTGAGCTACAAACCTCGCTGGCCGTGGCTCCAATCCAGTCAGTCTGAACGCCACCACCCGATTCCGCACACACCCAGGAAGTTCTGTCATTCCTTCTCCTTCCTTGTCAACTTACTTCCCAAAATTTCCCCTCCTCCTGTGCCCTCTACGCCCCCTTCCTTTGGGGGCCCCGTGACCCTGAATGTGGGGGGCACGCTATATTCCACCACTTTGGAGACCCTGACCCGTTTCCCAGACTCCATGCTAGGGGCCATGTTTAGGGCTGGCACCCCCATGCCCGCCAGCCTCAACCCCCAAGGAGGAGCGCACTACTTCATTGACCGGGATGGCAAGGCCTTCCGGCACATCCTCAATTTCCTTCGGCTGGGCCGGCTGGACCTGCCCCGCGGGTACGGAGAGACAGCGCTTCTCAGGGCAGAAGCTGACTTCTACCAGATCCGGCCCCTGCTGGATGCCCTACGGGAGTTGGAGGCCTCTCGGGGGAGCCCTGCACCGACCGCCGCCCTGCTGCACGCCGACGTGGACGTCAGCCCCCGCCGGGTGCACTTCTCGGCTCGCAGGGGCCCACACCACTACGAGCTGAGCTCTGTCCAGGTGGACACCTTCCGAGCCAACCTCTTCTGCACCGACCCTGACTGCCTGGGTGCCATGCGGGCCCGATTTGGTGTGGCCAATGAGGACAGGGCGGAGGGGGGCCCACATTTTCGTCTGGAGTGGGCCCCCCGCCCCGCAGAACTCCCTGAGGCCGAGTATGGCAGACTGGGGCTGCAGCCACTGTGGACCGGGGGGCCGGGGGAGCGGCGGGAGGTGGTGGACACCCCGAGCTTCCTGGAAGAGGTGCTGCGGGTGGCCCTGGAGCACGGCTTCCGCCTGGACTCGGTCTTCCCGGACCCTGAGGACTTGCTTAACTCCCGATCTCTGCGCTTCGTCCGCCAGTGAGGACGCTGCGGGGTTGTAGGGAAGAGGGGGAGGGGAGGGGAGAGGGGGAGGCTCCTGGAACCTCTCTAGCTCTGACATGGGAGCTGTGAGAGTCAGGGTACCAATGCACCTGACTGGAGCCCAGATTGGGCTGGAATGCCCAGACCAGACTCCATCGAGGGCTCTCGCATCACCATCAAGAGGGCCACCTATCCTGAGAGGGGCAGCGAAGGTTCCCTTGGCTTGTTTTTGCCTGAGGCTGGGGACCTCTGATGACTCCGTGGTTAAAATTCAGTATTCAGAGGCCCGGAAAAGTGTGGGAGGGGCTCTGCTTTGTCCAGGTTAAATCTAACAGAGCCCTGAAGGACACTGGGGAAAAGGGGATACTTTATTTTATTTTATTTTTGGGTCTGGGGATGGAACCCAGGGGCATTCTACCTCCGAGCTACACCCCCTGCCCTATTTTTTATTTTTTATTTTGAAACCGGGTCTCACTGAGTTGCAGAGGGCCTCACTAAGTAGCTGAGGCTGTCCGTGAACCGCCATCCTCCGGTCTCAGCCTCCCGAATGCTGGGATGACAAGCGTGCGCCACCACGCCCGGCTGAAAAGCGGATACTTTTGATTGCTCTAATGTGGTCTCCTGGACCATGGCTTCTCCTCCAGGAGACCAACGAGAGGTCTCCAATGAGGTGACCAATGAGAGGTGAGAACACTTTGGAACAAAGAAAGGGGGATTCTTTGCTGTGTCCCAAGCTACCTGCCGGGGAGACAGAAAGGTCACACCCACCCTAGGTTGAAATGGGGAGCTAGGAGAATCCCCATTAGCCAGGGGGCTGGAGCACCCCTCTGGAATTCCAAGTGTTTTAAAGGATCCCATATCGCAGATGGGGCCAGCCGGGGGTAGGAGCAGGTACCTCTTGGTGCCCCGACCTCCTCCTGTGTACGTTAACCAGTGTGTCTGGCTGATGTTTGGGTCGCTGACATCCTGGGTCATCTGTGTTGCTGACTACAGCGTCTATGTGATGGTCCTCCTGTGGTCTCTGCATGTTCAGGCCTGTTTGGGGTTGCCCAGCAACTATTCTGGCTCAGGTTTATCTGTGGTATGTATGTGAGTAGCTTGAGACTTAATCACAGGGTGTGTGTGTGTGTGTGTGTGTGTGTGCGTGCGCGTGTGTGTTTATGGCTTATGTGCCTGCATAATCACATAAGCAGGAGGGGCCTGTTTGCGTTTGAGTCACTAGGATCTTCCTTTGAGAGGTAAAAGAAGTCACTGGGCTTAGCTGGGCCTCTGGAACCTGTAGGGAACTCTTGGTTGCTGAGGCAACTATGGGCCTGTTGCTAGGAGATAGCTGGGGAAGGCCCAAGGCTGCCCCGGGCAGAAAGTAGAGATGAAGAGTTGGGGAGAGTGGGGGAGGATATGGGAAAGGATGGGATTTCTGGATCCCCGAATGGATGGGACACACACGCAGTTTCCTTTGTGGAGGACTCAGTCATTATTTATCACTGATTGTTTACGAGAAGAAAAATAAAATTCTTTTGGAACCACAGACTTGTAAAGGTCACTGTCCCCCTTGCCACTGAAATCCTGCTCTCTCTGCCCATCACCTACTAAAGATGTTTTCTGGCGCCCAGTTCCTTGGATTCCAGCTTTATCCCAGCCAAGGCTGAATCACTGGCATTGTTCCAGAACACTCTAGAACTGCTGACTATTCTAGAACATTCTTGAACCTCCCAGGCAGAGGGCTGGAACCAGGATCATAGAGCATCCCCAGGCCTTTCTAGCCCGGGTGGGGTCAGCTCCCACCCCAAGCTCCGGAAGACCTCATGTGGATGCTGACACTAGGTGGGGTGTTCCTGGCAGCTGCTCGGGCCTGTATCTTTTGCCGCCTCCCAGACCATGACTTGCCCGGCCGCCTGGCTCTGCTCAGCAGCCAGATGGAGGACCCCTGGAAGAAATGGGCCCCTTCAGAATTCTCAGCCTTTGCTTTAGGTAAGACCAGACATCCAGGCAAGGGACAAACAACAGTTCCCTTGCCCCGGGGAGGAGACGTGATTTTCCAGCTGGGCATTGCCTCAGTCCACAGCCTTCTCTGGACACACACTAGCCTTTCCCTCTGGGAGAACTCCAGGAAAGGAGGAGGTAGCCCCAGAATCGCCTTCTGGGCTGGCCGGTGAGGGAATCGTGAGTCCTTGCCCATCTCTACAGATGAGGTGACCATGAACAAAGTCACAGAGAAGACCCACAGAGTCCTGAGGGTCATAGGTGAGGTCAAAGGGAAAGGGAAACCTAGGAACTGGGGAGGACAGGGAGAGAGAGGAGGCTGGGGCGGGCTGCCCGGGCTGGGGGCTGTGTGCAGGGAGTGTGTGAACTGGCGATGAGGCTTGGACATATAGCTGTTCTCTGCCTCCCCAGAGATCAAAGGGTCCATCTCCTCTCTCCCTTCATATTGGCAATGGCTTCGACAGACCAAGATCCCGCAGTACACCCGGGAAGGTACCTGTGGGTTAGGGCTTGCATCAGGGATTTGGGGCAAAGGGGTACGCGGCCGAGCGGCTCATCAGCCCTGCCCCCTTCTTGTCTTTCATTCCAGCTCTCTGCGCTCCCGCCTGCCGTGCGTAGAAAAGGGAAAGGGTAGCAAGGGCCTGGGGCTGTCGGGATGGCGGGGCAGCTGGGGAGAAGGTGGGGCCGCTGGAAGGGTGGCTTCCCCGCCAGTGCTGCTCCTGCTGTCTCCTGCAGGGGGCAGCACCATCCTGTACAACTGCTCCACCTGCGAGGCCACCGAGGCGCCCTGCTGGCCCCGAAAGCGCTGCGTCCCAGGTCCTTACTCCCCAGCTCCGCCCCGCACCACCCAGATCCCAGAGCCCTAAAGCTCCCGGGCGTCAGCGGGCGTGGTCCCCAGGATCATCGCCGGCCTTCTGGGTTCCCTGCAGGAAGCCACGACCTTTGGGAAGCCAGGGTTCTGCTCTGCTCGGTCTCTGGAGCTGTCCTGCTCCTGGGTGCTCTGAGCCTCCTCGTGGAGTGAGTTGCGGGAGAAGGGCAGGAAGCCACCTTTCCCACCCGGAACTTTCCACCCCGACCTTCCCAGCCCCCTTCTCTGACCCTCCGACACCATCCTTTGTCTTCAGGTCCCGCCAACTCCTAGCAAAGGGCGACTTGTGAAGATGCCGGCAGCCTCCTCACCTCTGGCACTAAGGAGTGTGTACCTGCGGTTTGCACATCCCTGAGGGAGAAACCAGCCTCCCTCCATAGTCCTGCAGCTGAAGTTTCCGTGTTCAAACATCCCCATGATCGATCCCAACCTCAGACGGCCTCCAGGAACCCAGGCACATACAGTTGGAAAGTTCCTCCCCTCCAGCCCTCCGCCAATCAGAAAGAGCTGTGGACCACGCCAGGAAATTATCTACAGAGGGAAAGAATCCCCTTCACACCACCAGCACTCCCACGCCTCCCTCCCTCCATTCCCGGAAAGCCGGGGCTGCCTGCCCCAGAGGCTGCTCTGGGCCTTCCTATGACTGGGAATCCGGGAATGAGAGTTCTGAAAAACTCCCTCCCTCTGGGTTGAGACCACATCAGTCAGCCTGCTGGCGTTCGGTCCCTCCGACTGGCACAAGTCCTCCTTGCTTGCACCGAGCAGTCCTGGCCTCCTGCGAAGGCCTCCCTCTTGCTGGGCCCAACTAAACCTGCTGTCTACACTCTCCTCCCAGCCTGGTCTTTGTCTGCAGTGGGGAGGGCAGAACGGGAAGGAGGGAATGGAGCCGCTCAATATAACACAGGCTTAGGGATGGAGAGAGGACCTCCTACCCTTTCCATGAGAGGACATACTTTTTTGTAGGTGTGTGGGGTACTGAAGATGGAATTCAGGGGCATTCCACCTCCGACCTACATACACCCCCAGCCCTATTTTTTTTTTTTTTTTGGCGGGTTCGGGGATGGAACCCAGGGGCATTTGACCTACGAGCTACAGCCCCCTGCCCTATTTTTTAAAATTCTTTATTTTGAAACAGGGTCTCACTAAGTTGCACAGGGCCTCACTAAGTAGCTGAGGCTGTCCGTGAACTGCGATCCTCCTGTCTCCACCTCCCGAATGCTGGGATTACAAGTGTGCGCCACCACGCCCGGCCCTATTTTTTAATTCTTTATTTTGAAACAGGGTCTCACTGAGTTGCAAAAGGCCTCACTAAATAGCTGAGGCTGGCGGCGATCCTCCTGTCTCAGCCTCCCAAATGCTGGGATTACAAGTGTGTGCCACCATGCCTGGCTAGGATCTACTTTTTATTTTTTTACATGTTATAGTTCAATTCATTTTACATGAGACCCAGAGCTCATACAAGATTATCACACAACTTGCCCACGATCGTTCATCAACTCTTTCAGTCAAGGTGGGGTGAGAGGCCCCATTTTCTGGTTGCCTGGCAGCACAGGGCTCCTCCAGACTGCACCTCCAGACTGGGTGGTACGGGGCGGGGCTGGGGAGCTGGGGAGGGAGCTATCCCGCGCCCTCCCGTGCTTTCCCCCCCGTCCAAACTCAACATTTTGGAGTTGTCCTTGTTTTCACACCCAACATTTAGTAGAGCAGAAGTTCTGCCCATTCTTGTGTGTGTGTGTGTGTGTGTGTGTGTGTGTGTGTGTGTGTGTGATATTGGAGATTAAACCCAGGGGTTCTACCTCTGAGCTCTACCTCCAGCCCTATCTTATTATTTATGTATTTATTTATTTATTTTGCTGATCTGGGGATGGAACCCAGGGGCATTTGACCTCTGAGCTATACCCCCAGCCCTATTTTTTATTCTTTATTTTGAAACAGAGTCTCACTGAGTTGCAAAGGGCCTCACTAAGTAGGTGAGGCTGGCTGCGAACCGCAATCCTCTTGTCTCAGCCTCCCGAATGCTGGGATTACAAGCGTGCGCCACCACACTCAGCTCTTTATTTTTTATTTTGAAACAGGGTCTTGCTAAATTGCTGAGGGTCTCACGAAGTTGCTGATGTGGCTGGTCTTGTATCTACAATCCTCCTGTCTCAGCCTCACAAGTACTGGGATTACAAATGTGAGCCACCACACCTAGCAGGTTCTGCGTGCGTGTGTGTGTGTGTGTGTGTGTGTGTGCGCGTGTGTGTGTGTGCAGTACTAAGGATTGAACTCAGGGGCATTCTACCTCAGAGCTACATCCCCAGCCTTGTTTTTCTTTTCTTATTATTATTTTATTTAGAAACAGCGTCGCACTAAGTTCCTGAGAGCCTAAGTAGCTGAGCCTGGCTTTGAACCTGTCTGATCCTTCTCTCTCAGCCTCCCAAGTACTGGGATTACAAATGTGTGCCACCACTCCTGGCTCATTCTTTTTTTTTTTTTTTTTTTTTTTTTGGTGGTACTGGGGATGGAACCCAGGGGCCCTCTACCTCTGGGCTACACTCCCAGACCTATTTTTTATATTTTATTTGGAGACAGGGTCTCTTAAGCCAGCTGAGGCTGGCTTCAAACCTGCACGACCCTCCTGTCTCAGCCTCCCAAGCGCAGGGATTTTTATTATTATTATTATTTTTAGTTTTTGTGGTACTGGAAGTGGAACCCAGGGGCTTTCTGCCCCCGGGCTACATTCCCAGACCTATTTGTTTTTTTACATATTTTATTTAGAAACAGTGTCTTTCATTAAGTTCCTGAGAGCCTAAGAAGCTGAGGCTGCCTTCGAACCTGTATGATCCTCCTGTCTCAGCCTCCCAAGTACTAGGATTACAAATGTGTGCCACCATGCCTGGCTCATTCTTCATGATTTTATTTATTTATTTATTTTTTGTGGTACTGGAGGTGGAACCCAGGGGCTTTTCTATCTCCGGGCTATACTCCCAGACCTATTTTTTTTACTTTATTTGGAAACAGGGTCTCACTAAGTTGCTGAGAGCCTCACTAAGTAGCTGAGTCTGGCTTTGAACCTGTGCGACCCTCCTGTCTCAGCCTCCCAAGTGCTGGGATAACAAGTATGTGCCACCACGCCTGGCTCATCCTTTATTTGGAAACAGGGTCTCACTAAATTGCAGAGGCCCTCACTCAGTAGCTGAGGCTGGCTTTGAACCTGTGCGATCCTCCTGTCTCAGCCTCTCAGGCACTGGGATTACAAGCGTGCGCCATCACACCCAGCTTTAGTTCTGCCTATTCTTCATGGACCTCTGTCCTGTCTCCTCCTGCTCATGGTCCTCAGTTCACTTAAACTCCCTCACAGTGAACCTAGTCTCCAGTGCATCATTTGACTCTGTGCTCTGTGCTCCCCTCAAATCCATATCGTCTTCAGTGATGCAGTGGTCCTCCCAAACTCCACGGTGCTCGCAACTTCCAGTCTAGCATCACACAATGATGGCTAAGAACTTAGGTTTTGGGAGTTAAGCTGCCTGATATAGATCCTGACTCTGATGCTTAATGGGCCTTGAGAAAGTTCTTTAACCTCTCTCTCTCTGCTTGTTTCCTCTTTTTTTCTTCTTCTTTTTTTTCTGTAGTGCTGGGAATCAAACCGCAGAGCCTTGCTAGGGAAGTGTTCTCCCATTAAGCAATACCCTCAATCTTGGTATCAGTTCTTTTCCTGTGTGTGTGTGTGTGTGTGTGTGTGTGTGTGTGTGTGTGTGTGTGTGGTACTGAATTGAATCCAGGGCATTCTATCTCTGAGCTACACCCTCAGCCCTATTTTATTTTATTTTGTTTTATTTATCTATTTATTTATTTATTTATTTATTTTGCGGGTCTGGGGATGGAACCCAGGGGCATTCTGCCTCCGAGCTACACCCCCTGCCCTATTATTTTTTATTCTTAATTTTGAAACCGGGTCTCACTGAGTTGCAGAGGGTCTCACTAAGTAGCTGAGGCTGTCCGAGAACCACGATCCTCTGGTCTCAGCCTCCCGAATGCTGGGATTACAAGCGTGCGCCACCACGCCCAGCTTTTGTTTTATTTTAGACCCTACTTTCAGAGCTGGGCGTGGTGGCGCACGCTTGTAATCCCCGTGCTTGGGAGGCTGAAACAGGAGGATCACACAGGTTCAAAGCCAGCCTCAGCTACATAGTGAGGCGCTCAGCAATTTAGTGAGACTCTGTTTCCAAATAAAATATAAAATAGCTCTGGGAGTATAGCCAGGAGGTAGAAAGCCACTGGGTTCTACCCCCAGTACCACACAAAAAAAAAAAAAAAAAAAAAAATAGACCCTACTTTTAAATAAATAAAATGGGGCTAGATGTGTAGCTTGGAGAATATCTCTGGGTTCAATCTCCAGGACCAAAAAAAAAAAAAAAAAAAAAAGCTGGGCGTGGTGTCACACATTTGTAATCCCAGCATTTGGGAGGCTGAGACAGGAGGATCACGGTTCGTGGACAGCCTCAGCTACTTAGTGAGGCCCTCTGCAACTCAGTGAGACCCGGTTTCAAAATAAGGAATAAAAAAATAGGGCAGGGGGTGTAGCTCGGAGGTCGAATGCCCCTGGGTTCCATCCCCAGACCCGCAAAAAAAAAAAAAAAAAAAAAAAAAAAAAGAGCTGGGGATGGTTGTGCACACTTGTAATCCCAGTACTTGGGAGGCTGACAGGAGGATTTGCAGACAGGTTCATAGGTTCGCACACAGCCTCAGTTATTGGTGAGGTCCTCCGAAACTTAGTGAGACCCTGTTTCAAAGAAAAAATAAGAGCCGTGTGTGGTGGCACACACTTGTAATCCCAGCATTTGGGAGGCTGAGACCAAAGGATTGTAGTTCCCAGACAGCCTCAGCTACTTAGTGAGGCTCTTTGCAACTCAGTAAGACCCTATTTAAAAATAAAAAGAAAATAGGGCTTGTGGTGTAGCTCGGAGGTCGAATGCCCCTGGGTTCCATCTCTAGTACCACAGGAAAAGAGAAAAAAACAAAAAGAAAAAGAAAAGAAAGGTTTCATGAGGTTGCTGAGAGCCTTGTTGACTTGCCAAAGCTTTTTTTGTTTGTTTTGTTTTGTTTTTGGTGGTACTGGGGGTGAAGCCCAGAGGCTTTCTACCTCCAGGCTATACTCACAGACCTATTTTATATTTTATTTGGAAACAGGGTCTCACTAAGTTGCTGAGAGCCTCACTAAGTAGCTGAGGGCGGCTTTGAACCTGTGCGATCCTCCTGTCTCAGCCTCCCAAGTGCTGGAATTACAGACCTGTGCCACTATATCCAGCCATTCTCATCTTTTTTTTTATAGTACTGGGAATTAAACTCAGGGGCATTCTACCTCTGCCCTATTTTTTTTCATTGATTATTCTGGAATGGGGCTTCACTAAGTTGCTGAGGTTGGTTATGAACCGGCAATCCTCCTGTGTCAGCCTCCCAAGTACTGGGATTACGAGCATGGCCTCCTTATTTATTTATTTATTTATTTATTTACTCACTTATTTATTTAATACTAGAATTGAACCCAGAGGCATTCTAATTCTGAGTTACACCAGCCTGATTTTATTTATTTGGAAACAGGGTTTCATTAGGTTGCTGTGAGCTTCACTAAATTGCTTGTCATGGCTTGGAACCTGCAATCCTCCTATCTCACCCATTTATTTATTTATTTATTTATTTATTTATTTATTTATTTATTTATTTATTTATTTGGTGGTACTGGGGTTCCTGGAAACCCTTTTACCCTTTTACCTCCGGGCTACACTCCCAGACCTATTTTTATACTTTTTAAATTTGGAAACAGGGTCTGTTAAGCCAGCACGGCTGGCTTTGAACCTGCGCGATCCTCCTGTCTCTGCTTCCCAAATGCAGGGATTACAAGCGTGCGCCACCACGCCCAGCCTCCTGTCTCACCCTTCTAAGTAATGGGATTGATTACAAGTGTACACCACCTTGCCCTGCCCTCCTTGTCTTTTTCTTTTCTTTTCTTTTTTTTTTTTTCAGTACCAGGGATTGAACTGAGGAGCATTCTGCCTCGGAGCTACACCCCCAGCCCATATTTCCATTAAAAAAAATTTTTTTTTTTGAAACAGAATCTCACAAAGTTGCCGAAGGCCTCACTAAGTAGCTGAGGCTGGTCTCAAACCTGTGATCCTCCTGTCTTAGTTTCCCAAGTACTGGGATTACAAACATGCACCACCAAGCTGCCTCCTCCTTGTCTTTATTTATTTATTTATTTATTTATTTTTATATATTATTTTTAATTTTTTATTTTTATACATTATAATAATAATTTATTATTATTAATTATTATTATTACTATGCTATTGGGAATGGAACCCAGGGGCATTGTACCTCCAAGCTACACCCCTAGATCTATTTTTTATTCTTTATTTTGAAACAAGGTGTCACTAAGTTGCAGAGGGCCTCACTAAGTAGCTGAGCCTGTCTGTGAACCCAGATCCTCCTGTCTCAGCCTCCCAAATGCTGGGTCTTTTTATTTTTGAAACAGGGTCTCACTGAGTTGTGAAGGGCCTTGCTAAGTAGCTGAGCCTGTATGCCAACTACAATCCTCTGATCCTGGAATCCTCTGGTCTCAGCCTCCTGAATGCTGGGATTATAAGAATTGGCTACCACGCTAGGCCTCCTTGTCTTTTTTTTTGGGGGGGTGGTATTGGGGTTCCTGGAAACCCTTCTACCTCTGGGCTACACTCCCAGACCTATTTTATATTTTTATTTGGAAACAGGGTCTCTTAAGCGCGATCCTCCTGTCTCCGCCTCCCAAGCACGGGGATTACAAGAGTGTGCCACCATGCTCGGCGCTCGGCGCTCCTCCTCGTCTTTTAAATAAAGATAATGTACATGTGCGTGGTACTAGGGATTGAACCCAGAGGCATTCTACTTCTGAGCTACCTCTTCAGCCCTATTTTATTTTTATTTTGAAACAGGATCTCACTAAATTAATGAGTCTCACTATTTCCTGAGGCTGTCCCTGGACCTGCAATTCTCCTGTCTCATCCTCCTAGGTACTGGTATTATAAATGTACACCACCACACCTGGACTTAAAAGGCGTCTCAGAGGCATGCCATAGCTTAAATAAGCATTTTTGCATATATATTTGATATATAGGTATTTAATATATATTTTTGCATATATATTTGATATTGGGGAATTAACCCTGGGGCATTATACTTTTAAGCTATACTTCAAGCCCTTTTGTGTGTGTGTGTGGGTCTGGGGATGGAACCCAGGGGCATTCAACCTCTGAGCTACACCCCCTGTCCTGTCTTTTATTCTTTTTTTTTTTTTTGGTGGTACTGGGGGTGGAACCCAGAGGCTTTCTACCTCCGGGCTATACTCCCAGACCCATTTTCTATTTTATTTGGAAACAGGATCTCACTAAGTTGCTGAGAGCCTCACTAAGTAAGTAGCTGAGGCTGGCTTCGAACCTGCGCGGTCCTCCTGTCTCAGCCTCCCAAGCGCAGGGATTACAAGCGTGCGCCACCACGCCCGGCATCTGATTTTTATTCTTTATTTTGAGACAAGGTCTCACTAAATTGCGGAGGGCCTCACTGTCTGGAAACCCTGATCCTCCAGTCTCAGTCTCACGAATGCTGGGATTACATGCGTGCGCCACCACGCCCGGCATTTAAGCCCTTTTTTAATTTTTTGTTTCGAAACAGGCTCTCAGTAGGTTACTGAGAGTCTTCCATAGCTCTCTGTGGCTGTCCTTGAACTTGTGACCCTCCTGTTTCAGTCTCCTAAACACTGGGATTACAGCCATGTGCCACCATATCTGACTGATATTTTAAATTCAATGAAATATAGGATTATTGTGAAGTCCAAATAAATTTATATAAAATATTTGGGATTGAGCTGGGCATGGCGGCACACACTTGTAACCAGTACTTTGGAGGCTGGGACACGAGGTATCACAGGTTCAAGGACAGCCTCAGTTACTCAGGCCCTCTGCAACTTAGCAAGACCCTGTTTCAAAATAAAGAATAAAAAATAGGGCTGAGGTTGTGGCTCAGAAATAAGGACTTGGGTTTTGGAGTTAAGCTGCCTGGTATAGATCCTGACTCTGATGCTTAATGGGCCTTGAGAAAGTTCCTTAACCCCTCTGTGCTTGTTTCCTCTTTTTTGTTTTTGTTTCTTTTCTTTTTTTCTGTAGTGCTGGGAATCAAACCGCAGGGCCTTGCTAGGGAAGTGTTCTGCCAGTGAGCAACACCCTCAATCTTGGTATCAGTTCTTTTCCGTGTGTGTGTGTGTGTGTGTGTGTG
Source organism: Muscardinus avellanarius (assembly GCF_963383645.1). Taxonomy (NCBI): domain Eukaryota; kingdom Metazoa; phylum Chordata; class Mammalia; order Rodentia; family Gliridae; genus Muscardinus; species Muscardinus avellanarius. The sequence continues at coordinate 16,201,234 of NC_137802.1, read as the reverse complement.
TGTGTGTGTGTGTGTGTGTGTTACTGAGAAATAGAATGCCCCTTGGCTCAATCCCCAGTAAATAAATAAATAAATAAATAAATAAATAAATAAATAAATAAGGCATGGTTTTGTGCTTGACACAGAAAGAGTACTTATTAAGTATTAGCCATTATAGCCAGGCCCACTGGTGGCACAGGCCAGTCATTTCAGTACTTGGGAGGCTAAGACAGGATTGCAGGTTTGAGGCCAATACCAGGCAATTTAGTGAGAACTGGTTTCAAAATAAAATAAGCTATGTGTGGTGGCACACTCTTGTAATCCCAGTACTTGGGAGGCTAACACCGGAGGATCCGGTTCGTGGCCAACCTCAGCTATTGAATGAAGCACTCTGCAACTTAGTAAGACCCTGTTTCAAAATGAAGAATAAAAAATCAGGCTGGGGGTGTAGCTTGGAGGTAGAATGCCCCTGGGTTCAGTCCCCAACACTACACAATAAATAAATAAGTAAATAAATAAATAAATAAATAAAATAAAAATAGGCCTGGAAGCCGAGTGTGGAGGCACACTTATAATCCCAGTACTTGGGCCGGGCGTGGTGGCGCACGCTTGTAATCCCAGCATTCGGGAGGCTGAGACCAGAGGATCGTGGTTCTCGGACAGCCTCAGCTACTTAGTGAGGCCCTCTGCAACTCAGTGAGACCCTGCTTCAAAATAAAGAATAAAAAATAGGGCAGGGGCTGTAGCTCCGAGGTCAAATGCCCCTGGGTTCTATCCCCAGACAAACAAAAAAATAAAAAAATAATCCCAGTACTCGAGAGGCTGAGACAGGAGGATTGCAGGTTAGTGGCTGGCCTCAGCTATTTAAATGAGGCTCCCACAACTTAGTGAGACCTTGTTACAAAATACAGAATAAAAAAATGGGGCTGGAGGTATAGCTCAGAAGTAGAATGCCCCTCAGTTCAATCCCCTACCAAAAAAAAAAAAAAAAAAAAATAGGGCTGGGGGTGTGGTAGCTCAGAGATAGAATGCCTCTAGGTTCAATCCCCAGTACAGGAAAAAAAAAAAAAAGGGCCGTAATCCCTAGTTCCATGCACACACACCCTTCTACAGAACACAGCTCTGGCCTCTGTATACCCTGGCATTCGAGACTCTCCATCAGCAACCCCCACTGTTAAGTCTGCTACTCAAACCAGAAGTATGAAAATACAGATATAACTGGAATCTCCTCTCTGGTGCCCACAGGCGTCTCAGACTCCACACGTCCAAACACACCTGCCTCCCTGACCCGTGGCTCTCCCGCGATGGCCAACTATATCACACACGTCCGCTTCCTCGAGGGCCCACAGCCCGTTTCTCATCAGCAGTCAAACGATCTATCTACCTTTGTAATCCTTCTTGGAATCCGGCTCCCACACGTGCCTGGAACCTTATCTCTCGGCACTGCCCACCCCACCCGACCCCCAGGAAGCCATGCTGAGTCACTCAGAGTTGCCCAGACACTTTGTTTCTCTGCCTTTGCCCAGGCTTGTCCCTCCTGGATGCCCTTCTCTCTTGACGCAGACATTTCTTCTTCAGAGTTGCCAGGGGCTCCTGGGATGAAGAGTATCCCCTTGCCTGGCGTCTCTCCCTTGGCTCTCATTCCAAGGCGACAGGGTTTCAGGGTTTCTTTACCTTCTTCCCTCTAAAGCACACACTGCCCTGTGAAGCCAGTACTAGTGATGGGCTGGCTATCTTTGTTTCTACTGTGCCTGGCATGGGGTAGACACCAGGACACATCCCTGCAGAGCTGTCCTGCCTCTGACCCTTGCAATGTACACTCTACCAGGCTCTCCATGAGCGGGGTGTCCTCCGAGGCTGGGAGTGTTTGTGTTTCTTTTCGACTGTGTGTGTGTGTGTGGGGGGGGGCACTGGGGATTGGACCCAGAGGTATTCTACCTCTGAGCTAAACCCCAAGTCTAATTTTATTTCTTATTTGGAAACAGGGCCTCACTAAGTCATCGAGGCTGTCTTTGAACCTGTGATCCTCCCGTCTCAGCTTCCCAAGCACTGGGATTACAAATGTGTGCCATCATGTCTGGGTGATTTTTTGTTTTGGTACTGGGAAGTGAAGCCAGGGACACTCAACCTCTGAGCTACACTCCCGGCACCCTTTGTGGTGTGTATGTGTGTGTGTCTGTGTGTGAGACAGACAGAAAGAGAGAGAGAGAGAGGATTGAACCCAGGGACATTCTACCTCCAAGCTATACCCCAAACTCCCCCCCCTTTTTTTTCAGTACTGGAGATTGAATCCAGGGGCATCTATCTCCGAGCTACACGCCCAGCCCTACTTTTTATTCTTTTTTTTTTTCTTTTTCCGAGTGTGGGGATGGAACCCAGGGGCATTCGACCTCCAAGCTACACCCCCTGCTCTATTTTTTAGGAAACAGGGTCTCACTGAGTTGCAGAGGGCTTCACTTAAGTAGCTGAGGCTGTCCACGAACCTGGATCCTCCTGTCTCAGCCTCCCAAATGCTGGGATTACAAGCATGCACCATCACACCCGGCTGCTTTTTTTTTCTTTATTTTGAAACAGGGTCTCACTAAGTTGTGGTGGGCCTTACTAAGTAGCTGAGGCTGTCTGCGAACCAAGATCCTCCTGTCTCAGCCTCCCAAATGTTGGGATTATAAGCGTGCGCCACCATGCCCAGCTGGTCTTTTTAATTCTGAGTTACAGCCCCACCCAGCTCTTTTTTTTTTTTTTTTTTTTGGTGGTACTGGGGTTCCTGGAAACCCTTCTACCTCCGGGATATACTCCCAGACTATTTTTATATTTTTATTTTTATCTTTTATTTTTTGGTGGTACTGGGGTTCCTGGAAGTCCTTCTACCTCCGGACTACACTCCCAGACCTATTTTTACATTTTTTATTTGGAAACAGGGTCTCCTAAGCCAGTGCACGCGGCTGGCTTCGAACCTGCGCGATCCTCCTGTCTCTGCCTCCCAAGTGCGGGGATTACAAGTGTGCGCCTCCACGCCTGACCGCTCTTTTTTATTATTTATTTATTTATTTATTTATTTATTTATTTATTTATTTATTTTGCGGTACTGGGGATGGAACCCAGAGTATTCTAACTTTGAGCTACACCTCTAGCCCAATTTTTTATTCTTTATTTTGAAACAGGGTCTCACGGAGTTGCAAAGGACCTCACTAAGTAGCTAAAGCTGTCCGTGAACCTGTGATCCTCCTGTCTCAGCCTCCTGAATGCTGGGGTTACAAGCGTGCACCACCCCACCTGGCTGTCCTTTTTATTTTTTATTCAGAAACATGGTCTCACTAAACTGCTGAGGCTGGTCTCAAACCTGTGATCCTCTTGTCTCAGCCTCTCAAGAACTGAGATTACAGGTGTGTGTCACTGCACCTGTCTCCTACTTTTTTTTTTTTTTTTTTTTGCAGTGCTCAAGATCAAACCTAGAGCCTCGCACACACTAAGTATCCCACCACCTACTTCTTCTTGTGTACATAAGGTCAAGGTTAACCCAGTAGAGAATGGCCTGTCAGCGTAAGACTGGGTTTTCTGAGCCTTTCCTCAAACAAGCAAGGCTACTGTGGGTATAGTTTTAAAAAAAGGACCCCCAAAGTATTTAAAATGCCTTACATGGAGAGGTAGAGTCTGTGTATACTTCCATGAAATCTGGGCTCTGTAACAGGCTGACCAATAGAGCCCTGCGGAGCGGGAGCCGTGCCATGTGTGGGCCCAGGCCTTAAGGAACCAGGACCTTGAATCTCCAAGTTACCATCTACCAGGAGGCCCAGCTTCAGGAAGAGGCCATGTGGGGAAGGGGGCTCCAGCCACAGGCCAGTACCCACTGCCGCACACATGGGTGATGGCACAACCTTCGGCTCCCAGGGTGCCTCCAGACGTGTGTGTGTGTGTGTGTGTGTGTGTGTGTGTGTGTGTGTGAGAGAGAGAGACAGACAGACAGACAGACAGACAGACAGACAGACAGACAGACCAGGGGCATTCTACCTCTGAGCTAAATGCCCAAACCCTTTTTTATTTTTATGTATTTATGCATTTATTTTATTTATTTATATTTTTTGCAGTACTGGGGATGGAACCCAGGGGCATTCTATATCCGAATTACACTCCCAGACTTATTTATTTATTTATTTTCTTTCTTTCTTCCCTTCTTTCTTTCTCTCTCTCTCTTTCTTTTCTCTTTCTTTCTTTCATTTTTTTTTTTTTTTTTTTGGTGGTACTGGGATTGAACCCAGGGGCATTCTACCTCCAGGATATACTCCCAGACCTATTTTATCTTTTATTTGAAAACAGTATCACTAAGTTGCTGAGAGCCTCACTAAGTAGCTGAGGCTGGCTTCCAGCCTACGTGATCCTTCTGTCTCAGCTTCCCAAGTACTGGGATTACAAGTGTGTGCCACCATGCCCGGCATTATTCTTTATTTTGAAACAGGGTCTCACTGAATTGCAAAGGGCCTCACTAAGTAACCGAGACTGTCTGAGACCCACGATCTTCCTGTCTCAGCCTCCCGAATGCTGGAATTACAAGCATGTGACACCACTCCCGGCTTATTTTTTATTTTTTGCAGTCCTGGGGATGGAACCCAGGGCCATTCTTCCTCTGAGCAACACCCCCAGCCCTACTTTTTATTCTCTCTCTCTCTTTTTTTTTTTTTGGTGGTACTGGAGGTGGAACCCGGAGGCTTTCTACCTCCAGGCTATACTCCCAGACCTAGTTTATATTTTATTTGGAAACAGGGTCTCACTAAGTTGCTGAGAGCCTCACTAAGTAGCGGAGGCTGGCTTCGAACCTGTGCGATCCACCTGTCTCAGCCTCCCAAGAGCGGGGATTACAAGCGTGCGCCACCATGCCAGCTTTATTCTTTATTTTTTTTGAAACAGGGTCTCACTGAGTTGCAAAGGGTCTTACTAAGTAGCTGAGGATGTCTGTGAAACCCGATCCTCTTATCTCAGCCTCTCAAATGCTGGGATTACAAACATGCAGCACCATGCCTGGCTTCCTATATTCTCTCTCTCTCTCTCTCTCTCTCTCTCTCTCTCTCTCTCTCTCTTTTTTTTTTTTTTTGTATTGAAGATCGCACCCAGGGGCGTATTACCTCTGAGCTACATCCCCAGCCCAATTCTTTATTTTGAAACAAGGTCTCACTAAGCTGCAGAGGGCCTCACTAAGTAGCTGAGATTGGCTGTGATCCAGCCAATCTGGATCCTCCTGTCTCAGCCTCCCGAGTACTGGAATTACAAGCGTGCGCCACCACGCTGGCTCCCTAGATTCTTTATTTTGAAACAGGGTCTCACTAAGTTGCAGAAAGTCTCACTAAGTAGCTGAGGCTGTCCGCGAATGGTAATCATCCAGTTTCACCCTCCCAAGTATTAGAATTACAAGTGTGCGCCACCACGCACAGCTTGATCCTTTTTTATTTTGAATCAGGGTCTCACTAGGTTGCTGAGAGTCTAAATTGCTGAGGCTGGCCTTGAACCTGTGATCCTTCTGTTTCAGCCCCCTAAGTAACTGAGATTACAGGCATGTGCCACCATGCCTGGCTCATCCCTAGACTGATTGGCTTTTCTTTCTTTCTTTCTTTCTTTCTTTCTTTCTTTCTTTCTTTCTTTCTTTCTTTCTTTCTCTTTTTTCTTTCATGTGTTACTGGGATGGAACCCAGGGGCATTCTATCTCTGAACTATACCCCCAGACCTATTTTATATTTTATTTTGAAGCAGGGTCTCGTTAAATTGCTGAGGCTGGCCTAGAACCTGCAATAATTCTGTCTCAGCCTCACAAGCCCTGGATTACAAATGTGTGCCACCATCTGGCTGAGCCTGTTTCAAAATAAAAAGTAGGGCTGGGTGTTGTGGTGCACACTTGTAATCCCAGCATTTGGGAGGCTGAGACAGGAGGATCCAGTTTTGCTAACAGCCTCAGCTACTTAGTGAGGTCCTTTGCAACCCAGTGAGACCTTGTTTCAAAATAATCAAAAATAAGGCTGAGGGTGTAGCTCAGAGGTAGAACGCCCCTGGGTTCCATCCCAAGTACTGCAAAAATACATACATACATACATACATACATACTACATATAAAAAGGGCTGAGGATACAGCTCAGTGGTAGAATGTTCCTGGGTTCAGTTCCTAGTAACTCTCTCCCTCACACGCGTACATAGACTGGGAATGTAGCTCGGGGGTAGAATGCTCCTGGGTTCAATCCTCAGTATCAAAAGTTAAAAAACAACAACACATGGGCGTGGTGGCGCACGCTTGTAATCCCAGCATTTGTGAGGCTGAGACAGGAGGATCACCATTTGCAGACAGCCTCAGCTACTTAGTGAGACCCTGTTTCAAAATAAAGAATAAAAGGGTATAGCTGGTTGGTAGAATGCCCCTGGGCTCAATCCCCAACACCACGTACACACACACACACACACACACACACACACACACACACACACACACAGAGTCCTGAGTTCATTAACATGGCAACCCTGTTGCTTCCTAGTTACATGTACCAGGGACATTATTTTACCAGCTGGACTTTTAATCCTCCTACCTATAAAATGGATTAATGATGGCTTTCTTGTATGAAGATGGTGTCAGACACCAGTCAAAGCATTTTGTGTACACTATTATCTATAGCTGAGTAACAAGTTATTCTTTTTTTTTCTTTTCTTTTTTGGTGGTACTGGGGGTGGAACCCAGGGGCTTTTCTACCTCCCAGCTACACTCCCAGACCTATTTTATACTTTATTTGGAAGCAGGGTCTCACTAAGTTGCTGAGAGCCTCACTAAGTAGCTGAGGCTGGCTTCCAACCTGTGTGATCCTCCTGTCTCAGCCTCCCAAGCACGGGGATTACAAGCGTGCGCCATCACGCCCGGCTGTAACAAGTTTTTCTAAAGAAGTATTTTCTCACAATTTCTGTGGAACAAGTACCAAAATACCTAGGAGGTATTAAATGGGAGGAATAAGTTCTACTGTTCTGTATGGCAGTGGGGTAATTTTACTTTGCAACTGTGTGTGGTACTACAGATAAAACCCAGGGGCATTTTACCACTGAAAATATATCTCTCTTTAAGCCGGGCATGATGGTGCACGCTTGTAATCCCCGTGCTTGGGAGGCTGAGACAGGAGGATCACGCAGGTTCAAAGCCAGCCTCAGCTACTTAGTGAGACCCTGTTTCCAAATAAAAATATAAATAGGTCTGGAAGTATAGCCCAGAGGTAGGAAGGTAGGAAGCCTCTGGGTTCCACCCCCAGTACCACAAAAAAAAAGCATCTTCCCTTTTTATTTTGCGACAAAGTCTGATAAAGTTGTGGGGGCTTACCTCAAACGTTTGGTCCCCTTGCCTCAAGCCTCCTGAGTGGCTGAGATTACAGGAATACACTACTGCTCCCTGCTTAATCTTATATATTTTGTAAAGAACATGGAAGAGCAGGGCATGGTAGCATAGGCTTGTAATTCCAGTACTTGGGAAGGCTGAGACAGGAGGATCACAGGTTCAAGGCCAGCCTCAGCAGTCTAGCCAGGCCATCAACAACTTAGTGAGACCCTGTTTCAAAATAAAAAATAGGGCATGGTGGCGCACGCCTGTAATCCTTACTCTTGGGAGGCGGAGACCGGAGGATCGCGGTGGTTCGGAGCCAGCCTCGCTGGCTTAAGAGACCCTGTTTCCAAATAAAAAATACAAAAAAATAGGTCTGGGAGTGTAGCCCGGAGGTAGAAGGGCTTCCAGGAACCCCAGTACCAAAAACAAACAAACAAAATAAAAAATAAAATAGTGCTGAGGTGTAATAGCTCGGAGATAGAATGCCCCTGGGTTTAATCTCCAGTACCACAAAAATAAAAATAAAAAGTTCTAGAAGAGAAAAATTCAAAGTTTCTCTCCTTTTTTCCATCATTACCCATTGGAAACATGTTTCAAATTATCACACTGTATCCCATAAATATGTACAATATTTGGTAAAAAGAAGAGCTATTGAAGCCAGGTTCAGTGGCACACGCCTGTAAATCTCAGTACTTGGGATAGCTGAGACAGATTAGAAGGTCTGAGGCTATTAGTAATTTAGGGAGACCTTTAGTAGTTTAGGGAGATCCTGATTCAAAATAAAAAATAAGCTGGGCATGGTGGTGCACACCTGTAATCCCAGTACTTGGGAGGCTGAGACAGGAGGATCGCAGGTTCCAGACCAGCCTCAGCAGTTGATTGATTGATTGATTGATTGATTGATACTGGGGATGAAACCCAGGGTCATTCTGCCTCCAAGCTGCACCCCCAGCCCTATTTTTTAGGACTTTTTAAATTCTGAAACAGGGTCTCACTGAGTTGCAAAGGGTCTCGCTAAGTAGCTGAGGCTGTCCATGAACTGCGATCCTCTGGTCTCAGCCTCCCAAATGCTGGGATTACAAGCGTGTGTAGCATACCTGGCTTCAGCCTCAGCAATTTAGCTGAGGCCTTTGCAACTTAGTTAGACCTTACTTCAAAAGACCTGGGCCTGGTGGTGCACACTTGTAATCCCAGTACTTGGGAGGCTGAGACAGGAGGATTGCCAGTTCACAGCTAGCCTCAGCTACTTAGTGAGCTCCTCTGCAACTTAGTGAAACCCTGTTTCCAAAAAAAAAAAAAAAAAAAAAAAATAGGGATGGGGGTATAACTCGGAGGTAGAATGCCCCTGGGTTCAGTCTCTAGTACTGAAAAGAAAATAGGGCTGACAGTATAACTTGAAGGTAGAATGTCCCTGGGTTCAGTCTCTAGCATCACACACACACACACACACACACACACACACACACACAATTATGTTATATGCATGTTTGGCTATATCACAATGAACCCCACTACTATGAATTGGGGTGCAGCTAAACCGGGTGCCTCTGGCTCAGGGTCTCTCATCAAGTTGTAGTCAGGATGTTGGTCAGAGATACAGAAATCCTTTTTTTTTTTTTTTTTTTTTTGGTCTTTTTGGTCTCAGTTGTTGAGGGCCTCACTGAATTGCTAAGGCTGGCCTCGAACCTGTGATCCTTCCATCTCAGCCTCCCAAGTACTGGGATCACAGGTGTGCGTCACCGCACCCAGCTAAGGGTTGTAGAAATCTTTGGTTTGACTGGTGCTGGAGGATCAGTGTCAAAGATGCCTCAGTTGCACGCCTGGCAGGTTGGTGCTGGCTGTGTGCAGGACGCCTCTGTTCCTCGACAGGTAGATTCCTCCTGTGACGCGCTTTGTGACACGGTGGCTGGCTTCTCCCCGAAGCCACAGCGTGGAGCTTTGTTGGCAGAGTTCCGAGTCACACGCCATCCTCTTTTGCAGGAACCCATTGATGACAGGATGAGCCCTGTTGGTTGTGCGAGGAGATGGTCCAACGGGATGAATACCAGGAGCAGACATTCACTGGAAGCCCTTTGGAGGCTAGTTACCACACACAGAGACACAATTAACTCTCCAGTAATTCCATCAGGTAGATACTTGTAGTCGGCTCATCCTGAAGAGGAATAAACAGAGGTGCCATGACATGAAGAAACTCGCTCAGACTCACCACCTCCAAGTGGTAAATCTGGAATTCGAACTGAGTTATCAGACTCCAGACCTGAGATTGAAGCTCCTAAGCTGCTAAGGCTCTTGGATCCACTGGGAGCGGGAAGGAATATGGTGGTTATGACAGTGTTTCCATTTTGGGAAGAACAGCAGATACATTCGAGGAGGTTGGCGATGACCCTAAAAATCAATGAGGCACAGCCGGGCGTGCTGGCGCACACGCTTGTAATCCCAGCATTCAGGAGGCTGAGACGGGAGGATCGCGGTTCGCGGACAGCCTCAGCTACTTAGTGAGGCCCTCTGCAACTCAGTGAGACCCTGTTTCAAAATAAAGAATAAAAAATAGGACAGGGGGTGTAGCTCGGAGGTCGAATGCCCCTGGGTTCCATCTCCAGTACCACACACACACACACACACACACACACGCACACAAAAGGGTTGGGATTGTAGCTTGGAAGTAGAATGCCCCTGGGTTCCATCCCCAGTACAAAACAAGAAATGGCGCAAATACAAACTGGAAAGAGAAGGAACCTCAGGGTCCTAAAAGCCAGCCGCGTGGCACCGGGGAGCATCACCCTGGGAGGGGGCGGCGATGGGCTCCCAAGGCGCATGCCTACTGAAGAGGATGGAAATTTCCATCCCCCGCTCCCAGCCAGGAGCTCTTGATCCTGATCTCCTCACCCGACCCAGGTGACTCTCCATCTCATGTATGTGTTCAACAAGGGTTTCTGAGCACTTAACATGGGAGCCAGGTACTAGCCTGGGCATGGCAGACGGAGTAACGCCCAGGCAAGATGAAGTCCTTGTTTACCTGGAACTATGGGGGAGGCAGACAAGTTACTGGCAAATCCTACCAGGGGATTACGCAATGATGGGAAAGTGCAGGGTTTCTGGGGAGCAGGGGAGACGTGACCGACCACTAAGGGGTAGGCCTCCTGCACAGAGCAAGGCCAGACCCGAGTAGACCAGGTTAGAAAAAAAAAATTTTTTTTTTCGATATGGGGGTGGAACTCAGGGGCTTTCTACCTCCGGGCTATACTCCCAGACCTATTTTATACTTTATTTGGAAACAGGGTCTCACTAAGTTGCTGAAAGCCTCACTAAGTAGCTGAGGCTGGCTTTGAACCTGTGTGATCCTCCTGTCTGAGGCTGGCTTTGAACCTGTGCGATCCTCCTGTCTGAGGCTGGCTTTGAACCTGTGCGATCCTCCTGTCTCAGCCTCCCAAATACTGGGATTACAAGTGTGTCCCACCATGCCTGGCTGTTTTGGCTTTTAATAGTTTATTATTGGTGAGTTTTGATAATCAAGAGTAAATTAAAGGCAGGTGTGGTGGCACATGCTTGTAATCCCAGTACTTGGGAGACTGAGACAGGAGGATTGCAGGTTCATGGCCAGCCTCAGCTACTTAGTGAGGCCCTCTGCAACTTAGTGAGACTCTGTTTAAAAATAAAGAATAAATCCAGGTGTGGTGGCGCACGCTTGTAATTCTAGCACTTGGGAGGCTGAGACAGGAGGAGCATTCAGATTCAAAGCCAGCCTTAGCTACTTAGTGAGGCTCTCAGCAACTTAGTGAGACCCTGTTTCCAAATAAAATATAAAATAGATCTGGGAGTGTAGGCTGGGGGTAGAAAGCCTATGGGTTCCATCCCCAGTACCATAAAATAAAATAAAATAAAATAAAGAATAAAAAATGGGGCAAGGGGTATAGCTTGGAGGTAGAATGCCTCTGGGTTCCATCCCCAGCGCCACACACAAAAAAAGAGTAAACTAATAGGCTAACATTTGAAAATGTATAGTTAGGTCGGGCGTTGTGGCGAACGCTTGTAATCCCCGCACTTGGGAGGCGGAGACAGGAGGATCGCGCAGGTTCAAAGTCAGCGGTGCTGGCTTAAGAGACCCTGTTTCCAAATAAAAATATAAAAAATAGGTCTTGGAGTGTAGCCTGGAGGTAGAAGGGTTTCCAGGAACCCCAGTATTACAAAAAAATAATAATAATAAAATAAAAATATATAGTTAATAAAGTATATAAACAATTAGGTCAACTTGTAGAGAAGATAACAAAGATAACATAATTTTGTATACTATCCATCTAAAATTTCCATATTTATTTATTTTTATCTATTTATTTTTTTGTGGTGTTGGGGATTGAACCCAGGGACATTCTACCTCTGAGCTACACCCCCAAACCTATTTTTTATTCTTTATTTTGAAACAGGTTCTCACTGAGTTGCAAAGGGCCTCACTAAGTAGCTGAGGCTGACCCTGAACTGTGATCCTCCTGTCTCAGCCTCCCAAATGCTGGGATTACAAGCGTGCGCCACTATGCCCAGATAGCACAATTTTTTAGTCTTTATTTTGAAATGCTCTCACTAAGTTGCAGAGAGTCTCACTAAGTAGCTGAGGCTGCCCAAGAATCCAGATGATCCTGTCTCAGCCTCCCAAGTACTGGGATTACAAACGTGCGCCACCACGCCGGCTATTCTCTATTTATTTTTAATGAATATTAATGTTGTTTAATATATACTTTATTATTTGTCATTTGGGAAGACCTTTATTGTAAAGAAAACTCTTTAGTCTGATGACAAACAGCAACCAATTATTATTCTGGACCTCCACACTGAATAAATTTCTTTCTTTTTTAAAATATTTTTTGAGCCGGGCGTGGTGGCGCACGCTTGTAATCCCCGCGCTTGGGAGGCTGAGACAGGAGGATCATGCAGGTTCGAAGCCAGCCTCAGCTACTTAGTGAGGCTCTCAGCAACTTAGTGAGACCCTGTTTCTAATAAAAGATAAATGGGTCTGGGAGTATAGCCCGGAGGTAGAAAGCCCCTGGGTTCCACCCCCAGTACCACCAAAAAAAAAAAAAAAAAAAAATTAAAATATTTTTTGCAGTACTGGGGATGGGACCCAGGGGCATTCCACCTCTGAGCTACACTCCCAGCCCTATTTTTTATTCTTTATTTTTATTTTTGGTGGTGTTGGGGCTGGAACCTAAGAGCATTCTACCTCTAAGCTACACCCCAGCCCTATTTTTTTATTCTTTATTTTGAAACAGGGTCTCACTGAGTTGCAAAGGACCTCACTAAGTAGCTGAGGCTGTCCTTGAACCGTGATCCTCCTGTCTCAGTCTGTGAAGTTCTGGTATTACAAGTGTGTGCCACCACGCCCGGCTTTATTTATTCTTTTTTTTTTTTTTTTTGGTGGTAATGGGGTTCCTGGAAGCCCTTCTACCTCCGGGCTACACTCCCAGACCATATATATATATATATATATATATATATATTTTTTTTTTTTTTTTTTTTTTTTTTTTTTTTGAAACAGGGTCTCTTAAGCCAGCGAGGCTGGCTTCGAACCTGTGCGGTCCTCCTGTCTCTGCCTCCCAAGCGCAGGGATTACAATATGCGCCATCATGCCCGGCTTATTCTTTATTTTGAAATAGGACCTCACTAAGTTATAGAGGGCCTCATTGAGTAGCTGAGGCTGGCCATGAACCCGGATCCTCCTGTCTCAGCCTTTCAAGTACTGGGATTATGAGTGTGTGCCACCACACCTGGCACCTGGCTCTATTCTTTGAATAATTTTTTTTCAGTACTGGGGATGGAACCCAGGAGCATTCTACCTCCAGGCTACACCTCCAGCCCTTATTTTTTATTTTTTATTTTGAAACAGGGTCTCACTGAGTTGCAAAGGGCCTCAGTATGTAGCTAAGACTATCCATGAACCTCAATCCTCCCATCTCAGCCCCCCCCACCCCCGTACTGGGATTACAAGTGTGTGTCACCACACCTGGCTTGCTCTATTCTTTATGTTTGAAACAAGGTGTCAGTAAGTTGTGGAAAGCCTCACTAAGTAGCTGAGGCTGACTGTGAACCTGCCTTCCTCCTGTCTCTGCCTCCCAAGTACTGAGATTACAAGTGTGTGCCACCACATCCACTTCCGTTTATCTTGAGATGAAGGTTTCCTTCTGTATTTCTGAGGTAATGACTGTATTATTTCGGCAGTGTCTGGTGGGCCCTGATGCATCAACAAATCTGGTGGTTAACTTCCTTGGAGTGCTGTGAAATCAGAAGAGTGAGATGGTAGCCCTGATGACCTCATAGCTTTGGAAACACAGGTTGGGAACTTTATTTTTATTTTTATTTTTTATTTTTTATTTTTTTGCGGGTCTGGGGATTGAACTCAGGGGCATTCAATCTCCGAGCTCTACCCCCTGCCCTATTTTTTTATTCTTTAATTTGAAACAGGGTCTCACTAAGTTGCAGAGGGCCTCACTAAGTAGCTGAAGCTGCCGCAAACTGCGATCCTCCAGTCTCAGCCTCCCGAATGCTGGGATTACAAGCGTGCGACACCATGCCTGGCTTTATTTTTATTTTTTCTGCACCGGGGATTGAACCCAGGGGCATTCTACCTCTAAGCTATACCTCCAGCTCTGTTGTTGTTTTTTTTTTGGGGGGGTGGTGGTACTGGGATTCCTGGAAACCCTTCTACCTTCAGGCTACACTCCCAGACCTATTTTATATTTTTATTTGGAAACAGGGTCTCTTAAGCCAGTGAGGCTGGCTTTGAACCAGCGATCCTCCTGTCTCCATCTCCCAAGTGCGGGGATTATAAGCGGGCACCACCACGCCCAGCTATTTTTCATTATTTTGAAACAGAGTCTCACTAAGTAGGTAAGGCTGGCTGAGAACCTGTGCTCCTCCTGTCTCAGCCTCCCAGGTACTGGCTTACAAATGTGTGCCACCACGCCCGGCTGGGAACCTTATTAATGGAGTATATACCCTGACTTGCCTGGATGACCCTCTGGCAGATGCCATCTTGCTGCCTGCCCATCCTGATCCCCGAGAAGGGGCAGCTTCTGGGGCCAGGAAAACTTCCCAAGCAGAGGTAACAGCTATGCCAAGTGTCAGAACCGAGCATGCCAGGGCAGCGAGGTGCTTTCCCCGGTTGTGGTGTGAAGGAAGAGGGCCCAAGGACCACAAGATCAAAACAGGGACCAAGAAGTTAATGGGGCATTAACATAGTTCCCAACAGGCACAGAGGGGCTTCCAGGTGGGCCTCACACAAGCTGTGCCCTTCCTCGCGGCCCCTATCCGAGGCGTGTGTGGCGGGGGAGTCGGTGCCCTCTCTCTTTATCTTCCTGGCTCTCTATCCTATGGAGGAGGACTTGGCCCTACTGCTGTGAAAGTGCTCATCCTTCTCGGATGCCCCTGCTGGGCCGGGCAGGGCAGGGCAGGGCAGGGCAGAGGATGGGGAAAGGCGCATGGTAAGTGGGTGTCCACTGCGGGCCTCCAGGTCTAGGTGTTAACAGAACGTCTGTCCCGGCCTGGAGGAGGGCTCTGTAAGGGTGATCAGGACATCAGGCTGTGTGCCTCCCCCACATCCCACCCTCCTTTGTGGGTAAAGGTGGGGGTATAGGAGAACTAAACTCTACCTCCAAATGGAAGAAATAAATAGAAGGGAAAAATTATATGACTTCTAATTACCTAGGTTTTTGAACCCAGGGTGGGGTGTTTTGTTTTTGTGGGGTTTTTTTTTTGTTTTTTGTTTGTTTGTTTGTTTATTTTGGTGATACTGAGGATTGGCATACTACTACCTCTGAGCCCAATTTTATTTTTTATTTTTATTTTATTTTGTTTTGTTTTTACTTTTTTTGCAGTCCTGGGGATGAAACTCAGAGGCATTCTACCTCCGAGCTATACTCCCAGCCCTACATTTTATTCTTTATTTTGAAACAAGGTCTCACTGAGTTGCAAAGGGCCTCACTAAGTAATAGCTGAGACTGTCCTTGAACTGCGATCCTCCTGTCTCAGCCTCCCAAATGCTGGGATTACCAGCATGCACCACCATGCCTGGTTTATTTGTATTTTATTTATTTAATTAATTTATTAAACCGGGCGTGGTGGCGCATGTTTGTAGTCCCCGCACTTGGGAGGCTGAGACAGGAGGATCACACAGGTTCGAAGCCAGCCTCAGCTAATAGTGAGGCTCTCAGAAACTTAGTGAGACCCTGTTTCCAAAAAATAGGTCTGGGAGTATAGCCCAGAGGTAGAAAGCCTCTGGGTTCCACCCCCAGTACCACAAAAAATAAAAATAAAAATAAATTATTTATTTATTTTTGCAGTACTGACAACTGAACCCAGAGACCTTCTACCTCTGAGCTACACCCCCAGCCCTAATTTTTATTCTTCATTTTGAAACAGGGTCTCACTAAGTTGTGGGGAGCCTCACTAAGTAGCCGAGGCTGGCCATGAACCTTCAATCCACCTGTCTCAGCCTCCCAAATCCTGGGATGACAAGTGTGTGCTACCATGCCCAGCTGAACCCAGGGCATTCTACCTCAGCCATATCCCAGTCCTTCCTAATTTTTTCTTTTTTATGGTACTAGGGATTAAAACCAAGGGCCTTCTACCTCTGAACTACACCCCAGCCTTACTTTATTTTTTATTTTGAATTGCTGAGACTGGCTATAAACCTGTGACCCTCCTGTCTCAGTCTCCCAAGTACAGGGATTATAAAGCATGAGCCGCACTCGGCTTAATTTTTTCTTTTGAGACAGGTTCTCGCTAAACTGCTCAGGCACCCTCAAACTCGCAATCCTCCTGTCTCAGCCCCCCAAATTGCTGGGATCACAGACATGTGACCTGTGCCTGGATTTGTTTAAGCTAAATCAGAAGGGGGGTTGAATTTCCGCCTCTAGTTTCCTGGGAAGGCAAAATGGAGAGTAGAGGACTTGGGCCAGGAGTCCACAAGCTACAGTGTTCCCGACTCTCAGGCTCCTCTCCGTCTGTGACGCTGCGATATAATAAGAAGTGTATATTTGGTCTCTGTCCCAGTTCCTGCCACCGAGCTCCTAAAAGCCTGAGTGACGGCGGTGCCAGGAGCATCTGTTGTTGTTTATTATAAGCCCCATACCTGAGTTTATGCTAATGAGGAGACTCTGAGGCTGGAGGCTGTCGCCAGAGGGCTGGGATGTTCAGCTTCACTCCCCCACCTCTACAGAGGGGAGAATGGGCAGAAACTGAGCTCGGTCACCAATGGCCAGTGATCTAATCAGTTATGCTTATCAGCGGAATCTTCACATGAGTCCTACACGGTGGAGGTCAGAGAGCTTTGGAGTTAGAGAACACATAGGATGCCGGGCTCAGAGAGGACGCGGATGGTCCCCTCCCTTCCTCCATGCCTTGCTTCCATTTGGCTGTTCATCTGTTTCCTTTTCATTTTTAATGCATGTGTATAAGCTGGGTGTGCTGGCACATGTTCATAATACCAATACTTCGGGGGCTAAAACAGGAGGATCACAGGTTCCTGGCCAGCCTCAGAAACTTAGGCCTTCTACAACTTACTGAAACCTTGTTTCAAAATCAGGAGTAAAATAGGGCTGGGAGTATAGCTCAGAGGTAGAATGTCCCTGGGTTCAATCCCCAGTACCATACTAAAAAAAAAAAAAGTGTGGTAGCCAGGCGTGGTGGCGCACGCTTGTAATCCCAGTGCTTGGGAGGCTGAGGCAGGAGGATTGCCCAGATTCATAGCCAGGCTCAGCTACTTAGGGAGGCCCTCAGCAAATTAGTGAGACCTTGTTTCAAAAAAAAAAAAAATAAGCTGGGCGTGGTGGCACACGCTTTTAATCCCAGCATTCGGGAGGCTGAGACAGGAGGATGGCAGTTCGTGGACAGTCTCAGCTACTTAGTGAGGCCCTCTGCAACTCAGTGAGACCTGGTTTCAAAACAAAGAATAAAAAATAGGGCAGGGGCTATAGCTCAGAGGTTGAATGCCCCTGGGTTCTGTTGCCAGGGGATAGGTGGGGGGGGGGAAAGGTGTGTGATGTGAAATAATCCCCCCCACCACCAGACACACAGAGACAAACAGAAAAACCGTGGATTCTTGTCCTAAGCTAAGAATAAGTATTCATCGCTTGGACAGCTGCTGCAGATTTAAAGAAGTTTATTAAAAAGATAGAAATATAGAGATAGTTACAGCCCTGTGCCGGAGCGAGGCACAGGGGGGCAATTCGAATGAAAATGCCAAAGAACTCCAGTTTATTGAGTTTTTATCCTGTTTAAGTCCAGCAGGTCCCTTTGATTTTTGGAGATCATGTTACACCTTATCGCCAGCCCCGGTTCTGCTTCTGTTATCTCTCCAGCTGAATTTATGGCCTAAAGGGGGAGACATCTCTGTCTCCAAACACAGGCCCAGATTTATGGCCTGAGAGGGAGGCATCTCTGTCTCCAGACACAGGCCCCCAAACTGTGTTAAATTGTTCTTAGGAATGCAAGGACATGTTGGCTAACCCTGGCTTTCTTAGTAAAGAAGATATGTTTCAAGGTTGGACATCTTTCCCAGGACTGATACATTAATACTTTTTAAACTGTCTTCCCAATACCAGTACAGGTTCCATCCCCAGACACACACACACACACACACACACACACACACACACACACACACTCACACACGAATAAAAGATAGGGCTGTGGTTGTAGCTTGGAGGCAGAATGCCCCTGAGTTCAATCCCCAGTACTGCAAAAACAAAAAAGTCTCTGTGTGTGTGTGTGTGTCTTAGTTACTGGGGATTGAACACAGGGGCATTCTACTTCTGTGTTTTGTTTTTTGTTTGTTTTTTTATTGTTTTGCTTTTTTGGTACTCGAGGTTGAACTCAGAGGCATTCTACCCAAACTACACGCCTAGTCCTTTATTTTTTATTTATTTTTGTATGGTCCTGGGAAATGAACCCAAAGGCATTCAACCTCCAAGCTACCTCCCCAGCCCTGTTTTTAAATTTTTATTTAGAAACAGGGTCTTATTAAGTTGCTGAGGTCTTCACTAAGTTGTCAAGGCTGTCCTGGAACTTGCAATTCTCCTGTCTCAGCCTCCCAAATACTGGGATCACAAGAGTCTGACACCACACCTGGCTTTATTTTTTATTTTGATACAAAGGTTCACTAAGTTTCTGAGGACCTCAATAAATTCCTGAGGCTGGCCTGGAACCTGCAATCCTCCTGTCTCAGCCTCCCAAGTACTGGGATTACAGGCATATGTCATGATGCTTGGCTTCCTTTATATTTTTATTTTTCAATCCCCAGTAGTACTGGGGATTGAACACAGGGGCCATCTACATTAGATTACAGGTGTGTATCACTGTGCCCAGGTTATAATATCCTTTATTTTATATATTAATTTTTTTCTTGGGGTCTTGCTATGTTCTCCAGGCTTCTCTCAAGCTAATTCACTCAAGTGATCTTCCTGCCTCAGTGACCTGAGTGTTTGGGACAAGTGTATACCACTATGCCTAGCTGTTATATCTTTTTTCTTTTTCTTTTTTCTTTTTTTCTTTTTTTTTTTTTTTTTTTTTTTTTGGTGGTACTGGGGATGGAACCCAGGGACTTTCTACCTCTGGGTTACACTCCCAAACCTATTTTATATTTTATTTGGAAATAGGATCTCACTAAACTGCTGAGAACCTCACTAAGTAGCTGAGGCCGGCTTCGAACCTGCATCATCCTCCTGTCTCAGCCTCCCAAGTACTGGGATTACAAGTGTGTGCTACCACACCTGGCTTGGCTTGTAATACCTTTTATTTTCTTCTTTTCTTAAAATTTTTTGTGGGTCTGGGGATGGAACCCAGGGGCATTCGATCTCTGAGCTACACCCCCTGCCCTATATTTTAGTCTTTATTTTGAAACAGGGTCTCACTGAGTTCTGGAGGGCTCACTAAGTAGCTGAGGCTGTCTGCAAACCGTGATCCTCCCATCTCAGCCTCCCAAATGCTGGGATTACAAGCGTGCACCACCACACCCGGCTGTATATCTTTTATATGAGCCATTCTAGCAAATAATTAAATGGAGGGGGGTGTCGTGAGACCCTCTGACTTGTAGCTGGGCAGTAAAAAATACAGAAAGCCGCCGGGCGTGGTGGCGCATGCTTGTAATCCCCATGCTTGGGAGGCGGAGACAGGAGGATCGCGCTGCCTAGCTGGCTTAAGAGACCCTGTTTCCACTTAAAAAAAAAGTTAAAAAAATAGGTCTGGGAGTGTAGCCCGTGGGAGAGTATCCCGGAGGTAGAAGGGCTTCCAGGAACCCCAGTACCACCAAAAAAAAAAAAAAAAAAATACAGAAAGCCCAGATTTTCAACTGGCATCTAGAATGGGGGGCAGTTTATAGGACTAATCTCTATAACGTCTATACTAACTCTGGTAACATTAGAATTGAACTACATTATACCAGCCAGGCATGGTGGCACATGCCTGTAATTTCAGTACTTGAAAGGCCAAGACAGGATTGTAAATTCAAGGCCAACATGACCCTGTCTCAAAATAAAAAATAAAAAAGGGCTGAGGGTGTAGTTCAGTGGGAGAGTGGCCCTGGGTTTAATCCTCAGCACCATAAAACGAATGAATAAACAAAAAAACAAATTATAGACCATGCTCAGTGGCACACATCTGTAATCCCAGTACTTGGGAGGCTGAGACAGGAGGATAGCAGATCGCAAGTTCAAAGCCAGCATCAGCAACTTAGCGAGGCTCTCAGCAACCTAGTGAGTCCTTGTTTCCACATAAGAAATAAAATCGGGCTGGGGGTATAGCTTGGAGGTAGAATGTCCCTGGGTTCACTCCTCAGTATCAAAAAAAAAAAAAAAAAAAAGAGGGAAGGGAGAGAAAGAAGGTGAAAAAAAAAAGTCTTTACGATGGATACAACGTCACCGGGCAATAGGAATTTTTCGGCTCCATTATGATCTCATGGTACCACCATTGTGTGTGCCGTCAATTATTGACCGAAATGCAATTATGTGGTGCATGACTGTATTTGAAGATATACTGGCTGGGAATTTTCCAAATCTAGTGAAAGACGTGAATTCATACAGGAAATACAACATGGTGAGAAGAATCAGAAGAAAGAGTATCTAGATACATTGTAAGGACACTACAAACATCAGTAACAGCTTATTAGCAGGGAATAATAATGGATCATCCACAAAGATCAGATCAGAATAAACTGAAAAGACTTCCACTTTTTCTTTCTTTTTTCTGCCTCTGAGTTGTACCCCAGCCTTTCCTTTTCCTGGGTGTGGAACCCAGGGGCTTTTCTACATCTGGGCTATACTCCCAGGCTATACTCCCAGACCTATTTTATACTTTATTTGAAAACAGGGTCTCACTACGTTGCTGAGAGCCTCAGGAAGCAGCTGATGCTGGCTTTGAGCCTGTGCAATCCTCCTGTCTCAGCCTCCCACCCAAGATCTGGGATTATGAGCATGCGCCACCATGCCTGGCATTTTCTTTTTTTTTTTTTTTTCTTTTTTCTTTTGTGGTGCTGGGGATAGAACACAGGGACATTCTACCTCTGAGCTGAGCTACACCTCCAGCCCTATTTATTCTTTAGTTTGAAACAGGATCTCACTAAGTTATGGAGGGCCTCACTAAGTAGCTGAGGCTGCCCACAAACACAGATCCTCTTGTCTCAGCCTCCCAAATACTGGAATTATACACCACCACGCCTGGCTTTTTTTTTTTTTTTTTTTCGGTACTGGGAATAGAATCCAGGGCCATTCTACCTCCGAGCTACACCCTACACCCTATTTTTAATTCTTTATTTTGAAACAGGGTCTCACTAAGTTGCGAAGGGCCTCACTAAGTAGCTGAGGCTGTTGGCGAACCGTGGTCCTCCGGTCTCAGCCTCCCGAATGCTGGGATTACAATCGTGCAACATCACACCCAGCTCTTTTTCTTTTTTTTTTCTTTTCTTTTCTTTTTTTTTTTTTTTTGGTGGTACTGGGGTTCCTGGAAGCCCTTCTACCTCCAGGCTACACTCCCAGACCTATTTTATATTTTTTTATTTGGAAACAGGGTCTCTTAAGCCAGCACAGCTGGTTCCGAACCTGCATGATCCTCCTGTCTCCGCCTCCCAAGTGCAGGGATTACAAGCGTGAGCCACCACACCTGGGTCTTTTTCTTTTTTTTGAACGAGGGTCTCTCTCAGTTGCTGAGGCTGGCCTTAAACCTGCGATCCTCTTGTCTCAGCCTCTCAAGTACTGGGATACAGGCAGGTGCCACGCCCAGCTATGAGAAAACAAGTACAGGCCTACACTACTGTCCCCAGCACTTAGAACAGAAAGGTAAATAAAAGGCTCAGCCCCTACTGGCGGAACTGAGCCTTTGAGGGGTGACGGTGGTAGAGGTAAGGATTACAGCGAGCTGAGCTGGCCTGGTGGGAGGGCAAGAGGATTGGCAAGAAAACAATACTCACAAAACTTCATTACTAAGGTTTTCCTATCCGTGATGACACATGGGTGTTTACCAACATGAAAAGGGCTTTTCCCGCCCGGAGACCCAGGGGACCGCAGCTGCTATGTTTATACAGCTTTCCTAGGACAGGGGACAGGCCAGATGTCCTAAGACTGGCAGCTTCCTCTCTGGAACCTCAGAGAGAAAGGGAGAGGGCATGTTCCTCCTAGAGCTTTCTTCAAAGTCCCGGCTTGTGTCCCTCTGGCCACAGGCCTGGTGGCGGGGTGCAGGGTCCTTGGGGCGGGCAGAGGCTCCGTGGGAGACAGATGTTGGACAGGAAGTGTCCATGACAGGAAAGGAGTCCCCGAGGCATGGCGCGCTGCCCATGTTCAACAGCAGTTCAAGACTCTCTCTAGGACTGGGGCTGACTTCTGGATCAACGTCAACTTCTCCGTGCCTTGGCTCGGTTCCAAAGCACCCTGCCCTGGCCGGGTTTCCCCTTCTTAGTTGAAGCGTGTCTCCTGCTCCAGGGCCAATGTCCTGCTTAGGATGCATTCCCAGCACCCAGGCAGGGAATGGCTAACAGGTGTTTACTCAAGGGGTGGGAGCCTGGCGTGGTGGTGCACCCCTGTAATCCCAGTACTTGGGAGGCTAGGACAGGAGGATCCAGGTTCGTGGCCAGCCTCAGCTACTTAGCGAGGCTCTCACTACTTAGTGAGACCCTGTTTCAAAATAAAGAATAAAAAAAAGGGCTGGGGGAGTTGGGGGTGGTGGAGCACGCTTGTAATCCCAACATTCAGGAGGCAGAGACGAAGGACCATTGTTCACAGACAGCCTCAGCTACTTAGTGAGGCCCTTCGCAAATCAGTGAGACCCTGTTTGAAAATAAAGAATAAAAAATAGGGCGAGGGTGTAGCTCGGAGGTCGAATGCCCCTGGGTTCCATCCCCAGTACTGCAAAAAAAAAAAAAAAAAAAAAAAAAGTGGGGGCTGGGGGCGTAACTCAGGTAAAATGTCCCTGGGTTCAATCCCCTTTACACACAAAAAGGGGGTGGGTGGGTCCCGGTGGTGAAGGAGTTGGGGAGAGAGGCCCTGAGGGACAAGGATCCTAGGAGGAAGGTCTCTGGAGCAGTGGGAAACTCTTTGGAGAAGGGGAGGAGGGTTTCTGAGGGTCTGGGGGTCAGAGGGGAGGCCTCCAGCCTCCCTGACCACTCTCATCTAGTGTGACCAGGCCACTAGGGGCGGGCCCTTGCCAGTCCCGGGCCAGCCGCCAGAACCCGCCTTTCGCGGAGTCGGTCCCGCCCTTCCCGGGATTTAGCGTTGCCTACCTGGGCGGCTCCGCAGCAGCCGCTTCCGCCTCCGCCAGGTGAGGGTCCAGGTCTAGCAGGGGCGCCCTGGGCCGGGGGTGTCCCGGGTGCTGGGCCTCTTCTCCTCTTCCCGGGTCCTTCCCGCCGCCGCCGCCTTTCCTCGCGTCCCTTCCCCCTTACCCGCTTTACCTGCAATATTTCAGGTCCTAGGCGACCTCCTGCCCCACCTCTGCTGGTCTCCACTTCCTCGCCTGCCTGCCCCGGGATGCCCACTGGGCCCGGACTCGGGTCCTGCGCTACCTCTCGTTTACTAGAGTGGGATCAGGGAGGGGCCAGGTGTGTGTCTGGGAGTCTGCGCAGGCAGCCAGGACCCAGAGCGCCTGGAGCCTTATTTAATAAAGGCTGGTGGAGCTGCCTGGAGGCCAAGCTAGCAGAGTGACGCAGGCGGGTGACAAGGCGCTAAGGCTGAGCTGGGGTGTGCAGGGACTGTGCACCGGGTAGCTCAGACGGTTCTGTGGGCAGTACCCGAGCTTAGAAGGGCCTGCACTTAGCTAGCGGGTCATCATAGATGACTTATTTGATTTTAAGTGTGGCTTCCCTGGGCTCCTAAGAGGCCGTGACCCTGGGCAATGCTGGGGTGAGGGGGCAGTGTAACTGCATAATTTAAGTATATGTGGGCACTACACCACGATGTCTGGAGTGTTTGTGGGGCCCTTGGTTTCTGCTGTGGGGCAGTGGATCTAGGTATCTTCCGTGTGCAGGGCAGTGAATTTTGGTGTCTGAAGTCTATGTGAGAGTCTGTGTTGCTGAAGCCTGGGTGTTTCACAGCTACATACTAAAATGGTTCAGATTTGAGAGGACATATATTTTGCACAGGGAGTTAGGTCTCAGGAAGTGTGTGTACAGCAGTGTGCCTTCACATGTATGTGTCTACCTACACCTCTGAGGTTGGTGTGGCTGGCATATATTGGCCTCTCTAGTCTGTACGTGGTAGGCAAAAATGTCTCATGTTTGAGGAGCAGCGGTGCCTTGGTTATACATGAGTATGTGCATTGGTATAACTCAGTTCTAAAAGGGTACCGCTGCTGGACAAGATGGTACAGGCCTGTAATTCCAGTACTTGGGAGGCTGAGACTAGAGGATTGCAGGTTCAAGGCTACTGTGCAGTAACTTAGTGGGACCTTGTGTCAAAATTAAAAATTAAACAGGGTTGGGGGTGTAGCTCAGAGGTAAAGTGCCCTGGGTTCAATCCCTAGTACTACAAAAAAAAAAAAATTAAAATGAGGGGCAGAATTCTGGGTATCTTAGGGGTGCAGGGTCAGTGTACCATATCTCCAGAGTTAGGACAGTAGCATACCCGGACTCTGCGATCTGAGCAGGCAGTGTTCTGAAATTTCAGATGCGAGGAAGCCAGGTTTCCCAGTGGTAAACGGGTAGTTTCCAGAGCCTTGGGGCTGGGGAGCATCCTACTTGAGGCGTGTGTGTGTAAGAGGTATGATTCCTGGTTCTCTGATGTATCTCTCTGCACTTGTTTCTGATGGGTTTAAGGATGGTACGAGGGACCCTGTCTCTGGTGTCTGAGTGTCTTAGGTACCTACCTAGGCTGCTTTTTTTTTGTACTGGGGATTGAATCCATTCTACCTCCAAGCTACGCCCTCAGCCCTTTGTACATTTTTTAAAAAATTAAAATAGGGTCTCACTGAATTGCTGAGGCTGATCTGGAACCTGTGATCCTCTTGTCTCGGCCTCTGAGTACTGATTACAGTACTCTACCACACCTCACCTGCTCCTAGGCTCTTGATCTGAAGGAGAGTACCACCATCCTTACTTCACCAGACATGCTCCCTGAGGCTGGATCCCTGTGGCTACTGCGGCTGCTCCGGGACATCCAGTTAGCCCAGTTTTATCGGCCCATCCTTGAAGAGCTTAATGTCACTCGGCCAGAGCATTTCGACTTTGTAAGGCCCGAGGACCTGGACGGCATTGGCATGGGCAGGCCTGGTAAGGAATCCTGCCTGAGGCCCTGGTGCTCCTTCCCCAGCCTGACATCTCGTTCCCACTTCTCTACACCCCAGGCTTCTTCTTGCCTGTAAATCTCTGTTCCCTGCCCCACCTCGTCCCCCCACCCCACCCAGCCCTCTGATTCTGGCTTCCCACAGCCCAGCGCAGACTGGTTGAAGCTCTGAAGAGGCATCGCATGGGGGTCAAGCCTAAGAACTGGGTTTACAAGGTATGTGGTGTGTGTGGGAGCTTAAATGGCCAGCTTTCAGGCCTGAGAAGGGGGTGGCTGCGTGGCTCTGCACACCTGAGGTCCCACTCCTGTTTCAGATCCTTGGGGGTTTCGCCCCGGAGCAGAAGGAGACTACCCCACACTCGGATAGCCCTCTGTGCCTCCCTGAGCCAGAGGGGGGCCTCAAGTGCCTGATCCCAGAGGGCGCTGTTTGCCGAGGGGAGCTGCTGGGTTCGGGCTGCTTTGGTGTGGTGCATCGAGGGCGGTGGACGCTGCCGAGTGGCCAGAGTGTGAGTGTCCTCCGGGAGCTCCTCCCCCTCCCCAGCGACCTTCATGCCCCCTGGGCTTGGGCCTTGGCCTGACCTTTCCCTCCGGCGCTGGATGGTGCCTCCCCCCACCTCCAGGTCCCAGTGGCTGTCAAATCCCTCCGGGTAGGCCCCGAAGGCCCCGTGGGCACGGAGCTGGGAGACTTCCTGCGGGAGGTGTCGGTCATGATGAACTTGGAGCACCCGCACGTGCTGCGTCTGCACGGCCTCGTCTTGGGCCAGCCTCTGCAGATGGTGAGCAGATCCCGAAGTCCGCTCCCCACATCGCTGGGGGCCGGCGTGGCCGGCAGGGCCCGTGACGCCAGGCCCTGGCTCAGGCTGCTCCGTGCTCCCGCAGGTGATGGAGCTGGCGCCCCTGGGCTCCCTGCATGCGCGCCTCACCGCGCCGGCCCCGACGCCCCCGCTGCCGGTGGCCCTGCTCTGTCTCTTCCTGCGGCAGCTGGCGGGGGCCATGGCGTACTTGGGGGCCCGCGGGCTAGTGCACCGGGACCTCGCTACCCGCAACCTGCTGCTGGCCTCCCCACGCACTATCAAGGTGGCCGACTTCGGTCTGGTGCGGCCGCTGGGCGGAGCCAGGGGCCGCTACGTCATGGGTGGACCCCGCCCCATCCCCTACGCCTGGTGAGAGCGCGCCCTGTGGGTGGTCGGCCTGCAGCCGGGATGAGGGGGCGGGGCAGATCCGAGAGGCTGGTCTTTGCAGGAGGCTGGAACCCGAGGGTGTGTCAGGTCTGAAAGGAGGACGATGGGAGAATACCGAAGGATTGGGTGTCCCGTGGAAAGTGAGCCCCCTGGGGTAATACGCGGCCCTTTAACTTCCGCAGGTGTGCCCCAGAGAGCCTGCGCCAGGGAGCCTTCTCCTCTGCCTCCGACGTGTGGATGTTTGGGGTGACGCTGTGGGAGATGTTCTCTGGGGGCGAGGAGCCCTGGGCCGGGGTCCCACCTTACCTCATCCTGCAGCGGCTGGAGAAAGATCGAGCGCGGCTGCCGAAGCCGCCTCTTTGCTCCAGAGCCCTCTACTCCCTTGCCTTGCGTTGCTGGGCCCCTCACCCCGCAGACCGGCCTAGCTTTTCCTACCTGGAAGGGCTGCTTCAAGAGGTGGGGACCCCCAACTCCCCAGATACGTAGAGCCTCCCTCCCCTCCATCCTCTCTTCCAGGGTTCTATAGGACTGACATCCTAGCTGGTGTGATGGTGTACACCAGTCACACTAGCCACTCAGGAGACTCAGGCAGGCTTGTGCAAGTTAAAGGGAACTTAGAGACCCTGTCTCAAAATAAAATCAAAAGGGCTGGTGCTAGAGCTTAGTGGTAGAGCACTTGCCCACCACACAGAATTCCCTGGGTTTAATCTCCAGAACCTCAAAACAAACAAAAAAAACACTCCCAAACCAAAAAGCCTCCAAATATATCCTGCTGCCCTCGCTGGGTTCTGGGACTCCGCTCTGAACAAAACATATTTACACCTGCCTGCAGAGAGCTCAGAGCCTGGGCAGGCAGCTGGGGGCTATGCAGATGTAGGCTGAAGGGCTGGGGTATGTGTCTGAGCCCAAAAAGGGGCACAGAGGTGAGCAAGGTCTCGGTGGGTGTTTGACATGTGAGGGAAGAGAGGTTCCAGGTGGGAGGGGAAACGGGAGTAATGTGTGTGCAGAGAGAAGCCCGGATGCATTGTGAGGGTTTCCTGGGGTGTGTTAAGGATTGCTGGCTACACAGACAGCACTCAGAGTGTGAGATTCTGGACTTAGTGCTCTGCTGGGCATCCTTATGACTGTTTGTTTAGTCCTCTCAACAATCCCATGAGGTGATTATGTTTATCACCATTTGACTGGGATGGGAGAAGATGGGACAGTTGAGATCCTGACAGTTTAGCGACTTGACTAAAGTCAAGTAGTAAGTCGGGCGTGGTGGCGCATGCTTGTAATCCCAGCATTTGGGAGGCTGAGACAGCAGGGTTGAGGTTTGAGGACAGCCTCAGCTACTACTTAGTGAGGCCCTTTGCAACTCAGTGAAACTCTGTTTCAAAATAAAGAATAATATATGGCTGGGGGTGTAGCTTGGAGGTAGATGCCCTGGGTTCCATTGCCAGTACCACAGAAATAAATAAATAATAAAGTCACGGCCAGGTAGGGTGGCGCACGCTTGTAATCCCAGCATTCGGGGGGCTGAGACAGAAGGATCGCCGTTTGCGGACAGCCTCAGCTACTTAGTGAGGCCCTCTGCAACTTAGTGAGACCCTGTTTCAAAATAAATAATAAAAAATAAGGCAGGGCTCTGAGGTCAAACGCCCCTGGGTTCCATCCCCAGACCCACAAAAAATAAATAAAATAAAGTCACGTAGTAAATGGAGGAGTTAGGATTAGTTTCAGTCAATGTGATGTTTGAGCCATTCCCTAAGTCACTAGAGAACAGTACTCCCTGTCACTGAAGGGGTTTAGTCTTGACTCCGGGGGCACATGGGAGCTGTGGAGGGGTGTTGAGGAGGGGAGTTATAAGCCAACATTGCATGCTTTTCATTGACGCCTGGTCCAAAAACAGTTTAGAGGGATGTTAGTGATGATGGCTAGGAAGCAGAATTGAGATGATGAGGTCTGGCTGAGGCTCGAGGCTGGAGTGGGAATGTTCCTGAGGTGCTTAGGCGGCCAGCCTGATAGGCCTGGGTGCAGAACTGTGACCAGGATGGCTCTTCCCTTGGTCCCCCTAGGTAGAGACAAGGCCTGAACCCTGGGCCGTGTCCAGCTTGGCATGGGATCCAGGTCGGCCTCCCCCACTGGATCACACGTGGGAGGCAGGGACAGTCCACTGGGGGCCAGCACAGAGGACACACTTGGTGTGGGTATGATTGGTAGGTGTCCCAACAGAGGGTGTCTTACTTCCCTGCTCCCACACGACCCTCTCGACCCAGGCCAAATGCCCAGCCTCTCTCTCTTCCTGTCTCCACAGGCCTGGCCTCCCGAGGGGCGCTGTGTGAGGGATGTCACAGAGCCGGGAGCCCTGCGGATGGAGCCTGGTGACCCCATCACCATCATCGAGGGCAGGTGACCGCCTCATGTCCCCAGGGCCCCCAGGGGAGGCCTTCCTCTCAGACTCCTTCACTCTTGGTCCCCTCTACTCTCCTGGAACCTGGCCTTGTCTTCTCCAGTCCCTATGGGCCCTGAGCGCCAACGCAGTCCCAGCCTCCCTCCTGGAGCCCCGCTGACCCACAGAGCCCTTTTGTGTTGGGGAGGAAGAGGCTTCCCTCTCTCCTGGCAGAGGCAGCTGCGAGGGACACCGCTTGCTGAGCCCAGCCACCCCTCGCCCCTGGCTCCCATCTCCTTCACGGCCTCCTCTTCCCACAGCCCGGA
This sequence comes from Muscardinus avellanarius, assembly GCF_963383645.1. NCBI lineage: Eukaryota > Metazoa > Chordata > Mammalia > Rodentia > Gliridae > Muscardinus > Muscardinus avellanarius. Next base: position 16,172,300 of record NC_137802.1, on the reverse strand, counting down.
TTCCACAACCTGGAAGGGACAGAACGGTCGCACCTTCAAAGTGGGCAACTTCCCAGCCTCGGCTGTGACGCTAGCAGACCCGGGAGGCCCGCCAGCCGCCCGTCCAGGCCACAGGGGCTCTCCAGCTGGGGGAGAGCGGCGCCGTGGGAGCATAGACGGGTGAGGAGCTGAAAGGGTGGGGGGCCGGCCAAGTCCAGCAAGTTCTCTGGGAGGGAAGGCTGGCGATAGGACGGCGAGGCAGCTGGAGGTGAGGACAGACTGGCTGACTCTCCTCCCAGCTGGAGTGTCCGGCCTGGGTCTGAGCATGCCCGGGAGCTCCAGAGTTACTTAGGGTGGTGACATTGACTGTGTGTTTGGGGTGTGGAGGGTGAACTGGGTCGCTCTCTAACAGGGACAGAGAGAAGGCAAAATCTCGGGATCTACCACCAGCACGGGGCCAGAGAAGGAAGGAACCCCTGCAGAGGATGAAAGGTAGGTATGATGGGACTCCGGGGTCTCAGGAAGTCAAGAACAACATCCTCCCCTGAACTATGCCTTTGCCTATATGACTTCCCAATTCCACCTGCGGGCGTCCTAGCGATACTTTAACAACTCTTGGTTTGAAGGCCCCCTGCCTTTCCCACTGGGCGGCATCTCCCCATTCTGGCCCCTGATTCTCTTGTTCTCTGGTCCCGCAGCTGCCCAGGGACCTGTCTCATCATCCTGCCTATGTGGAACACCCTGATGACAGGGCCAGCTAGCTTATCTGCAAATTCTTGCAAAACCATCCATCACCGGAGAGAAAAAGACACAAACCCGAGGCTCTTCTCACGCTGTCTTCTTTCTCCACCGCAGGCATGTCCAAGAGTCTGGAGTCAGTTCTGTCCCTGGGTCCTCGCCCCACAGGGGGTGGCTCAAGCCCTCCTGAACTTCGACACACCAGACCTCTGCCCCAGGGCCCCCCAGGCCTGCCTCCGCGCCCGCCTGCTACCTCCAGCCCCTCTTCTCAGCCCAGCCAGCCCCAGAGAGGGCGCCCTCCCTGGCTCAGAAGAGAACCCCTACACAATCACCACACTGGAGTGGCTGGAGCCAGTAAAGCCACTGTCTCCTCCGGCAGCCTCTGGCCTGACTCCGAGTGGCAGAGGAAGATCACAGAGGTGAGGTCCCTCTGAAACGGCCTGGGTGTTCCCGGGCCTATGGAACGAGGTAGGAGCCTGAATGAGGTTTTGTCCCCTGCAGCTGGAGATGAGTGTGCATGGAGTCACCCACCAGGAGTGCCAGGTAGCACTAAGAGCCACTGGGGGCGATGTGGTTTCTGCCATCCGGAACCTCAAGGTAATGCCACACCCTTCTCCGGGGCTCCCTCTTCTCTCCCCCTGCCACCTGGCAGTCAGCGGCTCTCTCTCGCTCCTGCAGGTAGACCAGCTCTTCCACCTGAGTAGCCGGTCCAGAGCCGACTGCCGGCGCATCCTGGAGCATCACCAGTGGGACCTCTCAGCTGCCAGCCGCTATGTCCTGGCCCGGTCCTGAGCTCTGCTTCCTTGTCTGTGGACACCAGCACGGAAGGCCTGGCCCTGCGGGGCCATGGGGATCGAGCGACAGACTTGACAGGGGCAGGCAGCCCCACTTAGGGAGGTCCCACCTGCTATGGGCCGGCACAGGAAGCGCCCAGGGGAGCCCAGGGTTGGGCACTGACAAGGGACTCCTCCCTAAACTGTCCCTTGGCCTCTGAGGGCCTCGCTCCCTATGCTGGGCCAAGAAGGATCTAGTCCACTCTGTCTACCAGAATCCCAAACCAAAGGAGGACTTGAAGGAAAAGAGCCAGAATGCATCATTTCCAAAGGAAGCGTCTACACTACAGACAATGGTCAAGCGTCCATACTGGACCATGGACCAGCCATCCTGACCCACTACCAGCCACTCACTGGACTCTGTGGGCTAGCCAGCCATCTCGGATGACCGAAGCAGCCAAACTAACCTGGGACACGCCACCCAGACTGCCTTGGTTTGGTGCAGGGCCACCATGACTGATGACAGGCGCCTTCCTGAATTCAAGGACATTTGACCCTAGTAGCACAGATTATGAGATGGGCCAAGCGCAGCCCAAGCTGCTGTAGCTCCATGGGCGTGTGTGTATGTGTGTAAGTTTTTCCTATATCAACTCTTTCTTCTACCCCCCCCATTATATTACATCTTCCAATGTTTAAAAAGTTACAAAGTTTATAAGAATACAACATACAAAGATGCAGCCTCCTCCCGAGGGCAAGGGAAGGAAGGGGTGGTTAAATAAGGCACAGGAAGCTGCAGCAAGCACCAGCAGTGGGCAGGGCCCGAGGGGCCAGGAAGTTGGCACTGGGGCCCAGCCTCTACAACTGTTGCTGAGGAAGTGGGAGCCCCCTCAAAGGGCCGCAGTCTGAAGCTGAGTCGGCCTCGCCGAGGCAGGGGAAGAGTGGCATGTCCGTACGTCATCTTTGGTGCTATTTGGCCTTCCCCTGCCAGCCCTGTTCTAAAATCCAAGTCCTGGCTTCCACAGGCCTCCCATGGTGCAGAGGCCCTGGAAGCCGGTGGGAAGGAGCGGGGAGGGCAGGCCGGAAAGCTGATATGCTCTGTGCAGAGGCACTGCTGGGAGGCCGTGGTGGGAGGCAGTGGGGAAGGTCTGTCATACACACCCTTCATGGGAGAGGGGAGCGATGGGGCACCAGGGCCCCAGCCACTCAGGCACTCCTGCCTGCCCCTGGGGTATACATGGAAGAAAGGGGCTGCCTCTTTCTTCCATGAGGAGGGGCCAGGCCAGGGCAGGCGACCATCTTGATTTCTGGTTGAGGTGATGGTCTCCTCACCCTGAGGTGGCCTCTAACTGGTGATGGCAGAGGGCCCAGCGCCTCCTCGCTTCTCGAAGAACATGTAGTCCTGAGGAGAGGCCACTGTCAACAGATCCGGCCGGGCCAGTCTGGCTGGGCTCTCACCACCTAGGACTGAACCTGCACGGCCCCCGTAACACTTGCCCCTGAGCTAGAAAGAGGCCAGCCAGTGCACAGAGCTTTAGGTGACAGAGGAGGAGCAGCAGGACGGGGGCGGGGGACTGACAGTCAACTCACGATCAGGAACGTGGCTCCCAGCAGCACGGCCTTCACCTTCACGTCCAGATCCACGGGGAACTGCAGGCCGAAGTCGTCCGCGTCCGTGAGGGCTTCTCGGAGCAGGCCGCCCCACTGCTTGCTGATGCGGCCCACGCTGCGTGATTCATCCCTGGTCTTCACCTGTCGGCAAGGAGGAAGGACCCGACTGGGGAGTGCTGACCAATCTCCCACAGTCGCTGCGTAGGAACCGTACGGGCTCCACACTCAGGGGGTCTTCCTGCCAGCTTTGGGTTTCCACGTGACAGCTGGGGAAACTGAGGCACCCTGAGTCAAAGGCCATGCGTGACATAACTGAACGCTAGTGGGGGAGAAGTGAAAACACCACGTAGTCAAATCCCCTTAGCGTGTGGCTGATTACTGGGTTCCCTTTGCTTATCAACATCCCTGACACCCTGGCTGGATGCAGTCTGCGCCTATACAGCGTAGGCCTGATGGGAGAGGGCAAAGGAGGCTGACAAATCCTGGCTGTGCTTTACCAGCCAAGCAGGCTCCCAGAAGCCATCTGCCTAAAGGGGTGACTTTATTGTATTTATTATTACTATTATTCATTATTATTATTAGCCGGGCGTGGTGGCGCACGCTTGTAATCCCAGCATTTGGGAGGCGGAGACTGGAGGATCACGGTTCGCAGACAGCCTCAGCTACTAAGTGAGGCCCTCCACAACTCAGCGAGACCCTGTTACAAAATAAAGAATAAAAAATTGGGCAGGGGGTGTAGCTCGGAGGTCAAATGCCTCTGGGTTCCATCCCCAGACCTGCAAAAACAAAAAAACAAAAACAAAAATTATTATTATTGGTTATTATTATTTTGTGGTGCTGGGGATTCTACCAGGGACATTCTACCTCCAAGCTACACCCTCCTGTCTGACTTTTTTTTTTTTAGATACTGGGGATAGATCCCAGGGGCATTCTACCTCCTAGCTATACCCCCAGCCCTATTCCTATTTTATTTATTTGGTGGTACTAGGGATGGAACCCAGGGGCATTCTACCTCTGAGCTATATACCCCCAGCTCTATTTTTTTTTTTTTATTCTTTGTTTAGAAACAGGGTCTCAGCCAGGCATGGTGGCGCATGCTTGTAATCCCAGCATTCAGGAGGCTGAGACCTGAGGATCGCAGTTCGCGGACAGCCTCAGCTACTTAGTGAGGCCCTCTACAACTCAGTGAGACCTGGTTTCAAAATAAAGAATAAAAAATAGGGCAGGGGATGTAGCTTGGAGGTTAGATGCCCCTGAGTTCCAACCCCAGACCCACAAAAAAAAAAAAAAAAAAAAAAGAAAGAAACAGGGTCTCACTGAGTTGCAAAGGGCCTCACTAAGTAGCTAAGGCTGTCTGCGAACCTAGATCCTCCTGTTTCAGCCTCTGAATGCTGGGATTACAAGCGTGCTGGGATTACAAGCGTGCACCACCACACCTGGCTCCCTATTTTTTTTAAAATTCTTTATTTTGAAACAGGGTCTCACTGAGTTGCAAAGAGCCTCACTAAGTAGCTGAGGCTGTCGACAAACCGCCATCCTCCTGTCTCAGCCTCCCAAATGCTGGGATTACAAGTGTGCACCACCATATCCAGCTTTTATTTATTTATTTTATTTATTTATTTTTGTGGTATTGGGGATTGAATCCAGGGGCATTCTACCTCCGAGTTGCACCCTATCCCTATTTACTTATTACTGAGGATGGAACCCAGGACCATTCTACCTCTTAGCTACACCCCCATAGCTTTTTACTTTAAAATTGGGTATCATGAGCTGGGTGTGATGGCACATTCCTATAATCCTATTATTTGGGAGGTTGAGACAGGAGGATTGCAGGTTTGAGGACAGCCTCAGCAAGTTGTGAGACTGTCATCAACCTAGCAAGACCCTACTTCAAAATAAAAATAAAACAGGAGCTCGACATGGTGGTGCATGCTTGTAATTACTTCCGGCATTTGGGAGGCTGAGATAGGGGGATCACGGTTTGCAGACAGTCTCAGCTACTTAGTGAGGCCGTTTGCAACTCAGTCAGACCCTGTTTCAAAATAAAGAATAAAAAATAGGACTGGGGGTGTAGCTCAGAAATAGAATGCCCCTCGGTTCCATCCCCAGTACCGCAAAAAAGAATAAATAAATAAATAAATAAATAAATAAATAAATGGGGCTGGAGGTGTAGCTCAGAGGTAGAGTGCCCCTTGGGTTCAATCCCCAGTAACACACACACACACACACACACACGTACACACACCAAAGAGACAGAGCTGGGCATGGTCGCACATACTTGTAATCCCAGTACTTGGGAGGGAGAGACAGGAGGATCGCAGGTTTGTGGTCAGCCTCAGCTACTTACTGAGGACCTCCACAACTTAGTGAGACCCTGTTTTAAAATAAAGGACAAGCCCGGCATGGTGGCGCACGCTTGTAATCCCAGCATTTGGGAGGCTGAGACAGGAGGATCACGGTTCACAGACAGCCTCAGCTACTTAGTGAGACCTTCTGCAACTCAGTGAGATCCGGTTTCAAAATAAAGAATAAAAAATTGGGCAGGGGGTGTAGCTCGGAGCTCAAATGCCTCTGGGTTCCATCCCCAGACCTGCAAAAAAAAAAAATAATAATAATAATAAATAAATAAATAAATAAATAAAATAAAGGACAAAAAATAGGTCTGAGGTGAGAGTGTAGCTTGAATATAGAATGCCCCTGGGTTCAATTTCTAGTAACGAAAAAAAAAAAAAAAAAAAGAAAGAAAGAAACAGGGTCTCATTAAGCTGCTGAGGCTGACCACAAACCTATGATCCTCCTGCCTCAGCCTTCCAAGTACTGGAATTACAGGCGGGCACCACCACACCCGGCTCTGCAGCTATGCCTGGCTGGTGACTTTAATCAGCAAAGTAGCGGTGTGCCCTACTTGGCACTGCTCTTGAGCCTCATCTAGAGGGGACCCAAGAATACGCACTGTGAGGAGGTGCACTAATAGGCTGCCTCTGAGGATCCTAATCTCAAGTGGCTTTTCTGAGTCCAGCAGCAACGGGCCCTGGCAAAGTGGGTGGTAACCCACAATGCCTTCCTGGTCCTTTTTCTATGCTCAGTCTCTGGTGACTAGAACTGGAGGCATTTCCTTCTGTATCCTGCCCACCTCTTCCCCCAATCCTATAGCTCTGGTACACTTCCTGTAGCCCAGTTCCAGGCTGTCCAGCCAGCCTTGCAGTCTCAAGCATGGACCATTCATAATTGTGTAAAATGGACCACTGGCCCTATGAGAACCCCACAGTTTAAACACTCTCATACAGAGATCACACAATCATCCCTTTCCCAACTGGTTCCCATCACAGAACCTCCCTCTAGCTACCATGGTGACTCACTTTTTAAGTAACCTTACGTAAAGCACCTCATCAGAAGCGTCAGAAAGTCTACTGGATGGTACCCATTGTTACTCTCTTATCTGCACAAGGAACTATCCCTTAAGGGCCTCAAGGGTCTGTGGAGTGCCTCTGTCTTCTAGACATCAAGGTGTTTCCCTGGCCTCACTCTGAAAGTCTCACCACTTGGCTTCTCCTGGCTCCGGGTTGGTGACAGGAAGGCACAGTGAGAAGGTATCACCTGGATTTCAGGTTGAACAGGTCATCTGGACTTCTAGGTTAGCAGGACAAGCCAGGATGTTAAATCAGCGCTTGCTCCAGCTCACAAAGACTCTCGTGCACAGCCACCTCATGGGCCCAGCTTACCACAGATTAATAATTAGCCTTCACCCTAGATCCAGGCTGGTCTTCGCCCAGTACAATATCACAGGTAACAATCAGCATTGCTCCTAAAGATGAAATTCTCTTTCCTATACTTTTGTAAAACCACAGGCCAGTTCTGAAGGGAGAAAACCAGAAGTGTGGTAGGAGTCACCATGGATTTGGGCTGAGGAGCTTGAGTGAAGTCATGCCATCCCGCCTCATGAAAACTGCCATCAGCCTTGGCCTATGAAGGTCCTGGAAGTGTCCCCTTATTCCTGATACCTCAAAGTTGGTGTCTGTGCCGCAGCCACAGGTCCAACAAGGCCCCACCACTCTCAGGACTGTCTGGCGATCGGCATCCTGGATGGAGAACTTAGGGAGGAAGGGGTGCCAGGTCTGTAGCACGTGGCCAATGGTGGTGCCCGGTGGAGCCTGAACTTCCATCTGCAGTGAGAGGCCATCAGAGTCATTGCCAAGCCAGGGGACCTCGGCCCCAGTTCGCACCGATCCTGGCTCGGTCTCCACTCTACAGGCCCCCTCACTAAATGTCCCACCTCAGAGCCCACGTTACAAGAGCCACACCGGGCTCTGCGGGGCTCTGCGGCATCAAGGCCGGCCTCCCAGCCTCTCCCAGGCCCCAGGCTCCCGGCCCACCTCCTGGAGGCCGCAGGGGCAGCAGCTGCAGCCACAGTGGAGCGGACGGAGCAGGCGCAGCACCTCGCGGTCCCCCGGGTCAGCCAGGCGGACTCGCAGCGGGCGCCGGGCGCCGCAGCACAGACGGGCACAGCAGTTGCTCTCCTCGGCCGCCTGACCCAGGGGCTGCCCAGCCCCCGAGCGTAGTTCGTATCGGTTGCAGGTCTCCCAGCCCAGGAACGCTGTCGGGGTGACACGCTGAGGCTCCGCCCAGGCGCCCACCATCCTGGCCTCCGTAACATTCAGGCCCAGCCCACGCCTCCTTCCACTCACCTTCCACTTGCTCAGTTTTCTGGTGAATCAAGATCTGATCAACCTGGAAAAAGCAGGGGCAGCGCTGACACTGACCAGCCAGCCCGAACACCCAGGGATTCTCCCTTCACCCTTCCTCCCACTCACCTGCACCAGGAATTCGAGGCCTGAAGGCACCCCGGGCAGTGGCAAGAAGGGGGCAGGAGACCCGGGGGCCACGGGGCCCGCAGGAGGGAAGAGAGCGAAGCCGGGAGCGGGAGCGGGCACCTGGGCAGGCACCTGGGCGGGCACTGGCACCGGCCCGGGCCCAGGATGCAGAACCGGCTCCGGGTACCCAGCGGTCACAGGGTAGGGAGGTGGGGGCGAAGGGGCATAGCCTTGGGGGGGCAAGTAGCCTGTGGGGAGCAAGGGTAGATTAGAAAGGTACTCGTGGCCTCACCTCCCTCCCATTATTCTTCAGCCCAAGGGCCGCAAGGCTCCGCGGGAAATGTGGGAAGAGGCGGAGAAAGATGGGGTAGGGGAGCAGGGCGGTGGCTCCCCGCGTGGAAGGGAGGGCCCGAGGCAGCCAGTCTGGGCACATTCCTAAAAGATGTGTTCGACACCCGGCGCCCGGGTCGGTGTGGGGGAGGATAACGGAGACCCCCAGCCTGGCACTCACTTACCTGCCATGGGGAAAGGCCGAGGGCTCGTGGGATGTTGATGTTCGGTCGGCTGAGTACTGGAGGTGGAGGCAAGCTCGGACACAGCCAGACAGACACTGAGACAGACACCAAGACGGACAGGCAAACGCAGACAGCAGCTGCGCCGGGCGCCGGCCCAGGGTCCCTAGGGCGGCGCCTCTGACTCGAGGAGAAACCGAAAGTGTCAGCGGGCGGGGCGGGGTACCTGGGACCCTGGATTCCCTCGGGGGCCCCAGGACCGCCCCCTCCCTTTGTTCTCCCATTCTCCTCGGAGGCGGCTGTTAGTGGACGGCAGGACAGATGGACCCGCGGTCAGACCGACGGCCTGACCTCGAGGGAGGTCTCCCTGACCTTCTATGCTCTGGCTCACCTGAAGCCCCCCAGAATAACCCCGAGACCGCGCGCTCTGCGGCTCGCTGGGCTGGAGGAGGCGGGCCCGGCCGTGGCCCCGCCTCGCGCAGGCCCCGCCCCCGCGCAGGCCCCGCCCCGCCCCGCGGCGCGCCTGCGCAGAGGAGGCGCGCTCCTCTCCCCGCACGGACGTGGGACCCCGCGCCGCTGGGCGTCGCGCTGAGCCCGCCTCTTCCGCTCGGATTGCAGCCGCCCGGGAAGAGAGCGATTGGCAGGACGGCCTCTAAGTGGCAGCCCCGAGCCCCCGCCAGGTCCGCGGGCGCCGACTGCTCCGCGCCCCGGGTGGGAAGCGGGGCCGCCGCGCTCCCTCGGCCGGCGCGCGGAGCCCGGCTTCCCCTCCCCGGGCAGCTCGGCCTCGCCGACGCCGCGGAGCCCCCTCCGCACGCACGCACGCACTCACCGGCTCCCGAGCTGGCGCCCGGCTCCTCCGCCTCGGGGCGGCCTCGGGTCCTCTCCCTGCCGCAGCCTGCACCTCTCAGTTACAGGAGTTTTTCAGGAGCCCCCGGCCACGACAATGTCATGAAACACTGGGCGTGAAGTGAGGCGCTGGGGGCCGAGGAGGAAGCTTGATCAGAAAAGACTTCCCCCGGAGGAGTCTGTCGGTCTGAGCCCAGGGAGGTCCGCAGGCTTTTGAAATCCTACGCCGTGGGAACTGCTGGCCTAGCGGAGCCAGAGACGCATTTAGAGTCATTGCAGCCCACGTGCACAGAGGGCTTTGCAAGCCTGGGACTTGGCACCAAGGGCAGCAAGAAGCCCACCAAAAAAAAAAAAATTTTTTTTTTTTTGCGGCACTGGGAATGGAACCCAGGGACATTCTACCTCAGAGCTACACCCCGATCCTAATTTTGTATTTGTTATTTTGAAACAGGGTTTCACCGAGTTGCAGTGGGCCTCACTAAGTAGTGGCAGAGATCGTCCTCGAACCGCGATCTTCCTGTCTCAGCCTCCCAAATGCCAGAATTACAAACGTGAGCCACCACACCCGACTCTACCAAAATATTTTAATACATAGGAAGAAGGTCCTAGCAGGGCGTGGTGGCACACGCTTGTAATCCCAGCATTCGGGAGGCTCAGACCTGGAGGATCGCTGTTCGCGGACAGCCTCAGCTACTTAGTGAGGCCCTCCACAACTTAGTGAGACCCTGTTTCAAAATAAAGAATAAAAATACGGCAGGGGATGTGGCTCAAAGGTCAAATGCCCCTGGGTTCCATCCCTAGACCCGCAAAAATAAAATAAAGAATAAAAATATAGGGATGGGGGTGTAGCTTGGAGGTCAAATGCCCCTGGGTTCCATCCCCAGTACCCAGTACACACACACACAAAAAAAGCAAAACAAAAACTGCAACCCAGACAGGTCCAGTGGTGTATGCTTGTGGTCACAGTTACTATGGAGGCTGAGGCAGAGAAGATCACTTGAGCCCAGGAGTCTAAGACCAGCGTGGGCAACCTAGTGAGATCCCTGTCAAAAAATAAAAAAAGGAAGCCGGGCATGGTGGCGCACCCTTGTAATCCCCGTGCTTGGGAGGCGGAGACAGGAGGATCGCGCAGGTTCAAAGCCAGCCTTGGCTGGTTTAAGAGACCCTGTTTCCAAATAAAATATAAAATAGGTCTGGGAGTATAGCCCGGAGGTAGAAGGCCCATGGGTCCTACTCCCAGTACCACCACTTAAAAAAAAAAAAAAAAAGGAATTGCAAACCTGTATTAGACATGCAACTCAACAATAGAGGACTTGCCTGATGTGTGTAAGGTCCTGAGTTCAATCCCAAACAGTGCAAAACACAAAACCAAAATACCCAACAAACTTAATAAACAACCCTGCCAGGTGTGGTGGCGCACCTGAGGGTTGAACCCAGGGGCATTCTATCTCTGAACTATCCCCTAGCCTTGTTTTATTTTTGAGACAAGTTCTTCCTAAATTGCTGAGGGCCTTGCTAATATGATGAAGCTGGCTTAAAACCTGTGATTCTGTCTCAGCCTCCTAAATACTGGGATTACAGGTGTACATTACCACATCCGGATTATTTTTTATTTTAAATTTGTGTGTGTGTGTGTGTGTGTGTGTGTGTGTGTGTTACTGTGGACTAGACTCAGGGGCATTCTACCTCTGAGGTACACCTCCAGCCCTATTTTTACTGCTTTTTTTTTATGTGTGTGTGGTACTGGGGGTGGAACCCAGCGTTTTTTCTACCTCCGGGCTATACTCCCAGCCCTATTTTATGTTTTATTTGGAAACAGGGTTTCACCAAGTTGCTGAGAGCCTCACTAAGTAGCTGAGGCTGGCTTCGAACCTGTGCCATCCTCCTGTCTCAGCCTCCCAGCTCTATTTTTAATTTTTTTTTTCAGTTCTGGGAATGGAGCCCAAGGACATTCTACCTTCAAGCTACACCCCCAGCCCTATTTTTCAGTCTTTTATTTTTGAAACAGGGTCTCACTGAGTTGTGAAGGGCCTAAGTACTGAGGCTGTCTACGAACAACGATCCTCCAGTCTCCGCCTCCCAAATGCTGGGATTACACTAGGCACTCCACGTTTTTTAGTTTTCCTTCCTTTCTTTCTTTTTCTTTTCTTTTTTTTTGGGGGGGGGGATAGAACCCAGAAGCTTTCTACCTTCGGGCTATACTCCCAGACCTACTTTATATTTTTATCTGGAAACAGGGTCTCACTAAATTGCTGAGAGCCTCACTCAGTAGCTGAGGCTGGCTTCGAACCTGTGCGATCCTCCTGTCTCAGCCTCCCAAACACGGGGTTTACATGCGTGTGCCACCATGCCCGGTTTTATTTTTATTTTTTATTGTTTGTTTGTTTCGGTTTTCTGCGAGTCTGGTGATGGAACCCAAGGCATCCGACCTCCGAGCTGCACCCCCTGCCCTATTTTTTATTCTTTATTTTGAAACAGGGTCTCACTGAGTTGCAGAGGGCCTAAGTAGCTGAGGCTGTCCGCAAACCGCGATCCTCTGGTCTCAGACTCCTGAATGCTGGGATTACAAGCGTGCGCCACCACACAGGGCTTTATTCTTTATTTTGAAACAGGGTCTCACTAGGTTCATGAGAGTCCCTGAACATGTGATCCTCCTATCTCAGCCTCCCAAGTACTGGGATTACAAGCATGTGTCACTATGCCCAGCTTTATTTTTTATTTTAAAATAGAGTCTCACTAAGTTGCTGAGGCTGCCTGGAGCCTTGCAATCTTCCTGTCTCGATCTCCAGAGGCTGCTTTTTTTTTTTTTGTGGTGCTGGGGATCTGAACCCCGGGACAACATTCTACCTCTGAGCTACACTTCCAGACCAATTTTATTTTTTGCTTTGAAACAAGGTCTCACTGTGTTGCTGCAGCTGTCCTCGAACCTGTGATCCTCCTGTCTCCGTCTCCCAAGTAATAGGATTACAGACGTGTGTCACCAGGCCTGGCTCCAAGGCTTCTTCTTTTAAGGAAACTTTATAAATGGTTAGTACGAGATGTAGGTGGGGTGACATCAGCTTCATGTGCTTGGTTCATCTGATTATGGAGCCCAGAGTGGGTCACAGTGGTCTGCTTCTTCTCAGAATCTACAGGTTGACATTGTCTAGTAAATGGCACATGAACTCTAACAATATCTCTAACAGTATATTCTATAAGATAACAAGGTAATAGGCATTAATTAATTGGATTTATAGTACTATTTGTGCCACTGGGGATGGAACCCAGGGGCTTTCTACCGCTGGGCTATACTCTCAGTCCTATTTTATTTATCTTTTATTTTGAAACAGGGTCTCACTAAGTTGCTGAGGCTATCTTCAAACCTGCGATCTTCCTGTCTCAGCCCCCCAAGTACTGGGATACAAGCATGCGCCACCACACTCGGCTTTATTGGACTTTTTAAGAATTTAGGGTCTGGCATGGTGGCACACGCTTGTAATCCCAGCATTTGGGAGGCTGACACTGGAGGACCGCGGTTCACGGACAGCCTCAGCTCCTTAGCAAGGCTCTTAGCAACTCAGTGAGACCCTGTTTCAAGAAACAAGAAGACTAAAAAAATAGGGCTGGGGGTGTAGCTTGGAGGTATAATGCCCCTGGGTTCCATCCCCAGTACCACCAAAAAAAAATTTAGGTAGAGGAAAGTGTATGCCTGCAATCCCAGTACTTGAGAGGTTGAGACAGGAGGATCACTGGTCTGAGCCCATCCTCAGGAATTTAGTGGGCCTTCCACAAGTTAGTGAAACCTTGTTTCAAACTAAAAAGGAAGGCTGAAAGTATAACTCAGTTCAAAGGTAGAATGCCCCTATGTTCAATTCCCAGTACCCCTACACACACACACACACACACACACACACACACACACACACACACACAGGAATCAAGAATTTAGGCGGAGGAAAAACAGGCTTGGAGAGTAAAGGTAAGGGTGTTCATGGAGATTTGTTTGTTTGTTTTGTGATACTCAAACCTATTAAACCCAGAGGCATTCTACCTTTGAGCTATACCCCAGCCCTATATTATTATTATTATATTATTATTAATATTAATATTATTATTACTATTATTTTATGGTACTGGGGATGGAACCCAGGGGCATTTTACCTCTGAGCTACACCGCCAACCCTATTTATTTTTTATTCTTTATTTTGAAACAGGGTCTCACTGAGTTTCAGAGGGCCTCACTAAGTAGCTGAGGCTGTCGGCGAACCACGATCCTCCTGTCTCAGCCTCCCAAATGCTGGGATTATAAACCTGCCCTGGCTCCGTCCAGGTGCAATTTTAGATTTAAAGTTACAGTCCCCTTGCCGGGCGTGGTGGCGCACGCTTGTAATCCCCGCGCTTGGGAGGCAGAGACAGGAGGATCGCGCAGGTTCGACGCCAGCCGCACGCGCTGGCTTAGGAGACCCTGTTTCCAAATAAAAAAAAAAATGTAAAAATAGGTCTGGGAGTGTAGCCCGGAGGTAGAAGGGCTTCCAGGAACCCCAGTACCACCACCAAAAAAAAAAAAAAAGTTACAGTCCCCCTTTTCTTCTGGGTTTGTCTCCTTCCTTCCTCACCTTATTTCTTCTGCCCTACCTCAGGAGGGCATCACTGAGAATCAGGTGACAGTTGAACAAGAGCCTGAAGGAGGCGTGGGATTAAGCCTGGAAGCCTCTGGGTGAGGTGTTACAGGCAAAGAGCAAGGGCAAGGGCCTGTGGCAGAGGAGTGTGTCATGCTCATCATTAAAAAAAGACAGGTGAGATTGAAATGGAGGTAATGAGGGAGAGGTCAGAGAGGCACAGGAGGCTAGACCCCTTAAGGCCTCTGTAGACTATTGGATAGTCTGAGATAGGTAGTATTAGAAGGCTTGAACAGAGAAGACACATGAGATTTAGACTCTGAAACAGTGTTTCTTAATCCTGGGCATATGAGAGGATCACCTGCATTGTTTTTGTTTATTTGTTTGTTTGTTTGTTTAGGATACTGGAGCTAGAACTCAGGGGCATTCTACCACCGAGCTATACCCCCAGCCCTATTTTTTTATTATTTATTTATTTATGTATGTATGTATGTATGTATGTATTTATTTATTTTGGTGGTACTGGCGTTCCTGGAGCCCTTCTACCTCCGGGCTACACACCCAGACCTATATACTTTTTTTAATTTTTGGAAACAGGATCTCTTAAACCAGCGCGGCTGGCTTTGAACCTATGTGATCCTCCTGTCTCCGCCTCCCAAGCGCGGGGATTACAAGCATGCGCCACCACACCCGGCTCTTATCCTTTATTTTGAAACAGAGTCTCACTGAGTTGCAGAGAGCCTCACTAAGTAGCTGAGGCTGTCCGTGAACCACGATCCTGTCTCAGTCTCCCAAATGCTGGGATTACAAACTTGTGCCACCACGCCTCCTTGCTTAATTAAATTAAATATTTAAATTTTTAGTTTGAAAGAGTCTCACTAAGTTTCATAGGGCCTTACTACATGTTAAGTTGGGTCCTGCACTCATGTGACTTTGTGTCACATGACCTCTGCAGGGCAAGGGAGGGGCTGAAACCCCCGCGAGAATTGGGCGTTCCCGCGAGTAAACCCCCATCTCGCGAGATGCATGCCTTTAAAAGGAGAGCCCGCGTCCTCTAGCTTCGGACAGGCGCACGGGCCCCACGGTGCCTCGCCCTGATCCCCGGGAGAGCCGTGCCATTAAAACTTTACATGCCACGTGTACCGGAACTCTCTCGTGTTTTTCACACTCCGCCGTACTCACTTATTTTTATTTTACTCGCATTTAATTTTTTATTTTACTTATCATTTGGTGCCGAACCGGGAGAACTCTTGGGTCCCTCC
The DNA here is from genome assembly GCF_963383645.1 of Muscardinus avellanarius. NCBI lineage: Eukaryota > Metazoa > Chordata > Mammalia > Rodentia > Gliridae > Muscardinus > Muscardinus avellanarius. The sequence goes on along the minus strand of NC_137802.1, from coordinate 16,157,173 downwards.
CCATTTTTTTTTCCTTTTTTTTTTTTCCTTTTTTCTCTTTTTATTTTTACTCTCTTTTTGAGCCCCGGACTCTCCGACCCGCCAGCAGCTCGACTGTGAGGTCCCACACCAGCGCTCCGCTTGCAGGCGTTGCTCCCGCCACTGCCGCCGCTGCTGCCCCGTGCCTGCCCGGACCGTAAGCCATCTTTTCAGCCCCGCGCTCTCCGGGAGAGCCGGCGGCCTTCTTCCCGCCCCGGGCTCTGCTGAGAGTCCGCGGCCATCTTTCCAGCCCCGAGCTCTGCTGAGAGCTCACGGCCAACTTTTCGGCCCCGCGCTCTGCTGAGAGCTCAAGGCCGTCTTTCCGGCCCTGCGCTCTCCGGGAGAGCCGGCGGCCTTCTTCCCGCCCCGGGCTCTGCTGAGAGCTCGCGGCCATCTTTCCAGCCACGAGCTCTGCTGAGAGCTCGCGGCCATCTTTTCAGCCCCGCTCTCTGCTGAGAGCCCGCAGCCATCTTTTCGGCCCCGCGCTCTGCTGAGAGCCGGTGGCCATCTTTTCCCGCCCATGTGCTCTCTTCCGGAGCGCCGGCGGCCATCTTCCGCGGCCACCACCGCCGGGGCGTGCAGGCTCCACCGGCCGCCAGGCTGCTAGTTCCACCCGCCCGGAGCCAGGCTCCTTGGGTGATGCTGGCACCTGCTCTGCCTGCTGACCTCCTGCACGGGCCAGGACCTCTGCCTGCCGCTTGGACCTCCTAAAACCGCCGTTCCCGCCTGCCCACGCTGCCCGCCGCTGGAATGGGACCGCGCCGCCCGCGGACTGCGCCACACCACGCGCCTATGTCTTCTCCGCGCCTGGCGTTGCTTAGACCCGCCTGCCGGGGCCGCCTGCCTCCTCCATCTAGGTGGCCGCCACTCTGCTAAACAGCCCCCAGCCCGCCAAGTCCAGCCCGCGCTCCAGCTGGTTCCTCCACTCGGACTCGCACCCTGGCGCCCTTCACCCTGTGCCTGCCCACCCCTGCTGCCTGGGCCTGGCCATTCCGGTAAGCAGCCACATGGAATTACTGGGGGAGGGGGTCGCCAGCTTTGGCCCGCCATCTTGGACACGTGGAATCACTGGGGGGCCGCCATCTTGGCCCCACCATCTTTAACCCCTCCCACCTCATGGCCTCACTGGAGGCCTCGCCATCCTTAACCCCTCCCACCTCATGGCCTCACTGGAGGCCTCACCATCCTTAACCCCTCCCACTTCATGGCCTCACTGGAGGCCTCGCCATCCTTAACCCCTCCCACCTCATGGCCTCACTGGAGGCCTCATAATCTTTAATCCCTCCCACTTTCCACTCCTAACCAATCCTAGGAGTCGGCGGCCATCTTTCCGGCCCGAGCCAGGCAGCTTGGCACTTGCTCTGCCTGCCAACCGCCTGCGCGGGCCAGGACCTCTGCCTGCCGCTTGGACCTCCTAAAGCACCGTTCCAGCTTGGTTCTCCAGTCACCGCCGGGACCTCTGGCTGGTTTGCCCCACCCGCCCTGAGCCAGGCTCACTGGCGGTGCTCCTCGGGGCCCAGCCTCAGCGTCTGGCGCGTGCCTGGAAGCCATTTTGTCTCCACGCCGCGGGCCCGGCAAGCCACGCCGCCTGCGCGTCCCCACTGATCCCGCCAGCCGCCAGTGCCGTCCACACCAGCCACCGGCATCCGCGCGCCCTGGCTCCACCGCGCCCCCAGCAGCTTCTCAGCGCTTCTGTCACAGCCAGCGCTGGCCGACATCACTATACTCCGGTAAACTGCCTCCTTCCCTTGGTTAGCGGGTTCTGGACTTGGGTCTTCCGGTCCACTGGGACCTTAAAATCCAAGCGCTTGGTGACCCATTGTCCCATGGTCCACTGGGACCACGCTGCGGATGACCAGGTCATCCTCCGGTTTTGAGAAGGAATGAAGACGTTCTTCCCTATCTCTTAACCTCTGTTTCCGAACGATTGAGCAGGGAAATCGGGGACGCCCATTTCCTGTTCTTCGTTTCCGCCCGTGAACCAATTATGGGGAGTCGAACCTTTATACTAGCAGATGCCCTGAGAGCCTGTCTGCCTTGATACAAGTTGGGAAATAGGTTGCGGTGGCCCAGGAACAGTTAGGAACTTTTCTAAGTGGTCTGGTATCCCTCCAAATGCTCTCCCCCATCAGCTTCCATTTATTTTCCCGCCAGCTGCCATTTTGTGATGGCGCATAGTCGCTGCCTGGTGATGTCACAGTCGCCATCTTGGCCCGCGCCAGACTGCAATTTTGCTGGGCGGCCTGCATGGGCGCGCCCTAGGTGCTGTGGGAAACGCCGGGCCGGGGCTGGGGCGACACCCTCTGTCCATGGGGAGTCTGCGTTGCCATTCTTGCCGGACACCAGCCCCGGGACGCGCTCTTTGTGAGTATAGGTCCGTCACAGCTGACAGAACCTTAACATAGCATCTAAGTTTTAATTCCAGAGAGAAACAGGCGGAAATGGAGCGTACACTCCGACTTTGCCAAAAAGCAGATCCCTGGTAGCTGCCCTTCAGCTGGCGGTGGCAGCTCAACCCTCTGGAGCGCCACCTAGGTGTGGAGGACTGCAACAACAACTACCTCCAGGAGCCTGCCTGAAGTGGGGCAAAGCCATGCCTACCAATCAGACTGTGCCTGGCGTGTGACCAGGAGGGCCACTGGAACAGTGCCCTTGGAAAAGGATGAGCCGCAGCCCTTGCCTGTTCAAGCCTCCTCAAGCGCACATCACTAAGCTGTCCAGGGTAACCTCCAATTCGCACTGCAGCTATGCACCCACCTGCACCCCCTTCTGGGGGACTGAACTCCCGACTCCTCCCGGCCTGGGGCCCCTCACGACGCCCCTTGACAGCAGGAAGAAGCTAGAGGGTCCAATCGTCATCCATTATCCCTACCATCAAAAGGTCGGAATGTTAAGTTGGGTCCTGCACTCATGTGACTTTGTGTCACATGACCTCTGCAGGGCAAGGGAGGGGCTGAAACCCCCGCGAGAATTGGGCGTTCCCGCGAGTAAACCCTCCTCTCGCGAGATGCATACCTTGAAAAGGAGAGCCCGCGTCCTCAAGCTTCGGACAGGCGCGCGGGCCCCACGGTGCCTCGCCCTGATCCCCGGGAGAGCCGTGCCATTAAAACTTTACATGCCATGTGTACCGGACCTCTCTCGTGTTTTTCACACTCCGCCGTACGCACATTATTTTTATTTTACTCGCATTTAATTTTTTATTTTACTTATCACTACATTGCTGAGGCTAGCCACGAACTTTGATCCTCCTGTCTCAGCCTCCCAAGCACTGGGATTATAGTAGTGGGTCACCATGTCTGGCTTCAACTAATCTTTTTTTATCTGTGTGGTACTGGGGATGGAACCCATGGGCCTTCTACCTCCAGGCTACACCTTCAGACCTATTTTATTTTTTATTTATAAACAGGGCCTTGCTAAGTTGCTGAGAATTTTACTAAGTTGCTGAGGCTGGTTTTGAAACTGCAATCCTCCCATCTCTGCCTCCCAAGTACTGATATTAAAAGCATGCACCACCACACCAGCTTCAAATGATCTTTTTAAATTCTTAATTTGAGGCTGGCCTACAGGCCCCCCCCCCTTTTTTTGGTGGTACTAGGGACTGAACCCAAGGACATTTTACATCAGACCTATAGCCCCAGCCCTTTCTTATTTTTATTTATTTATTGCGGGTCTGGGGATAGAACCCAGGGGCATTCAACCTCCAAGTTACAATCCCTGCCCTGTTTTTTATTCTTTATTTTGAAACAAGATCTCACTGAGTTGCAAAGGGCCTCACTAAGTAGCTGAGGCTGTCCATGAACCAGGATCCTCCAGTCTCAGCCTCCTGAATATTGGGATTACAAGCGTGCAACACCACGCCCAGCTCATTGTATTATCTTTATATGAAGAAATATTGTGATCCTCTATTAATATAACTCATGCTGGGTGTGATGGCGCATGCTTGTAATCCTAGTACTTGGGAAGTTGAGACAAGAGGATCACAGGTTCCAGGCCAGCCTTCACAATCTGTGAGGCCAGTGTAATTTAGTAACACCCTGGTTTTTTTTTTGTGTGTGTGTTTTTTTCTTTTCAGTACTGGGGATGGAACCCAAGGGTATTCTACCTCCGACCTATACTCCCCACCCCTATTATTTATTTATTTATTTATTTTTTGCGGGTCTGAAGATGGAACCCAGGGGCATTCGAACTCCGAGCTATACCCCCTGCCCTATTTTTTATTCTTTATTTTGAAACCAGGTCTCACTGAGTTGCAAATGGCCTCACTAAGTAGCTGACTGTCTGCAAATTGCAATACTCCTGTCTCAGCCTCCCAAATGCTGGAATTACAAGTGTGTGCCACCATGCCTGGTGTTAATATCCTGTTTTTTTTTTTTTTTTTTTTCTTTTTTTGGTGGTACTGGGGTTCCTGGAAGCCCTTCTTCCTCCGGGCTACACTCCCAGACCTATTTTATATTTTTGAAACAGGGTCTCTTACGCCAGCACGGCTGGCTTCGAACCTGCGCGATCCTCCTGTCTCCGCCTCCCAAGCGCGGGGATTACAAGCGTGTGCCACCACGCCCGGCCTGTTTTTTTTTTTTTTAATAAAAAGAATAGAGCCAGGCGTGGTGGCACATGATTATAATCCCAGCACTTGGGAGGCTGAGACAGGAGGATCACACAGGTTCGAAGTTACTTAGTGAGGCTCTCAACAATGTAGTGAGACCCTGTTTCCAAATAAATTATAAAAAATAGGGTTAGGGGTATAGCCTGGAGGTAGAAAGCCCTTGGGTTTCACCTCCAGTACCACAAAAAGAAAGAAAGAAAGAAAGAAAGAAAGAAAGAAAGAAAGAAAGAAAGAAAGAAAGAATTAGGCTAGGAGTAGAGCCCAGAGCTAGAATGCCTCTGGGTTCTAACCCCAGAAATTCACTCACACAAACACACACAATCGCAAATCAAGCCAGGCATGGTGGCACACGCTCATAATCCCAGTACATGAGAGGCTGAGACAAGAGGAACACAGGTTTGAGGACATCCTCAATTTAGTGAGGCCCTCAGCAATTTAATGAGACTCTGTTTCAAAATAAATAGCCAGTTGGCACATGCTTGTAATCCCAGTATTAATGAGGCTGAGACAGGAGAATCCAGGTTCATGGTTAGCCTCAGCTACTTAGTGAGGCCCTCTGCAACATAGTGAGACTGTTTCAAAATAAAGAATAAAAGCCTGGCATGGTGTTGCACGCTTATAATTCCAGGGATTGGGAGGCTGAGACAAGAGGATCACACAGGTTCAAAGCCAGCCTCTGCTACTTAATGAGGCTCTCAGCAACTTAGTGAGACCCTGTTTGCAAATAAAGTATTAAATAGGTCTGGGAGTATAGCATGGAGGTAGAAAAGCCTCTGGATTCCACTCCCAGTACCACAAAAATAAATAAATAATGAAAAAATTGGGTTGAGGGTTATAGCTTGGAGGTAGAATGCCCCAGAGTTCAATCCCAGCACCACAAGAAAAAAAATTAAAAATAAAAAGTAGTCGGGTGTGGTGGCGCATGTTTGTAATCCCAGCATTCGGAAGGCTGAGACCAGAGAATTGCGGTTCACAGACAGCCTTTTTTTTTTTTTTTTTTCCAGTACTGGGGATTCTACCTCCGAGCTACACCCACAGCCCTATTTTTTATTCTTTATTTTGAAACAGGGTCTCACTAAGTTGCAGAGGGCTTCATTAAACAGCTGAAGCTGGCCAGGCGTGGTGGCGCATGCTTGTAATCCCCGCGCTTGGGAGGCAGAGACAGGACAGGAGGATCGCGCAGGTTCGAAGCCAGCCACATGTGCGCTCGCTTAAGAGACCCTGTTTCCAAATAAAAAAGCATATATATCTGGGAGTGTAGAAAGGTTTCCAGGAACCACAGTACCACTAAAAAAAAAAAAAAAAAAAAAAAAAAGCTGAGGCTGGCTGCAAAGCTGGATCCTCCTGTCAGCCTCCCAAATGCTGGGATTACAAGTGTGTGCCACCATGCCCGGCTCCCCCAGTCCTATTTTTAATTCTTTTGTGAAACAGGATCTCACTAAGTTACAAAGGGCCTCACTAAGTAGCGGAGGCTGGGTGCAAACCAGTGATTCTCATGTCTCAGCCTCCCAAGTACTGGGATTACCAGCATGTCCTGCCACACCCAGTTTGTCTTATGGATTTTGAGCTGCTCCTTTTAGCCTGACTTGTCAACTATTCTGCCGAAAATAGACTTCTCCACTTTGCCCAGCTTCAATACAACCTCCTGGATGAGGCCTTCCCTTTTGAAGAACTCACAGTGTTATTGTCTGAATGTTTAGTTGTTAAGGTCCATTCCCACTGCTAGATCAGGAGCTCCATCAGGGAAAGTGGACAGTATCTATCTTTTTTTTTTTTTTTTTTTTTTATCTTTTCGATACTGAGGATTGACACAAAGGCATTCTACCTCTGAGTTATACGCTCATTCTTATTTTTATTTTTTGTGGATTTGGGGATGGAACCTAGAAGCATTTGACCTCTGAGCTATACCCCCTGCCCTATTTTTTTTTTTTTTTATTCTTCATTTTGAAACAGGGTCTCATTGAGTTGCGGAGGGCCTCACTAAGTAGCTGAGGCTGTCCGTGAACCGTGATCCTCCGGTCTCAGCCTTCCGAATGCTGAGATTACAAGTGTGTGTCATCATGCCCAGCTCATTCTTATTTTTTTTTAATTTAATTTAATTTTTTTTTCGGTACTGGAGATGGAATCCAGGAAGATTCTACCACCAAGCTACACCCCAGCCCTATTTTTTTCTCATTGAATTGCAAAGAGCCTCACTAAGTAGCTGAGGCTATCTGCGAACCGCGATTCTCCAGTCTCAGCTTTCTGAATGCTAGGATTACAAGTGTGTACCACCACACTGGCCCAGCTTACTCTTTCTTTTTCTTTCTTTCTTTCTTTCTTTCTTTCTTTCTTTCTTTCTTTCTTTCTCTCTCTCTCTCTCTTTCTTTCTTTCTTTCTTTCTTTCTTTCTTTCTTTCTTTCAGTACCGGTGATGGAACCCAGGGGCATTCTACCTCTGAGCTACACCCCCAGCCCTATTTTTTATTATTTATTTTGAAACAGGGTCTCGCTGAGTTGCAAAGAGCCTCACTAAGTAGCTAAGGCTGTTCTTGAACCGTGATCCTCCTGTCTCAGCTTCCTAAATGCTAAGATTACAAGCTTGTGCCACCATGCTGGGCTCTTATTCTTTATTTTGAAACAGGGTCTGACTGAGTTGCAAAGGGCCTTACTAAGTAGCTGAGGTGGTCCTCGAACCACCATCCTCCTGTCTCAGCCTTCCAAGTGCTGGGATTACAAGTGTGCGCCACCATACCTGCCTAATTTCTTTCTTTCTTTTTTTGTTTTCTTGGTGGTACTGAGGATGGAACTTTCTATTTCCAGGCTACACTCCCAGACCTATTTTATATTTTATTTGAAACAGGGTCTCTTAAACCAGCGAGGCTGGCTTTGGACCTGCGGATCCTCCTGTCTCCGCCTCCCAAGCGTGGGGAATTACAAGCATGCGCCACCACGCCCGGCAGCTAATTTCATTTTATTTTTTTGTGTGTGGTGCTGGGAATTGAACCCAGGGGCATTCTACCTCCAAGTTACACCCCTAGCCTGATTTTTAAAAATTTTTTATTTTGAAACAGGGTCTCACTTAGTGTGGAGGGCCTCACTAAGTTGCTAAGGCTAGCTGTGAACCTGTGATCCTCCTGTCTCAGCCTCCTAAGAGTACTGGGATTACAGGCATATGCCACCATGCCTGGCTTGCTCATGTTTGAATCTCCTTAAAATGTGTCTGACATGATATCAACACGGGTTTACTGTTTTAAAATAAAAAATAAACTGGGTATGGTGGCACACATCTGTATTCCTGATAATTGGGAAACGGAGACATGAGGACTTCAGGTTCACAGCCAGCCTCAGCTTAGTGAGGCCCTCTGCAACTTAGCGAGATCCTGTTTCAAAATAAAAAATAAGCTGGAACTGGGCATGGTGGTGCATACTTGTAATCCCAGTACTTGGGAGTCTGAGACAGGAGGATCTCCAGTTTGCAGCCAGTCTCAGATACTTAGTGAGGCCTTCTGCAATTTAGTGAGACCCTGTTTCAAAATAAAGAATAAAAATAGGGCTGGAGGTATAACTCAGAGGGCTCAGTAACACAGACACACACAGACACACACAGACACACACACACACACACACACACACACACACACACACACACACACAGAGCCAGGCTTGGGGCACACACCTGTAACTTCAGTACTTCGAAGGATGAGAGAGGAAGGAGGATCAAAGATTCTAAGACAAGCTGGGCGCGGTGATGCACGCTTGTAATCCCAACATTTGGGAGGCTGAGATAGGAGGATGCCACAGGTTTGAAGCCAGTCTCAGTTACTTTGCAAGTCAGTGAGACCCTGTTTCAAAATAAAGAATAAAAAATATTCGCTCAGAGGTAGAATGCCCCTGGGTTCCATTCCCAGTACTGCAAATAATAATAATAATGATAATAATAATAAATAAAAATAAAAAAAGATTCTAAGATAGCCTCAGCAACTTAGGCTCTCATCAACTTAGCAAGATCGTTTCCAAATAAAAAATAAAATTAGGCTTGGGGTATAGCTCAGAGGTACAATGCCCCTGGGTTCCATCTCAGTGTCACAAAATAAATAGTAAATAAAATAGGGCTGGGGTTATAACTCAGGTAGAATGCTCCTTGTGTTCAGTCCCCAGTACCATAAAAAAAAAAAAATACAGAAAGAAAGAATAAAATGCTGGAGGTGTACCTTGAAGAATACCCCAGAGCCCAATCCCCACTACCAAAAATATTATATATATATATATATATATATATATATATATATATATATATTCAAGTTAACAATGACAAGAACAGAATCCACAGAACACAAACCCTCTAATAAGTGTTAGGAAAAAGGAGTTCAAAGGTTGACTCCGTACCCTTTCTTCTCCAAGAGGTTAAAGGAACAAAGACTGCAGAGTTTACAACACATTTCTCTTTTAATTCTCTTTCCCCCAATTCCTAAAAAGGTACCCAGAAAGCCCAGTAATTAAGCAAAAGAGACCTCAAAGAGCCAAGGCAAGCCAGCCTAAGATTAGCAGGCTCCCACCCACTGGGCCCAACATCTGGATGCTGGTGTCTCCGCTCAGAGCCTGGTAGTAAAAGCTGGTGCAGAATAACGTGGTTCCAGAGGCTAGCAGCAATCCGGCCTGCAAGAGAACCAGCACAATCCATGCTATGAGTTCAGGGCAGGCTGAGGGAGTGGATGGCTTGGCGCTTGGTCAGGGTTGGACAGGGGACAGATTTACCCAGAGGGGCTTTCTGCAATGGGGGACCCCTAATAGGGCCAGGCTGTGTAAGAAGTGGTGTTTGTTGGCTTTGTCAAAGAGCTGTAAGAAAAAGAGACACGGGGGTGTGGGGGAGACTTCCTAAGCAACACAGGAGCAAGGGATGTCGTGCAGACACACGAGACCCTCTACCACCACCCTTGAAGCCCCATCTTAACGCTCCCTTGGCCACCCACGCTACAGGATAGCAGGCTTGCTGCTTCCAAACACCCACGCGCTTCGCCATCCCCTCCTTCCCTCAAGGGACCCCAGACATTGTGCCTTCGTAGACCAGTGGGTCGGGGAGCCCCAGCGAAGTTACTTCACCTCTTTCCCGTAGGCATTCGGGAACTGGGCGCCTGTGGAGAGGAGAGGCAAAAGTTACCAAGCCCTAGCACCAGCTCCGACAGTCCCGAATCCCGGAGGACCCATGTCGACATTGGTGAGAAAGGGCGCCCCCCCAGGAAGCTTTCGATTGGTGGAAACACGCATCAGGCAGAATTGGGAGCCACCTCGCCACGCTGATGGACTTTAAGAGGTTTCGGGCACTGCGGGCTGTCAAGCCCATAGGTTGTGCCCTGGCTCCAGACCCCACAGGTCGCCCCCGCACAGGCGATTCTGCAACCCCAGCCTCCTGACCGTGAGCCCCGTAGGAGGCCAAGCCAAGGGCCCCAGCTCCAGACAAGGCACCAAGGCGGCGGAAAGCGGCCCCTAGCCCGGCCATGGCTGTAGGTGGTCACGCGCGGGGCGAACACCGCCCAGGCCGCTCAAAAGGCCGGCCAATGCCGATCGTCCATGCAAATAAGGCCCACAGGTGCCCAATCAGGGCCGTATTCATTTCAGCGTCCCGGTCCTCACCCGGGTACTTACGCCTTTGTAAAACCGCTGCTGAATGGCGAAGACGTCTGGCGGGCGGAGAAACTACAACCAATTAGGAGCGCAGGAGAGGAGCAGTGGGGAGGCGGGTTGAGGGCGGGACTAGAGGATTTGCGTCACGGATTGGCCCACTTTCCAAGTTGATCGCCTCTTCGAACCCCCCCCACCTCCAGCTAATTTCCGAAGATCCCGGTCCCCACGCAAACTTCCGCCCCTTTCTCCATAGGCTCCTCCTGTTCGGCTTCAAATCATACCCACTCCCTAAAAGAGGCGGCCCCACGCATGCCTAAGCCCCACCCATCGCTACCAAACACCGCCCACTTCCCACGTGGCCCCGCCCCCGTGTCTGTTAGGCTCCACCTTTTCTCGTGATGCCCCGCCCCCTATAGTTCGGCTCTTCTCCCCCTTCCTAGACCCCGAGAACCCCGAGGGTGGGAGATCCGGGGGAATGTCTCCTCCCTGCCTCGCTGGCTACGTCCATCCGTCCGTCTGTCCACTCCCACCCCCTTCAACCGTCTCCAATCCCCCCACACTCCGGAGGGCGGGCGGCAGGCGGGTGCGAGCGAGGGGTGTGCGCCGCTCTCTCGGCAGGGGGCGGGGGAGGCGGCCGCGCGGTGACGCGCGGGGCTGCTGCGGCTGCTCCGCCGGCGGATCATCACTCTCGGGCCGGATGGACGCGGGGCGGGCGGGCCCTGGCGCGCGGAGCCAGGAGTCCGGGCCTCCCGGCTGCTGAGCGTCCCCTGAAGCCTGCCCCCACCCGCGCCTTTCCGCCTAGGAGCCGCACCGACCTCTGCCTCGAGGCTCGGGACTGGGCTCCCGCCCTCCTCTGACTCCCCGGACCTCCCCCTTCTGCCCGCCCTCGGGATCGACTAGATCCCTCCCCCTCCCTGAGGATTCCGGCTGGATCCCTGCCCCTGCACCGCGGATCCTGCGCTCCGGGGCCCCGGGCCCCTGGGGGTTGCCGGGGACTCCTCCTTCAGCACCCGATCCCTTAGGATCTTCCGTCCGGACCGCCTTGTGGTCCCTTGAAGCCAGCCCACCGAGCCAGTGGATCTCCAATCCATTCCTGTCCCGTTGCCTCCTTGCTCTGCCGTCCCCACTGCGGGGTTCCCAGTTCTCGGGCTCTCTCTGACCCCATACCCTAGCTCTCCCTTTCCCGGGGATCGACTGGATCCCGGCCCCGCCCCCCGGGGCTGGGGCGATCCCCCTCCCCCGCCGGGTGAGGCGCTGCGGGCGGGGGCTGGGCCTGCGGGGCCGCGGGGGCTCAGAGGCCGCCGCCCCCCTCCCGAAGCCCGTCCGCCCCCCACTTGGAGCCCTGGATGGAGGCACCACGGCCCCAGGGCTGAGCCAGGTAGGAGCTAAGCCAGGCTGGGTGGAGGGGGCTGCGCGGCGGTCCACTGGGGTCTCCCTCTCCCCATCTCCCTCCCTGCGCCTGGTTTCCCTCAGCCTGCTCTGTCTGCGTGTCTCCGCCTAGGGATGCTCTCGCCGTGTCTCTGCGTCTTGGTCTCTTTGTCTCTGCCTCTCTCCAGTCCATGAATGATCCTTTGAATGGGCCCACAGACCCCGTGTGTTCCCATCTCCCCCTCCCCCTCCTTCTCCCCTTCCCGGCCAAGCCATTTTCCCCACTGCGGGAAGGGGGGGGGGCTGCGGCCTGAGCCCCCGTCCCTCAACTCTCCCCGGCTGGGGAGTCAGGCCTGGGCTGGAATGGAGAGAGAGAGGCAGAGGGATGGGAAGAAGGAGGGGGAGCAAGATGTGGCAGACAGAGATGAGAGAAAATGGGGGAGACAGAGATAGGGGAGGCAGGAGAGAGCACGAGCTTGGGAGAGGAAATTGGGGAAAGGTATTTAGAGGAGAGAGAAATATGAGAACCACCAAGGAGAGAGAGATACAGAAGAGAGAAATGAAAAAAGAAAAAAAAAGACGGAGGGGCAAGAGACTCCAGGCAAGAGCTGGAGCAAGCTGGAAGAGACAAGGGAAGACGCTCCCAGGGAGGCTGGGGAGGGGGGCGCTCCAGTGGGAGGGAAGAAGGGAGAGAAGCTGGTTGGAGGGGAGGAGGCCAGGGTCCAAAGTACCCTAAGGGAGAGGGGGTGACCTGCAGACTGCGGTGGGGGAAGAGGGAGGGGGCACCAAGGCCATGGTGGCTGGACCTAGCCTGGCACAGGAAGAGGAAATTCTGGGGGAACCAACCCCAAGCCCTCTCCAGATGATGGGGGAACAGAGCTTAAGAGGCTCTGAAGAGGGGGAGGGCATGGCTGGGTGTGAGTGGTAAGGATTCCTGTGTCCTCATCTCTGGAATAAATTGACACCTGCAGAGAGCCACCCGCGGGCTGGCGCCTGGCTCTGAAAACCCCGTGTCAGCAAACAGCTCTGGCGGCTGGTGGAGGGGCAGGGGGCCTTGCTGAAACGACAGGGATCTGCCCCTTGGATCCCATCTCCTCCCTAGTCCCACCACCTGCTTCCTTCCCTGAGTACCCAGGCCTCAGAGCAGCAACGGTGGGGGCTGGCAAGGGGAAGGGGAGGTGAGTGCATGGGATGAATAGAAAGCCGAGGTTTGCCCCCGGGACATAGGTCATAACGCCCTGCAAAGAAGAGGTGTCTGGGGGCCGAGGCTGTGTAGAGTTGTGGGAGGGGGAGGTCAGTAGGCTCATTCGGTGCCTCCCCAAGCCACCTCAGCACCCTTTCTCTCCAGACAGAGGCCTGGTCACTAGGGCTAGGCTCTGATTGGCTAGCAAAGGGGGCAAGAGGCGGATCTTTTAGGGTTCCTCATGCCCCCAGATTCCCCTTCCCCTCCACCATACATACTTCTCCATCTATGCTATGATTGGGGGAAGCTAGCATTCTGATTCGTGCCTCTGCCCTCCCTCTCATGCCCTGAATGGACCCTACAACCAAGCCAGCCCCTTCCCCTCTTCCTCCAGACACCCCCTCCAGGGTTAAAGCTGCAGCCCGTTGCCGAGGTAACATTGCGGGGCAGCATCCCGTCGCCCAGCAACCGGCTGCAGGATCACGCATCTGTCCCCGGATTTGCCCCTCCAGCACCACCTCCCTACTCTAACCCCTGCCTTGAGGCACCCCAACTTTTGAGGGAGGAAATGGAAGGGCCTGGGGAGAAAAGGCTGGGGCCCCACAAATCCTTAGGGAATGGTATGTCGAAGGAGAGAAAGAAGGTGCCAAGCTTTTACAGTCCCAAGAAAGGCCTAAGTCTGGCCTGGGGTGGGGGTTCAGCGCCATGAAATTACAGCTCGGAGTAATTAACACGTATAAACAAACCCGCCACTTCCTGCTAATTAATGACTTGGTATTTTTATTTTCTCTTCCTTGTCTCTCTCATTCCCTCCTAGGGAGGTGGGGACTGGGACTCCTGAGTCCCCGGGGAGAGCCTGCCCGGGAGGGATAGAGGTTCTAACGGGGTGTGCTGGGTCTGAGGCGGTGACTCTGTCCAGGACGTTTCTGCCTCATCCGACCCCACCCCAGCCCGGGTTCCTGTTGAGGGGAGGAGGGTTACTGGGGGGGGGTGTCTCAGGGGGCCTGTGGGTGGGAGAAGGGGGTCAACTTGGTCTGAAATCCAAGTCACTAACCACTTGTCTCTTCTGTTTCCCCGCTCCTTCCCATCTGCCCCGTCCAATTTCCCTTTCCTTCTTCCACCGCTCCTCCGTACTTTCTGTCTGTCTGTATCTCGCACGCCCTGTCCCTCCGGCTTTGCCTCCCGCAGGTCGGGCCTGCCTTCACCTTCTCCCACCTCCTTCCCCACCCCTTGCCCCCTCCATGGAGAGGAACAGAACCCTTCCCTGTCCCGTCTAACCCAGGTCCCGCCCCGCCCCCCTCCTCCCTCCTCTCCCCGCCCCCTCCTCCCTCCTGGGGCGAGGGGGGCCTCCCTCCCTCTCCCCCCCCTTCTCTCTCTCTCCGAGGGGGGGGGTCCCGGGGAGGGGGGGGGTCCCCCGATCAGCATGTGGCTCCTGGCGCTGTGTCTGGTGGGGCTGGCGGGGGCTCAGCGGGGGGGCGGGGGTCCCGGCGGCGGCGCCCCGGGCGGCCCGGGCCCGGGCCTCGGCAGCCTCGGGGAGGAGCGCTTCCCAGTGGTGAACACCGCCTACGGGCGAGTGCGCGGTGTGCGGCGCGAGCTCAACAACGAGATCCTGGGTCCGGTCGTGCAGTTCTTGGGCGTGCCCTACGCCACGCCGCCCCTGGGCGCCCGTCGCTTCCAGCCGCCTGAGGCACCCGCCTCCTGGCCCGGCGTGCGCAACGCCACCACCCTGCCGCCCGCCTGCCCGCAGAACCTGCACGGGGCGCTGCCGGCCATCATGCTGCCTGTGTGGTTCACCGACAACCTGGAGGCGGCCGCCACCTACGTGCAGAACCAGAGCGAGGACTGCCTGTACCTCAACCTCTACGTGCCCACCGAGGACGGTAAGGACACGGGCACCAGGCCGGGCACCCCGAGGGCTCAGCCCACAAACGCACACGCAGACCTCAGGCGCTGGTCCCGCTCCTGGCCTCTGAGCAGGGAGGCCAGGAAGGCCCTGCAGCCTCTGCAGCCCGCTGAGAACGGTAAGGGTGCCTGCCAGGTAGTCCCCGGAGCATCCTGCGGCACAGCCAGCTCAGAGGTGCTCTGTGCCCTAGGGAGCCACAGTTAAGGGGAGCAGGTGCTAGGCTAGCTCACCCACCCTCTTCCCAAAGAGGTACATGGTCAGCCACATAATCCCAGTTTATGGCCACAGGGTGCTCAGGTACGCCTCGGGTTACCTGCCCAGAGCCCCCTCCGGCCTCACCTCGCCTCCCACCTCCAGGCCTGGGCTCGGCAGACTCACTTTAGCTGCTGCATCCACATCTCAAGGGCAGCGTCGGTTCTTCCTGCCCGCCCTTCTCACCCCAGGCAGCCTGGACAGGCATCTCTCCATCACCGAGTTGGGTGCCCTTGATGGTGGCGCTCAGCCCCTCCTCTTCTGGGGGATTTCTATCTGCTGTGCAGAAATCCCTATGTACCCCTGAAGGATCAGAGGAGCTTCACGCCAGGGGCACCTCCAGTTGCAGCGCAGCCCACCGTCCCCATCAGAACATTCTCTGGGGCTCTGTGCGGCTGTTCGGGTGCAGATCTTGGAACTGAACTCCTGACCACTACAGGACTGCTCATAGCCTCAGCACACACCCCCAGATGGTTCTCCCACCAGCCTTCCACATACCAAAATTAATCAGAACACCTTCTAGCTGTCTACAACAGAGGGAAATTGGTAGATTCCAGCTACTCTTGACAGACGATCTGCACATTACCCTTCTGACACCCCCATCTCATTACTCTAAAACATGCCAACACCTCCACAGAGCCCATCCACGGCTGCATACCCGCCCCCCACTAGGTTTCCAAGAACCGCATACACAGGCCTCAGTACTCGGGAATGCCTAGTGTACCCCTGCACCGCCAGCACCCTCACACCAGGTACTTAAATGTCACAATAGACTATGCGTCTCAATTACCCAACACACAGATGATGTTCCAGTGGTCCCACACAGTGACCAGGGGCTCCAGCGACCCTCGTGTCACGGATCCCAATGCCTTCCCGAGCACACAGTCCCTCATCACCCACACTGGCCCGTGTTCTCCAGTATTCCTGGATAGAGATCGTGTGTCCTGGGAGCACACACACACCTTATACCCAAGACCCTGCACCTACCTGTGTGCTCCAGCAGGCTACTCACAACACAGTCCCCAAGGCCCTCGACATTCCGCACCTGTTACTTACCACACCTCCCACCTAGATCATCTGCACCGAACCTCAGGTGGTAACAACACCCGCTGTGTGCAGATCAAGTACTCCAACACCTTGTGCCCCAGTCACAGAGCAACTCTTACACCTCAACCACTCACCTCCATCCCAGTACCTCCCATATGCACAACCCACCCGACATCTAGCCCTCTTTCCAGCGGTGCGCCCAGCCCTCCTGGCTACCCCGCTCCATGTAAAACGTGCCTTCTGACAGCCCCACACACAGTGCACAGAATCATCCAGATTCTCAGCACCCTCATCCTCACACTTCCATCCAGGCTGTTCGTGTTCCCCTCTGGGGGGCATCTCATTACCCTCTGGTGGCAAACACTCAACATTTCCCACCACTGGCCTGTCCACCCCAACACCTCTGTGTGAGCTGCCACCTGCCCCCACGCCACCCGTGCCCACACCTTCTGTATTTTTAACCATTGCTTACTGCACACCTGCTTGGAGCCTGACACATTCAGGTGATCTCACTGAGTATTCACACCAGCTCTGGGAAGAAGAAGTTGACTCAGGCGCATGCGCGCATGTACACACACACACACACACTCTGTGTTCTCACGTGCAGGCAGGCCCTGCTGACTTCAGCCCCGTCTGCACCCTTTCACAAAGAGAGGCCCTATTCCCAATGGGTCCCTGTGGGCCATCACTGCCGTTCAGGAGTTTTTCAGCTAGCTTGGGCCTTGCAGACTCCCCAGTCCATTGAGGAAAAGTCAGTCAGCCTGGAGACCCCCAGCCCCACCCCCACACCAGACCTCTGGACTCAGTTCTCTCCTGACCAATCTAATCTGATATAAGCCTGGAGCCAATCGCTGGGCCCAGTCTGGGGCCTTTCCTGACACTGGGCACACTTTGTACCTCCCAGTAACCCCTGCTCGGAGAACCTTATGTGCCAGGCCGGCTCAGGGCACCATGTTTCTGGTTCCCTGTGTGCTGAGCAGGGAGGAGGGCTTTTTGGCAGTGGAGCAGGGGCTGGGGTGGGAAGTTCATAACTTTGGGGGGAGGAGAGGAGGCCTGGGTAAAGGGCGAGGTTGGCGGGACTGTGGAGGGATGAGTTGGAGGGCAAGACCTGATGACCCCTTTCCCTGCTTTGCCCACACTGGGGAGATGGGACGAGAAGCCAGGCCTGTGAGTGTGGATGGAGGAGTGATGCTGGCCGGACAGGCTGGGCAGGCGGGCGGGCAGCCCTAGTTGACCTACCCGCAGCCCTCCAGTGGGGAGCTGAGGACTCCTGGGGGCTGCGAGCTGTGGGGCAGGCTGCCCCCAGCCCCATCCTGCCCTCTGCCCTCCAGAGCAGTCCAGAGGAAAGCAGAGGCCTTTCTGTACAGCCTCTCCTCTCTACACCCCGAGTGGGCAGCAGGCAGTGCTTGGCTGGCCCTGAAGGGGCCTTCGTGAGAGGTGGCCTGGTGGCAAAGCAGTTCTTGGTCTCCTGGGGCTCCCCTTCCCTCCCACCCCCCTCTAACACCGCTTCATTTCCAGCAATTAGCAAACACACCAACAAGCCAAATCCTTTCCAGCCAAGTCAATAATAATATGTCTTAAGACAGGCCTCAGCCCACGCAGGCACCCCACCCCCCCAAACCCATCTTTTCTTTGGGGCATGACTTTTTCGGGGAGGGGAACAAAATTGGGTTGTAGAAACGTTTTTCTCTTTTCTTGGTTTCTTTTTCTTGCAAACAAATTTTGCTTTTTTTGGCTTATTTTTTCTGCCTCTCCCCACCCTCCCCTTTTCTGCTTTCTCTCCTCCCCTCCCCATCCACCACCTCTCCCCGACCCCCCATCTTTCCCCACAAAATTGTCCTTTTTTCTCTGTTTTGTGTTCCCGGTCTTAGGTCCGCTCACAAAAAAACGTGACGAGGCGTCGCTCAATCCGCCAGACACAGGTAGATTTAAAAATCCCGCTGCTGCATGTGTTTGCTTATAAGAGGACGTTCACGGCCTGCCCCAGACTAAATGTCCCCACAGCCCTCAAGGCCCCTCAGTCGTTCTCCCAACTAAAAACAGAAAAAGAAAAGAAAAGAAAAAATGTTAATAATTGAAAAAAAGAATTATGAAAACTTCAAACAAAATACGAACAATGTTGGACCCACTAGAAAACCTGCAAAAAAAAAAAAAAAAAAAAAGCAAACTATGATGACCATGAGGTGGAAAAAAGAAATTGGAATGTCAAAAAAAAAATACAAAGAATTGGATAAATTGTTTCGAGTTTGAAAGAAATTTGGACTGTTCTGAGACTTGTGAAATGTACCATTTGAAAAAAAAATTATTTTAATTTGGAGCAAAACAATATTTGAGAAAAAATTAAAGTTGGCAAATTGATGACCCAATTGAAACATCAGAAACCTGCTATAATTTCCAAAAGCCTAGATACACAGAAAATGCAAATAGTTGACATGAATCAAAGAATTTGGAAATTTTTGAAAACAGGGCCCAATATCTTGAAGTTTCACCACAAAATTTTGAAGAAAAAAAAATGCAAAGTATTTTTTTCTTTTTTTTCTTTTTTTCCAAAATGGAGCTTTTTGGTTTTTCTTTTTTCTTTTTTTTTTCTTTTCTTGTTGAATCTGCCCCAAGAGCTTCTTGCTTTTTGGTTGTTGTTGTTGTTTTTTTTTTTCTTCTTCTTCTTCTTTCTTTCTTCTTTCTTGATCCTGGTTTTTTTGTTGTTGTTGTTGGTTTTGAATTCTTGTTGCCCCAGCCCCTCTTCCTGCTCCTTCCCTTTCTGACTCCCCTCCCCCCACACTGGGTGAGGGGTGGGGGAAGCGTGTGTGGGAGAACCTGAGACAAGTAGGAAAGGACCGCGGAGGGAAGGAGATTTCAGGCTGACGCTGGAAGTCAGGAAGAAGGGAAGAACAGTTTAGGGTGGACACAAGGAGGACGCTGCCTGGGAGCTCTGGATGAAGAAGCTAGGAGCCTAGAGAGAAGGCCTGAGAACTGGAGGCAGGAAGCTGACTGGGAAGGTGGAGGGGATCTTCCTAGTGGCCTGCAGGCTGACCTCTGGCAGGAAGAGAGTTTCTACCAGGATAAGTGAGGTGGGGACCAGCTGTGAGGGCCCAGGCCTGGCTCCTGTTAGCTGAGTACCCAGGCAAGCCATCAGGTATTAAGAAAGAGGAGGGCTGCGGGCCAGAGGTGACCCAGCCCTGGCACTGTGCCAAGTCGTGGGGCAGCTGCAGGGGAGGGGACCATAGCCTTGGGGACCCTGGCAAGCCCCCTTGGGCTCCCACCCCCTTCCAACTCTCAGTCTGGTCCAGAGTGTGTCCAAGGGCCTGCTGCACATGGCAGTGATTAAGGGATGCCTTTGGGGTGTGTCAAGAAAAGGGTCCAGTTTGTGGATGTCCAAGACCCAGAGCTGCACCTTGGCGTCATCAGGCAGGCTCTTTCCCACCCTGCCTCCTCCTGCCACAGTAATTAGGCTGGGGGTTGCCATGGCAACTGGGGAGGTGACCTAGAAAGGAATTAGGGCGGGGAGGAGACCAAGCCCCCAGGGACCCTTGGGCCTGGCATCCCCTCACCCACAGACCAGGGTGCCATGTGGAGCCGAGGCCCAAGGCCTGACTCTGAGAAAATGCCCGGACCCTCCCAGTGCCTCCAGCCGTAGTTCCAGCCTCACCAAGCTCCTTCCAGGAGTAGGAGGGAGATCTGCTGTGTGGGGAGAGGGTCCCTGGGTCCAGCAGACGCCCTGAGCAGGGCTGCCTCCGACCCCTGGCCTCTGTTGAGCTTCTGGGAAGGTCTGCCCAGCATTTGGACAAGTTCCTGGGACAGGCTGGCCGGGGCAGTGAGGGACCTTCCTCCAGGGCAAGCTGTGGGGGAGGAAGGGGAATCCGGTCTTGCCCCCCAGGGATGGGAGTGACCAGTCCCCTGAGCTCCCGGCTGGTCCTCAGCAGGCCCGGGAGCTGGGCAGTGCTGCTTCTGGTCTGACTGTATCCTTGTCCCCAATCCCCTGGCCCACCTTGCTGCCCCTCCTCACGCAGATATCCGGGACTCGGGGAAGAAGCCTGTGATGCTGTTTCTACACGGCGGCTCCTACATGGAGGGCACCGGGAACATGTTCGACGGCTCGGTTCTGGCCGCCTATGGCAATGTCATCGTAGCTACACTCAACTACCGTCTTGGGGTACTCGGTGAGGTTGGGCAGCCATCTCTGGGGGGGTGGAGCCCGGGAGGCAGGCCTGGTGGACAGAGTTCCTCTAACCCCAGCAGAATGGCTTTGGGCTGAACTGAGATGCTCAGAAAGGGAACCAAGGTGCTGTGACCCCTTCAGGGAGCCCCTTTTCTTCTACCCCCAGGTTTTCTCAGCACCGGGGATCAGGCTGCAAAAGGCAACTACGGGCTCCTGGACCAGATCCAGGCCCTGCGCTGGCTCAGTGAAAACATTGCCCATTTTGGGGGCGACCCAGAACGCATCACCATCTTTGGATCTGGGGCAGGGGCCTCCTGTGTCAATCTGCTGATCCTCTCCCACCATTCGGAAGGTACCGGCAGCCTCCCTGTCCTGCCTTGCCCCTCCTGCGGCCCCCGATCCTACCCCTTCTCCCTGCGGCTGACACAGCCTAGCTCGAGGTCGCTTCCCGTCCCACCAGGGCTGTTCCAGAAGGCCATTGCCCAGAGTGGCACCGCCATTTCCAGCTGGTCCGTCAACTACCAGCCACTCAAGTACACGCGGCTGTTGGCAGCCAAGGTGGGCTGTGACCGGGAGGACAGCGCCGAAGCCGTGGAGTGTCTGCGCCGGAAACCCTCACGGGAGCTGGTGGACCAGGACGTTCAGCCGGCCCGGTATGGGGGTGGGAGAGGGCCGGGTCCTGGCCTTGACTCTCCTTGCTGGTTCCAAGGAGGTTAGGGTTGAGGTGAGAGGCGCCTATGGGCATTCCGCTGCGCAAAGAGACTGAGGCTTCAGGCTCCTCCAGTGTTTTTGTTTTGTTTTGTTTTGTTTTTAATGTGGTACTGGGGATGGAACCCAGGGGCATTCTACCTCCGAGCAACACTCCCAGCCCTATTTTTTATTCTTTATTTGGAAACAGGGTCTCACTGAGTTGCAAAGGGCCTTATTAAGTAGCTGAGGCTGTCCTTGAACCGCGATCCTCCTGTCTCAGCCTCCCAAATGTTGGGATTACTGGCGTGCGCCACCACGCCCGGCTTAGCGGTCTCTTCTTTGTGGCCTTCCCCCATGGATGTGATTATATTGCAGATGAGCACAGGGTGCCAGGAAGTGCTTCAGGTAGACTTCTGGTGTGCCACGCAGGACTCCAGGTCTTCACGTAGGGGAGAAGGGTCTTCCAGGCAGAGAGAGGCACCTGCAGGTGGGCTGGGTGAGCCACAGTGTGAGGAGGCCAGGGAGCAGATGCCGAGACCCTGTCCCCTTCTCCCCAGCTACCACATCGCCTTCGGGCCCGTGGTGGATGGCGACGTAGTCCCCGATGACCCTGAGATCCTCATGCAGCAGGGAGAATTCCTCAACTATGACATGCTCATCGGCGTCAATCAGGGAGAGGGCCTCAAGTTCGTGGAGGACTCCGCGGAGAGTGAGGACGGCGTGTCCGCCAGCGCCTTCGACTTCACCATCTCCAACTTTGTGGACAACTTGTACGGCTACCCAGAAGGCAAGGACGTGCTGCGGGAGACCATCAAGTTCATGTACACGGACTGGGCTGACCGGGACAACGGCGAGATGCGGCGGAAGACCCTGCTAGCTCTCTTTACTGACCACCAGTGGGTAGCCCCAGCCGTGGCCACTGCCAAGCTGCACGCCGACTACCAGTCTCCGGTCTACTTTTACACCTTCTACCACCACTGCCAGGCCGAGGGCCGGCCAGAGTGGGCCGATGCGGCGCACGGGGACGAGTTGCCCTATGTCTTTGGTGTGCCCATGGTGGGTGCCACCGACCTCTTCCCCTGCAACTTCTCCAAGAATGATGTCATGCTCAGCGCAGTGGTCATGACCTACTGGACCAACTTCGCCAAGACTGGGTGAGGGCCAGAGGGGCTGGTGGGGCTGGGTGGGGCACCCTGCAGGCTGGGGCACCTCACTGTCCTCGGCTGGCCCTGTTTCCGTCCCTCCTCCATGCAGCTGCCATTCTTCCAGGGAGGCTGGCTCTTGTCTTTCCTTGCTCTAGTAAGAAACTCAGACGCTGCAGAACACCTCTGTACCAGGCACCAGCACCGAGCTGAGGGTTGGAGATTCAGTAGCGTTAGAGATGCCCCTGTCCTTTCTTTTCTTTTTTTTTTTTTTGGCAGGTCTGGGGATGGAGCCCAGGGGCATTTGACCTCCGAGCTACACCCCCTGCCCTATTTCTTATTCTTTATTTTGAAACCGGGTCTCACTGAGTTGCAAAAGGCCTCACTAAGTAGCTGAGGCTGTCCGCAAACCGCGATCCTCTGGTCTCAGCCTCCTGAATGCTGGGATTACAAGCATGTGCGCCACCACGCCCGGCAGCCCCTGTCCTTTCTGGGAGTGGGTTCCCTTGGTGGCTTTGGCTTGGCGTCTGTCTCTTCTTCCTCCTTCCCCAAGTACTCCGCTCTGTTCTGGTCTTTGTCCAAGTATGTAAGTGTCTGTCTGTCGTACCTGCTTCTCTCCTGAAATACTTCAACATCTCTTCCTCTTCCTTCCCCTCCCATTTTTTGATACTGGGAATTGAATCCAGGACTTCGCACAAGCTGGGCAAGAAAGCACTACCACTGAGCTGTGTTCCCAGCACCTTTTTTCTTTCTTCCAGTGCTGGGGATTGAACCCAGAGGCATTCTATCTCTAGGCTACAAGCCAGATCTATTTTATTTTTATTTTGAAACAAGGTTAGCTAGTTGTGGTGGCACATGCTTGCAATTCCAGTACTTGGGAGGCTGAGACGGGAGGATCTCAGGTTTGCAGCCAAACTCAGAAACTTAGTGAGACCCTGTTTCAAAATAAAGAATAAACATAGGGTCGGGGTGCAGCTCAAAGGTAGAATACCCAGGGGCTTAATCCCCAGTACCAAAAAAAAAAAAAAAACAAATAGGGCTGGGGGTGTATCTTGGAGGTGTAATGCCCTTGGGTTCCATCCCTAGTACTGGAAAAAAAAAAAAAAAAAAGAAGAAAGAAAGAAAGAAAGTTATATCAGTGGATCTAACAATAGAAAAAGAAACAAAGTCCCAGTTGCAGTGGGCTTCTCATAGTTGCTGAGGCTGTAAAGGAACCTGCAGCCCTCCCGTGCTTTTTTTTTTTTTTTGTACTGGAGATTGAATATTCTACCTCTGATCTACATCCCCAGCCCTATTTATTTATTTTATCTTATTATTTTTTTTTTGTACTAGGGATGGAACCCAGAGGCCTTCTACCTCTGGGCTATACTCTGAGACCTAGTTTGTATTTTATTTGGAAACAGGGTCTCACTAAGTTGTTGAGAACCTCACTAAGTAACTGAGGCTGGCTTCGAACCTGTGTGATCCTCCTGTCTCAGCCTCCTAAGTACTGGGATTACATGTGTGTGCTACCACACCTGGCTCCCAGCCTTTTTTTTTTTTTTTTTTTTTTTGTGGTACCGGAGGTGGAACCCAGGGGCTTTTCTATCCCAGGCTATACTCCCAGACCTGTTTTATGCTTTATTTGGAAACAGGGTCTCACTAAGTTGCTGAGAGCCTCACTAAGGAGCTAAGGCTGGTCTTGAACTTGCAATCCTCCTGTCTCAGCCTCCCAAGTACTGGGATTACAAGTGTGTTTCACACACCCAGCCCCCAATGCTTTTAAATTTTATTTTAAAGCTGACTGCAGTGGCACATGCTTATAATTTTAGTGGCTTGGGAGGCTGAGGCAGGAGGGTCACAAATTCGAGGCCAGCCTGGGCAATTTAGTGTGACTCTGTCTCCAAAAGCAAAAAGGGCTGGAGGTGTAGTTCAGTGGTAGAGTGCCCCTGAGTCCAATGTCCAGTACTGCATAAAGAATAGTAATAAGAGCCGGGCGTGGTGGCCACGCTTGTAATCCCCGCGCTTGGGAGGCTGAGACAGGAGGATCGCACAGGTTCGAAGCCAGCCTCAGCTACTTAGTGAGGCTCTCAGCAACTTAGTGAGACGCTGTTTCCAAATAAAATATAAAATAGGTCTGAGAGTGTAGCCCAGAGGTAGAAACCCCCTGGGTTCCATCCCCAGTACCAATATAGATAGATAGATAGATAGATAGATATAGATATAGATATATATAATAAATGAATGGGGTATGGTGGCACACACTTGTAATCCTAGTACTTGGAAGTCTGAGACAGGAGGATCACAGGTTTGAGACCAGACTTGTGCTACTTATTGAGGCCCTATGAAACTTGGTGAGACCATTTCAAAATAAAGAATAAAAAGCCAGGCATGGTGGCACACACTTGTAATCCTAGCATTTGAGAGGCAGAAACAGGAGGGTTGCAGTTTGGGGCCAGCCTCAGCTACTTAGTGAGGCCCTTTGCAACTCAGTAAGACCCTGTTTCAAAATAAACTATGAAAAATAGGAGTGGGGGTGTAGCTCAGAGGTAGAATGTCCCTGGGTTCCATCCCCAGTACCAAGAAAAAAAAAGAATAAAAGTCGGGCATGGTGGGGCTCAAGCTTGTAATTCCCCCCCCCCCCCGGTGGTACTAGGGGTGAAACCCAGAGGCTTTCTACCTCCGAGCCTCACTAAGTAGCTGAGGCTGGCTTTGAACCTGCGCAATCCTCCTGTCTCAGCCTCCCAAGCGCAGGGATTACAAGTGTGCGCCACCACGCCTGGCACGCTTGTAATCTTGGGAGGCTGAGACAGGAAGATTGCACAGGTTTGAAGCCTGCCTCAGCTACTTAGTGAGGCTCTCAGCAACTTAGTGAGACCCTGTTTCCAAATAAAGTATAAAATAGGTCTGGGAGTATAGCCTGGGATAGAAAAGCCCCTGGGTTCCACCCCCAGGACCACAAAAAAAAAAAAAAAAGAGAGAGAATAAAAAATCAAACTGGTGGTGTAGCTCAGAGATAGAATGCCCTGGGTTGAATCCCTAGCAACACACACACACACACACACACACACACAATTAATTAATTTTATTTTGCTGGCCGTAGTGACACTTGTAATACCAGTACTTGGGAGGCTAAGACAGAAAGATCACAGGTTCGTGGCCAGCCTCATCTAACTTTTTTTTTTTTTTTTTTTTTTTTTTTTGCGGGTCTGGAGATGGAACCCAGGGGCATTTGAACTCCGAGCTATACCCCTTGCCCTACTTTTTATTCTTTATTTTGAAACCGGGTCTCACTGAGTTGCAGAGGGCCTCACTAAGTAGCTGAGGCTGTCCACGAACCGTGATCCTCCAGGTCTCAGCCTCCCGAATGCTGGGATTACAAGCGTGCGCCACCACACCCGGCCCTCATCTAACTTAGTGAGGCCTTCCACAACTTAGTGAGATCCTATTTCAAAAGTAAAAAAAAAAAAAAAAAGAAAGAAAAAATAGGGCTGCGAGGTGGAGTGTAGCTTGGAGGTAGAATGCTCCTGGGTTTAATCCTCAGTACTGCACAGAATAAAAGAAAAAATAAAATATCTTGAGCCAGGGTCCTGTTAGGTTTCCCAGGCTGGCCTCAAACTTGCAACCCTCCTGCCTCAGCCTCTGAAGCGCTGGTGTTACAGGAGTGTGCCACTGCTCCCTGCTCCTCTGCTTTCTTTGATCTTTGGTGTTTCCTTTTTGCTGTTGGCTGCTTTTGCCCTGACTGCCTCTCTGTCTCTGGCTGTCTCTCTTGTGTTTTTGTCTCTGCGCGCGCGTGTGTGTGTGTGTGTGTGTGTGTGTGTGTTACTAGGGATGGAACCCAGGAGCATTCTACCTCCGAGCTACCCCCCCCCCAAGCCCTATTTTTTAATTCTTTTATGGTGGTACTGAGGGTGGAACCCAGAGGCTTTCTACCTCCGGGCTATACTCCCAGACCTTTTTAAATATATATATATATATTTTTTTATTTGGAAACAGGGTCTCACTAAGTAGCTGAGGCTGGCTTCGAACCTGTGCGATCCCGCGCGCGGGGGGAGGGGGGGATTACAAGCGTGGGCCACCACGCCCGGCCTTATATTTTTTATTCTTTATTTTGAAACAAGGTCTCACTGAGTTGCAGAGGGCCTCACTCGGTAGCTGAGGCTGTCCGCGAACCCGCGATCCTCCTGCCTCAGCCTCCCCAAAGCTGGGATGACGAGCGCGCGCCCCCACGCCCGCCCGGCGCGGCTCGTGTCTCTGCATTTCTGTCTCTAGCGCAGCCTCAGCTCCTGCTTCCCACGGGCTTCTGTTTCTCGGTCTCTGCTGACCTGTCGCCATCAGCCCTCTTCGCCTCTCGGGCAGCTCCTCTGCGCTCCAGGCCCGGCTCCGCCTCTCTGTCCCTCGGGGGCAGCCCGAGCCTCGCCTCACGCCCCTCTCCTTGCCCTCCTGTGCCCACAGTGACCCCAACCAGCCGGTGCCACAGGACACCAAGTTCATCCACACCAAGCCCAACCGCTTCGAGGAGGTGGTGTGGAGCAAGTTCCACAGCAAAGAGAAGCAGTACCTGCACATCGGCCTGAAGCCGCGCGTGCGCGACAACTACCGCGCCAACAAGGTGGCCTTCTGGCTGGAGCTCGTGCCCCACCTGCACAACCTGCACACCGAGCTCTTCACCACCACCACGCGCCAGCCGCCCTACGCCACGCGCTGGCCGCCGCGCCCGCCCGCGGGGGCCCCGGGCACGCGCCGCCCGCCGCCGCCCGCCACCGCGCCGCCCGAGCCGGAGCCCGAGCCGGGCCCGCGCGCCTACGACCGCTTCCCCGGGGACTCGCGGGACTACTCGACGGAGCTCAGCGTCACGGTGGCCGTGGGCGCCTCGCTGCTCTTCCTCAACATCCTGGCCTTCGCCGCCCTCTACTACAAGCGGGACCGGCGGCAGGAGCTGCG
This sequence comes from Muscardinus avellanarius, assembly GCF_963383645.1. Classification (NCBI taxonomy): domain Eukaryota; kingdom Metazoa; phylum Chordata; class Mammalia; order Rodentia; family Gliridae; genus Muscardinus; species Muscardinus avellanarius. Next base: position 16,130,285 of record NC_137802.1, on the reverse strand, counting down.
GTGCCGGCGGCTCAGCCCCCCCGGCGGCTCGGGCTCGGGCGTGCCCGGCGGGGGCCCCCTGCTCCCCGCCGCCGGCCGCGAGCTGCCCCCGGAGGAGGAGCTGGTGTCGCTGCAGCTCAAGCGCGGCGGCGGCGTCGGGGCGGACCCCGCCGAGGCCCTGCGCCCCGCCTGCCCGCCCGACTACACGCTGGCGCTGCGCCGGGCCCCGGACGACGTGCCTCTGCTGGCCCCCGGGCCCCTGACCCTGCTGCCCAGTGGCCTGGGGCCGCCCCCGCCGCCGCCGCCCCCTTCTCTCCACCCCTTCGGGCCCTTCCCCGCGCCGCCCCCCACCGCTGCCAGCCACAACAACACGCTGCCCCACCCGCACTCCACCACCCGGGTATAGGGGGCGCTGGGGAGGCCCTCCTCCCCAGCCACCCCGCCGGCCGGGCAGGCGGCAGGACCTGGCTGCGGGCCTTCCTCCTGTGGAGTCGGCCCGCAGCGCCGAGGTGGACCTGGGACTCTCCTCGCTTTTTTCCCATGCGGAGAGGCCCGTTCTCTTCTCTGGACCGAGGGCCTTTGAACAGCTGGGGGCGGGGGGGGGTGTTTGGGTTTTGCCCTCCTTTGGGACACCAGTCTGCGGTGTGTGGAAATGTGGAAGTCTCTTCCCACGTGGAGGAGTGCTTTCCTCGCGAGGGGGTGTTTTCCCATGTGCAGGGTGAGGCTTTTTTTTTTTTTTTTTTGCCGCCCTGGACACATGTTGGCCCCCTCGAAGAATTTCTGCGGGGATTTGTACCCCAGAATCCTCTTCCCTCATGCCTTCTCCCCCTCCCCCTCCCACTCCCTGGAGACCCTGGAAGTGATATGTTCACATACAGTGACCCTTGGCCACCAGACCACACAGGGGTGATTCCTGGGGAGCCGCGAGGAGATCTCAGGCCCTGCCCCCCCTCCCATCCCGCACCAGCAAAGCATGTTTCTCCCTCTGCGGCACAAGTCAGATGAAGCGCTTCTCCCAGGGAGGCCCTCGCCTTCCACCAACGACAGACACAGAGCTCCTGCCAGGGGGGGAGGAGGTCCCCGCGGCCCCGGTGCTGCCAGGAAACTTATTTTCCCATGGTCCAGGACACATTTCTCTGAGTGGAAACATGTTCTTTGCATGTGGATGTGTGTTTTCTCAGGCAGAGGGTCCCTCTCTCCCCAGCATCCCCCAGGCCTCCTGTCCAGCACTTGATCCCCCCCATACAGCCTGGGGAGGGACAGGTTTCAGATCCACAGAAGCCAGAGGGCGGGGGTGTGCAAACCCTGAGGGAGGGCTGGGGTCCCCCCGACCCGGAAGATGCCGAGTTGAGGGACAAGGGATATATATGGCACACGCCACTCACAGAGGCCACGCATGCTTGACCAAAGCCCTCACGGGGCTTGAGGACAGACAGCCTCAGTCCCCAGATCATTGCTCATCCGTGCCAAAATGGATAGGTGGGTTTGAGAGGGAGGAGAAGGACCCTCAAGATGTGCCAAGGATCACCAGGCCTAGGCCAGGCCCAGAGAGGGAATGGGGGTAGGCGGGATATAGGGTGGGGATGTGGCAGCTAAGGGGCCTCCTGCCTGTGTCTCTGGTCACTGTGCCACCCTGCCCTCTCTGCCTCAGTGCTCATTCTCCACCTCTGTCTCCCTATTTGCAGCTGTCCCCATCTCAGGATCAGACCAGCCTTCCCCCTCCTCTGCTTCCCCCCCCCCCATCCAGGGCCAAAGGAGAGGAGCAGCAGAGGGAGGAGGGGTGGGAACAGGGAGGACGGTTTTGTGGACAGGTTGGGAGAGAATGAGGTCAGCTGTGTTGAGGAGCAGATGGAGGGGCCGTGGGGGACAGGGCTTGGGCAGACACCAGCAGGAAGGAAATGTGTGAAGGCGACTGCCCAGGTCCCTGGGTTTAGGCCTCTGGGGAAAAGAACTGTGTCAGGAAGGGTTTTCAGGGACACCGGTGGAGGAGGAGCGCATCCTCATCTGCTGTGCGGCTTTCTGTGGGATGCTAGTGCCAAACTTGAGTAGGGGTGGGGTGCCATCTTCTACTGACACCCAGATCCAGAATCCCTGGTTGTGAGTCCCAGAAGTTTGCCTTTTGACTGTCCCTTCTCCCACCTCTACCCACAGAAATGTAGTTTTTTTTCTGGCCCTTTCCCCTGCCTGGTCTAGCTCCTCTTGGAAGAGCCATGCCCTTCAAATGCTAGTGACCTGAGCCCTAGAGGCCGATGCCCCCAGAAGCGGGGCATGGGAGGGGGCTGGGGGACCCCATGATTCAGCCACGGACTCCAGTGCCCAGCCCCTCTCTCCAAAAGAATCCCGACAGCCCCGTGTTCCCTCCCCAACCCTTTGCGGCTCTGTACACATTTTTAAACCTGGCAAAAGATGAAGAGAATATTGTAAATATAAAAGTTTAACTGTTGGTTGTGCCTGCTATTATGTTAGAAGGTGTGGAGGGGGGCATAAGAAACAAGTCTTGGAGCCGGGCGTGGTGGCGCACGCTTGTAATCCCCGCACTTGGGAGGCTGAGACAGGAGGATCGCACAGGTTCGAAGCCAGCCTCAGCTACTTAGTGAGGCTCTCAGCAACTTAGTGAGACCCTGTTTCCAAATAAAATATAAAATAGGTCTGGGCGTATAGCCCGGAGGTAGAAAGCCTCTGGGTTCCATCCCCCAGTACCACAAAAAAAAAAAAAGAAAGAAAGAAAGAAAGAAAGAAAGAAAGAAAGAAAGAAAGAAAGAAACAAGCCTTGGGCTCCCGGCCCCTTTCAGTGAATAGCTCTGAGGTCTGAGAGGAAGGAGGAGTGGGTTCTGGGGTTAAGTTGCCATGGTAATGGAATTGTCTGAAGAGTTAAGATCAAGACCCTGGTCATTGTAGAGACCAGAGACTGGTGTAAATCTAGGAGGAGGGTCAGGGCTGACGGGGACAGATGCCAATCAGGCCAGAGGGCCAGTGCGCCAGTCCAGGTGGCTGGCTGCAGGAAAGGTAGAGAAGTGAAGAGTGAGCCGGGCGTGGTGGCGCACGCTTGTAATCTCAGTATTCGGGAGGCTGAGACAGGAGGATCGCGGTTTGTGGACAGCCTCAGCTCCTTAGTGAGGCCGTATGCAACTCAGTGAGACTCTGTTCCAAAATAATAAAAATAAGACGGCCGGGCGTGGTGGCGCACGCTTGTCATCCCCGCGCTTGGGAGGCTGAGACAGGAGGATCGCGCAGGTTCGAAGCCAGCCGCGCATGCGCGCTGGCTTGGGAGACCCTGTTTCCAAATATAAAAAATGTAAAAAGAGGTCTGGGAGTGTAGCCCGGAGGTAGAAGGGCTTCCAGGAACCCCAGTACCACCAAAAAAAAATAAAATAAAATAAATAAGACTGGGGGTGTAGCTCGGAGGTAGAATGCCTCTGGGTTCCACCCTCAGTACCATTAAAACAACAAAAAAAGTGAAGGGTTTGGCCTCTGCAGAGGTCTACGCTCAGGCTAAGGGTCAACTCTTGGCCTAGGACTCAGAGTAATAGCACCTTAGCACATTGTGAGAGAGAACCCCACCATCATTGTGACCCGCTTATCCTGAGGTGCCCTTGGGTAAGGCCGATGGGCCGGGGGACCCTGTGGGCATAGTGGGCTGGGGGCCTAAGGGCCCTGGTGGCCCTGGGGACCACCATGGCCATGGCTGAGCGGCCACGGCCGGGGTGGGCTCCATATCACAACCCCAACACCAACAACTGTCAGGACGTGGGCAACTCCATCCTGTTGCTGTTGGGCTTCATCATCTGCATTAACATCGGCATCAATGTGGTGACCCTGGTCAGGGCAGGCCGGGCGGGAGGGTCCCAGGGGAGCAGCTGGGGGCGGGCCTGGCAGGGAGACCTGCCTGGGTCCTTACTGTGTCCTCCTACACCTAGCTCTGGAGCAGGCTTCGTGTGATCTTACAGCAAGTGTTCCATAACATTTGTGAGAAAGGTAAGCAAAGTGGGGGTTTGGGGCGTGGAAGAGGCAGAAACCAGGCATTCTGGCCCCAGCCCTAAGTTGGCCACTTGCCGCTCTCCCCTCTGGTGGAGCTTTTCCCCCTCGGTCTTACCTCCTCTCGCTATAGGACCAGCCTCTCTACCGGCCTCACTCCTCCCCAATCCACAGACTCTAAGTCATCCTCACCCGGGAAGGAGACCCAGCCCTCCAGGAGGCAGAGCTCCCCTGCAGTCCACCTCCGATGCACCATGGACCCCGTAAAAATGACTGTCACTCCCCCACCCACACGGCGTCGCCGCCATCGAGCCTCTCCGTTGCGCCGTGTCCACCGGCCAGTAGCTTGGGCCCCTGACACTGATGATGAGAAGCCTCTGCGTCAGTACCCGGCAATCTGCTCCCACCACTGGAACGACACCAAGGACTGGGAAGGCGTCCAAAATACCCAGGGGCTCTGGACTCCCTGGACCCAGGATGTCCCGGAGCCACCTCCCCAGACCATCCGCTTCCAGCCCACTGTAGAGGAAAGGCCCCTCAAAACTGAGTTCCGGTCAGAGATAGGCCTAGAGGCCTACGTGTACCCTGTGAACCCCCCACCTCCCAGCCCAGAGGCTCTGAGCCATAAGAACAGTGGGGGCGCGGGGGCAGAGGAGGCACCGTGTCAGCCTGCCCCACCCACCTTCCTGGGCCCGGCCAATGTCCCTGAAATTCCCCGGCGCCGGTCCTCAGCCCGAATAGTGTATGATGCCCGGGATGTAAGGCGGCGGCTTCGGGAACTGACCCGGGAGGTGGAGGCCTTGTCTCACTGTTACCCCATGGCCTCCAGACCTAGCAAAGCTGAGGGGTTAGAAAAGGACTGGCTGTATCGTTCCCTGTCGGGGAAGTGATGGGGGGAAAAATAAAAAAGGAGAGACAAGGTGGTTTGTGGTGGTGTGGCGGGTCAGGGAGGCAGGCTCCACACAGCACCCAGAAACCTGCCAACTGGACCTACACATCCCTGGGGCCCCTCCTCAATCTCTCAGGCTCTGTCTTTGGCCCTTACCTAGGCCCTCTTGTATACAAAGTTTCTACCTGCCTCTGCCTTTCTTTAGTGCTCAGAGGAGCCCCCAAACTCAACCCCAGGTCCCCAGGCAGTCCTGCTCTAGAAGAAGTCGCCCCTCGCCTCCATGCCATGGCGCTCCAGAGGCCTGGTCCTTGCCAAAGCTCAGGCTTAGGCTGCAGCCCCAGGGGAGACATGGTTCCCTCCTGTGCTCTGGTTTTGTTGGGCAGGGATAACAGAGAGAGGGGCTCTAGGCCCTCACATTTCCCCAGGCCGAACTTGAAGCATCGGTTCAAGTTGAGCAGACTTGGAACAGAAGATGAAATATTAGAGATACAGCTGGGCGTGGTAGCCCAAGCTTGTAATTCGAGTACTTGGGAGGCTGAGACAGGAGGATCAAGGTTCATGGACAGCCTCAGTTACTTAGTGAGGCTCTTTGCAACTTAGTGAGGTCTTGTTTCAAAATAAAGAATAAAAAATAGGGCTGGAGGTGTAGCTCAGAGGTAGAATGCCCCTCAGTTCCATCCCCAGTACCGCAAAAAAAAAAGGAATAAAAATAGGGTTTGGGGGTGTAGCTCAGAGGTAGAATGTCCCTGAGTTCCATCCCCAGTACTACAAAAACAAACAATACACACACACGCACGCACGCACGCACGCACGCACGCACGCACGCATACAGGCATTCTACCTCAGCTATATTCCCAGGCTTTGTTTTTTTTCAGTACTGGGGATGGAACCCAGGGGCAATTTTACCACTGAGCTATACTCCCAGCCCTATTTTTTCTTTATATAATAAAAAATAAAATAATATATAATTTAATAAAATATAAAATTATATATATATTTATATATATAATTTTTTTTTTTTTGGTGGTGGTGGTACTGGGGTTCCTGGAAGCCCTTCTACCTCCAGGCTACACTTCCAGACCTATTTTTACATTTTTATTTGAAAACAGGGTCTCCTAAGCCAGAGCACTCAGCTGGCTTCGAACCTGCGCGATCCTCCTGTCTCTGCCTCCCAAGCACGGGGATTACAAGCGTGCGCCACCACGCCCGGCCTTCATGTTATTTTCTTAAGGTGGCAGTGACTGGTTTTCCAATTTGGAGTCGGGATGTGCCGATGAGAGGGAGTTGGTTTGGAAGGAGAGGAACCATGGTTGAGGGGATGGCAGGGGCAGCGACCTCAGCACAGTGGAAGTCCATCAGACTTGGAAGCGAAGGAGCCAGTGAACCCAGTGACCACCAGTGCCTATGGCTACAGTCCCCAGTCAGGAAGGTGGGCAGGAATGCTTGCTAGAGCAATTATGACAGGGGAATGGCCAAAATAGGAATTGTCACACCAGGGGGACCCCAGAGGGGACTTTTGCTGCCACCCATCCATCTGTCACCCTCGTTGGTAGGCATGGGGTGGGGCACACCCACAGGCCATGCATGGAGGAGATCCCTTCTGCATGATTCGACCTCTGGGGAGACTATCTTGTAGTTGTAGCAATTATATTTTTAGATCAGGAACTAGGTGTGGGGTAAGCAAGCCTCAAGAAGGGATGGACTGACCTCTAGGGTGTCTGGGGGCCCAACTCCATCCAAGAGGAGCTGAGAGTAGAGATGCCCATGTAAAGGGCCAGCAGAGCGGACAGAAGCGCTCCCACCTCTGCATTGTGACTCTGACCTGACTCATTATGACCTGGCTCCCTTCCTAGCTGGTAGGTATCTTCAGGTACTGACAGGAGTGCAGTGTGGATCAGGGCCGGGTGGGGGGGGCGGCCCAGGTGGCCCTAGGACCCCCCCACCATGGAAAACCAGCTCTGGCCTGACACCCTGGGGTGCTGCAACCAATATCAAGAAAGCCCCCAGGATGCTGAAGACATCCTACTCCTACTGGTGGGACTTATCATTCTTGTCAACATTGGCATCAACATGGCAACTGTGGTCAGTGATGGTTGTGGACCACTCCTAGGGATGAAGAGGGATGAGGAGGAGGCAGCTACCCCTTGCACCTCCACTTGCAGAAGTGGTCTCAACAAGCTGGGGGTGGTGTTAAAGGTGGGGAGCCTGGCCTTCACTCTCATCCCCTTTCCAACCCATAGATCTGGCATGGGCTCAAGACTGCCTTGGACAAGATGATCTATTGGATTAATAAGAAAAGTAAGTATGAGCCGGGCGTGGTGGCAAACACCTGTAATCCCAGCATTCGGGAGGCTGAGACAGAAGGATCGCGGTTCGCGGACAGCCTCAGCTACTTGGTGAGGACCTCTGCAGCTTAGTGAGACTCTGTTTCAAAATAAAGAATAAAGCCGAGCCGGGCGTGGTGGCGCACACTTGTAATCCCAGCATTCGGGAGGCAGAGACCGGAGGATCGCGGTTCACGGACAACCTTAGCTACTTAGTGAGGCCCTCTGCAACTCAGTGAGACCCTGTTTCAAAATAAAGAATAAAAATTAGGGCAGGGGGTGTAGCTTGGAGGTAGAATGCCCCTGGGTTCCATCCCCAGACCCGCAAAAAAAAAAAAAAAAAAAAAAAAAGAATAAAGCCGGGCGTGGTGGCTCATGCTTGTAATCCCTGTGCTTGGGAGGCTGAGACAGGAGGATGGCACAGGTTCAAAACCAGTCTCAGCTACTTAGTGAGGCTCTCAGCAACTTAGTGAAAAATATAAAATAGGTCTGAGGGTATATCCTGGAGGTAGAAAGCCTCTGGGTTCCACCCCTAGTAGTAGTAGTAGTACTACTACTACTACTACTACTACTACTAACAACAACAACAACAACAACAACAACAACAACAAAATAAGGAATTAAAAATAGAGCAGGGAGTGTAGCTCGGAGGTCGAATGCCCCTGGGTTCCATCCCCAGACCCGAAAAATAAATAAAAATTTAAAGCCGGGCGTGATGGCGCACGCTTGTAATCCCTGCGCTTGGGAGGCGGAGACAGGAGGATCGCACAGGTTCGAAGCCAGCCGTGCTGGCGTAAGAGACCCTGTTTCAAAAATATAAAAATAGGTCTGGGAGTGTAGCCCAGAGGTAGAAGGGCTTCCAGGAACCCCAGTACCACTACAAAAAAAAAAAAATTTAAAAGGTTAGGGGTGTAGCTTGGAGGTAGAAAGCCCCTGGGGTTTCATCCCTAGTGCCACAAAAAAGAAAGGAGAGAGAGAGAGAGAGAGAGAGAGAGAGAGAGAGAGAGAGAGGAAGAAAGAAAGGGAAGGAAAGAGGAAGAAAGAAAGAAGAGAGAGAAAGGTAGGTAGGTAGGTTGAGCCAGGTGCAGTGGTGCACGACTGTAATTTCAGCCACTGACTGGGGACACTGAGGCAGGAGGATCATGGGTTTGAAAGGCCAGCCGGGCGTGGTGGCGCACGCTTGTAATCCCAGCATTCGGGAGGCTGAGACCGGAGGATCGCGGTTTGCGGACAGCCTCAGCTACTTAGTGAGGCCCTCCGCAACTCAGTGAGACCCTGTTTCAAAGCAAAGAATAAAAAATTGGGCAGAGGGTGTACCTTGGAGGTCAAATGCCTCTGGGTTCCATCCCCAGACCTAAAAAAAAAAAAAAAAAAAAAAAAGCCCGGCCTGGGCACCTTAGTGAGAGCAACATAAAAAATGGAGCCGAGTATGGTGGCACACGCTTGTAATCCCAGTACTTGCAGGGCTGAGCCAGGAGGAATGCAGGTTCGTGGCCAACCTTGGCAACTTAGTGAGGCCCTCTGCAACTTAGTGAGGGGGTGGAGCTTAGAGGTAGGGTGCATCCCTGGGTTCAATCCCCAGTACCACACACACAAGAAAAAAAGGGGGGGAAAGGGAGAGTTGGGGATATAACTCAGGGGTAGAGAGCCCCTGGGTTCAATCCGCAGGACCACAAAAAATCCAAAACTCCTAGCCGGATGTGGTAGCACATGAAGTAATCCTAGTACTTGGAAGGATTTCAGGTTCGAGGCCAATCTCAGCAACTTAGTGAGACCCCCTTCCTTCCTTCCTTCCTTCCTTCCTTCCTTCCTTCCTGTGCTGGGGATTGAACCCAAAGGCATAATACTTATTTTTTTTTTTGAAGATTTTAAGAGTTTATTAGAAAGATAGAAATACAGAAAATAGAAATACAGCCCCGTGCCAAAATGGTATGGGGGGGGGGTGACTCGAAATGAATACACCCGAGGTGTAATACTTCTGAACTACATCCCCAGCCCCCATTTTATCTGTATTTATATATTTATTTATTTGCAGTAATAGGGATTGAACCCAGGGGCAGTCTAACTCTAAAACTCGAAGCTACACTCCCTATCTCTATTTTTATACTCTATTGTGAAACAGGGTCTCACTAAGTTGCCGAGAATGGTTTTGAACCTGCAGTCCTTCTGTCTCAGCCTCCCAAAGTACTGAGAGGCATACGCCACCATTCCCAGCTTTTGAGACACTGTTTAAAAAAAATAGGGGGGGTGCACACTTATGTTCCAAGTACTTTGCCCTCCGCAAGTTAGAACTTGTTTCAAAATAAAGAATAAGCTGGGCATGGTGGCGCACGCTTGTAATTCCAGTACAAGGGAGGCTGAGACAGGAGGATCGCGCAGGTTCAAAGCCAGCCTCAGACACTTAGTGAGGCTCTCAGCAACTTAGCGAGATCCTGTTTCCAAATAAAATAGAAAATAGGTCTGGAAGTATAGCCTGGAGGTAGAAAGCCTCTGGGTTTCATCCCTAGCACCACACACACAAATAAATAAATAAATAAATAAATAAATAAATAAATAAATAATAGGACTGGGATGTAACTTGAGAGTAGAATGCCTCTGGGTTCAATCCCCAGTACCAAAAAAAATAATAATAATAATAAAATCCATGGGGATTTTATCCCCAGTACAAAATCCAAAAATGTTTGACAGCTAGAGAGTAGAGCCACCCAGGCACGGTGGCGCACTCTTGTAATCCCAGCATTTGGGAGGCAGAGACAGGGGACCGGTGTTCGCAGATAGCCTCAGTTACTTAGGCCCTTTGCAACTCACTGAGACCCTGTTTCCAAATAAAAAAAAATAGGGCCGAGGGTGTAGCTAGGAGGTAGAATGCCCCTGGGTTCCATCCCCAGTACTGCAAAAAAAAAAAAAAAAAAAAAAAAAGAGAGAGAGAGAAGAGCCATCACCACCATCATGGCTGTAGAATCCCAGGCCCCAGTATTCCCTGCCCTGACTTCTCTTGGCAATTGCTCTGATCTCATGGACTTTATCTCCCCCAGATGAAGTCCAGGTTTGTGAATGTTCCCCCAAAGAAACTCCAGCCAAGGCCCAGGACGTCCACGTCCACTGCATTCTGGACCCCATAGAGGTGAAGATGACCCGACCCACACGCTATTCCTCTTCCTCCTTCCACTATCTCCGGAACCGCCGCGGCCACCTCCAACGCCGCCACAGTCGCTACCGCAGCCACCACCACAGACCACAGAACCTCAGACAATTCTCCCGCAGCCGTTCCGTCTTTCGTAACAGGCGTCGCAGCCGCAGGATGTCACAGCTCCGGCCGGTGCCTTTCTTTGACCTCGAGGACCGGGACTCCTACGTGGAGGACGAGGAGGATCTCCCGCCTCCCCAGTACCCACGCGGGGGCTGGGGTGGGCGTTATCAGCGAATAGGCCTGCCCTCCAGCCTGGGGTTGTGGGGCCGCCAGGGGGGAATCCTGGCCAGCCTGCCAGCACCCTCTATCTACCTGTCACCAGAGCTGCGCCGCTTGCCCAAGCGTGTAGAGGCCAAGTCAGAGCTGAGGCTGCAGTCCTTCGGGCCCCCTTACTCACAGTCCCGAATTTGGGGTGTGGAGGCTGGGCAGTGGGCATCTCCACTGCCTCCTCGCCGGCTGCCCCCTAACCCATCTTGGGTTCCTGTGGGGAACAACCCTTACCCTTCAGGGGGCCAAGTACTGTATGATGTCTGGGATCAGCGGCGCCGTGGTTTGGAGGGCTCTGAACCCCCACCTACTTTGCTGCCCCGGAACCCCCGGCAGGAGGCCCAGGGCTACAGGGAGCGCTACTCCCCACAGCCCCACCGGCGGAGCCTCCCTGGCCACAGCCACAGCCAGCCCAACCGCAGCCCGTACCCATCCATGGCAGTCTTGGGTTATAACGCCCGGGAGTCCCATGGCCGCCGAGCAGCTGACTGGGCTGAGGTTCTGCCTGCCCGGCATCCTCTGACCACTTCTGCCTCCCTCACTGCGCTGGGTGAGGCCTCCTACCAACGGGTGCCAGCCGCCAGCTCTGTCCAACTACCTCCCTCCTCCCAACCCCTGACTGAAGTCCAGGCTGTGGATTCCATCCCGCCCCCGACCACCTTTGTCCCCCTCAGTCGGAATCCAGGGGGCAATACTAACTACCAAGTATACGACAGTCTGGAGCTGAAGCGGCAGGTGCAGGAGAGCAGAGGGCGGGCCAACTCCCTGCCGCCACCTTCCTCCTCCCCCTCCAGGCCCTCGCTGCACAAGAGCCGGACAGGGAAGCTTAACTGACCAGCAGACAAAAGCGGGTGTGGCGCAGTTCACAGAGAGAGGAATAAAGAGAGAGTCCAGGAAACACAGTGGTGGTCTGTGGTTTGGAAGCAGCCCTTCTGCTAGTCTGGCGTCCTGCCCTTGGATTCCCTAATTGAGAAGCCAGTGCCCCCTTCTTAGTACAGGGCTCCCCTGGGCCCCGCAGCCATACTTCTGCTAACAAGATCGTTGGGGTCCTGTAGCATGCAATGGGCTCTCACAGACTCCAAATTACAGGTCCTTGAGCACCTGCTGTCTCTCTGCTCTCCCTGTTCCCAGAGAGATGGTGGAAGCCCAGCCCCACTCAAACAAAGGTCAGTCATGTGTTGCCACATGCGAACAGTCCTAGCTACTTGAGAAGCTGAGGCGAGAGGATCCTGCAACTTAGTGAGGCCCTGTCTCAAAATAAAAACTGGGAAAAAGGACTGGGGATAGGGCTCAGTGGTAGAGCATTTAGGTAGCATAAGTGAAGTCCTGGGTTCAATCTCCAGTTAGGGTGAAGGGACTGAGGTCAGAACCCAGATTTGGAGGTTCTGAGTTTGAGCAGGTCATGGTCTGTAGCCCAGTATAAGCCAGGAAAAGGGCCAAAGCTCTATTCCAGTTAGGCATCTGAGCTAAGGTCAGAGTATCCAGTACCACAGTAATAAATAAATAAATAAATAAATAAATAAATAAATAAATAAATAAAAAGGGCTGGGGGTATAGCTCAGAGATTAGAATGACCCTGGGTTCAATCCCCAGTACCACACACAAAAATAAGAAACAGGCCTGGGAATGTAGCTAGGAGGTAAAATGGCCCTGGGTTCCACAAAAATAAAAAGGGGGGGGGAATGTGCTGGGGTCCAGGCTCAGGTTCCTGAGATCTGGTTACCAGGAAACTCCATTCTGGGCCCTCCTCTTTCTCCACCTCCCTTATTGTGATCCCAACCTTCTGTTCCATTATGACTCAGCCCTCCACCCCTCCCCCACCAGAGGCTCGTCCCCTAGTATGTGGGGGCCAGGGGGCCCAGGTAGTCCTGGGACCCCAGGCCATGAGTGAGCAAGTGCACCATGGAGCCCAGGTGTGCTCTGGCACCAACCCCAGGAAGTGCCAGGACTTAGGAGACTCAATTCTTCTGATTCTGGGCACCTTCATCTTGTTCAACGTGGGGATCAATGTGGTGATTCTGGTCAGGGCTGGGTCCAGGCAGCAGGGTTGGGGGGTCTGGGGTCCCAAGGAGCTGAAATGGGAGGGCTCTGGGGGGGTGGCCAGACCAGGACTTCAGGGTTCACTCTACTTCCACCCCCCCACCCCCATTTCCCTCAGCTCTGGAAGCATCTGAAGAGCTCCTTGCGGATTCTTTTCCATCATTTTTTCCCCAAAGGTGAGTGGATGCAGCATGGGCTCCGGGGGATGTGGGCTTGTCATACCTGTTCTCAGTGCCTCCGTCTTGCCCCATCCCTCCTCTTCCTGTAGAAAAGCAGCCCAGCAGTTCAGGCAGCCGGCTCGTGTGCATGCGCTGTATAGATCCTAAGAAGCTGTGCTCAAGAGTCTCTTCCCACTTCCATCGTCGCCCCAGCTTCCTGCTCGGGCATGCTAAATGCCTTAACTCCTGGACACCAGACACAAAGGATGAGGTTCCTGGGTGCTGCTGGATGCCGCCTCAATGTGGACATGCTGGACTTCCCACAGACGCCCCCTGGGGACTGTGGAAGGAGGGGACGATGGCAGCTGGGGAGGCCCCTCAAGTCACAGCCTTGAAGACCCAGGCCTCCTTGCTCCCCAGGCCAGCAATTTCTTCCCAGTTCCCAAAGATGGGCAAGTTGGACAAGGTTCCGCGTTCACCCCAGGAGGGCAAGACTAAGGCTCCGGACAAGGTCCTAGCCGGAGCCCTTGAGCACATCCCCAAACAGGCCCAGACCTTCAACCCAGAGAGCGTCCACACCCAGGCCCAGGGTCTAGAGCACACCTCAGTCCATACCCCAGCAGCCCCAGCCTCCAGCCCAGCCCCTAGGCCAGCTGACTCCCAAACCCAGGTCCCAGCCCCTGCTGCAGCCCCTCCCTCACCCCCTGCTCCAGCCCCGCCTCCACCCCCTGCTCCAGCCCCTCCCCCACCCCCTGCTCCAGCCCCTCTCCCAGCCCCTACTCCAGTGCCTCCCAGAGCTCCTACTCCGGTTCCTATCCTGGCCCAAGTCCCACTCCCAACCCCAGTCCCTACTCTAGCCCAAGGTCTTGCTCCACCTCTTAACGCACCTCCCACCCCAGTCCTTACTCCAGCCCCTACCCCAGTCCATGCCCCAGTCCACGTCCATGCGCCACCCCCTATCCCACCCACCCCAGTCCTTACTCCAGCCTCTGCCCCAGTCCATGCCCCAGTCCACGTCCATGTGCCACCCCCTACCCCACCCCCCACCCCAGTTCGTACTCCAACCCTTGCTCCAGCCTCTGCCCCAGTCCATACCTCTGAGCACACCCACTTCAAGGCCCAGGGCCCTGAGTATGCCTCAGCACATGGCCCAGTCCAGGCTCCTGCATATGCCTCAGTCCATTCTCAAGGTCACAACGCAGCAGTCCGCACCTTAGGCCAGGCTTGGACCCTCCCCCAGGCCCGTGTACCTGAGTGCACATCAGCCCAAGCCCCAACAGGTAGCCCTGCCCCTTCTCATCTAATACATCCCTGTGCCCACATCCCAGTCCCCGCCCCCGCACAAGTCATGTCTCTGGCTACCAGTTTATCACGTGCTTCTGTCCTTACCCCTACCCCTACCCCTATCCTAACTCCTATTTCTTCTACCCTGTCTGCCATTGGCTCCAGCCTGTCCACTGGTCATGTGATCTATGATGCCCGTAGGGGAAAGCAGAACATCTTCTGCAGCTCCCAGAACTCTGGGTACCCCAGAAAAAACTTGGGTACCCTCTCCAGACCCCAAGAGAGACAGGGCCTGGTGAGTTCTGGTACATCTGAGCAGACATTAAGGCAATGTGGTGGGAAAAGTGCCAAGCCTCCTATACTGGGCTACCTGGAGTTGGAGAACATGGAATGGAAGACCTCGGATGACGGTAAAGAAAAGCTCTCCCAGCCCCAGACCTCTCACTGCAGCTTCCAGCCTTGCGGTTCTGAGAGGAAAAGCACAGACTCGCAGGCTCCGGTGTACCCCAAGTTCCTGGTCTACACCAAGGATGCTGCCCCTTCTAAACACTGTCTTCATACTCCAACCTCGGTTCAGAGCTCCGCGTCTACCCTTGCTCCACCGTGCACTCTTTCTCTGCCGCTTGTTTCTCCCAGAACCTTTGTCCTTTCTCAACCTATCAACCATCAGAAGCCCTCGACCTCGGCACAGCCCCCCATCTTCCCCCCGACCTCCGAGTCTCCTCAGTGTGGCCCTGTTTCCCACTTCCCCATCCCTCCCCAGTTCTCCACCATTTCCCAACACTTGATCCAAAGCCCTGAACCTAAGGAAAGTCTAGACTGCATTCAAGACTCAGGCCTCCAGAAGACTCCATGCCTTCCGAAAGAAGTTCCCAGGAACCCAGGCCTTACCCAAGATCCAGGCCTCCAGAAGAATCCAGGTCTTGTTCAAAATCCAAGTGTTCTCAAGTTCCCAGGCCTTACTCAAGGACTTTGTCCCTGCAAGAATCCAAGACCTTCCCAAGATGCTGGCCTTCACAGGAATCCACTTTGTAGCCAAGATTCCAGTCCCGCAAAGGGTCCAGGCACCTCGCAAGATGCTAGTGTCATCAGGAGCCCATGTCCCAGCCGACCCTCCAGCTGCCACAAGAATGTTCCATGTACCCAAATTTCCGACCTTCAGAATTTGGGCTTCATGCAAAACTGTGGCGTCTATAGGAATGTTGAACCAAAGCAAGACACTAAAACCTGCAAGAGTCAAGAGTTCTCCCAAGCAACTAACCTCCAAAACGAGCCTCCAGCATCTGGAGGTTATAAAAGTATAGACAGTGTTCAAGGTTCAGGAGTCTATAGGAGCCAAGGCTTTAACCAAGATTCTAGACCACAGGAAAGATATGCCCAAGACTCTGAAGTCAGCACCGCCTCAGGACTTACCCAGAAATCTGATCCCTACAAGAGCCCGGACCCTGTCCAAACCTCTGGCCTCCAGAAGGGCTCAGGCCTCACCCAAGACTCAGGGGACTACAAGAATCTAGGCCCTGCCCAAGATTCTGGAGTCTGCAGGGTCCCAGGACCTGTCCAAGATGCCAGCTGCTGCAAAAGTCCAGGTCCTACCCAAGCCACCCAAGTTGAAAACAGATGTAACCTTACCCAGAATGTTGGAGTTTATAGGTGTCCAGATCATAGACAAGACCCTAATCTCCACAAATGTCCAGGAATTAATTACGATGCTGACCCTCATAAGAACCCGACACTTGCCCAAGTCTCTGGCTTCCCCAGGACGTCAGGCCTTACCCAGGAATCTGGCCTCTGCAAGGAGCCAAGCCCTGCTCTAGGTGCTGACTCTGTCCAAGTCTCGGGTCCACTCCACACTCTAAAGCCAGCGAGGTCATTGATATATAAGATGGCACCTCAGAAGGAGGATGCAACACAGCATGTATCTTGGTCTTCTGTCCCTGTCCATCAAAATTCCTGCTCTTCTAAGAGTCAAGTGCTCTCCACCAATCTGCAAACCTTCTCAGAGGTACCTGTATTAATTGAGCTGCAACTGTCCTCCCGGCGGTCAGGCAGCCAAGAGTGGGTATACTGTCCCGTGGATACAGTTCCTTCAGCCTGCCAGAACTTTCGCCAGATGTCTATGCCTCCCAAAATCAACTGTAGATCCCACATCCCTGGACCAGGCAGCCGGACAGGACATGTGATCTTTGATGCCCGCCAGAGACAGTTAGCAGTGGCTAGGGACAAGTGTGAAGCCCTGTCTCCCAGGCGCCTGCGCCAAGATGGACCAAGCAACCTAGGAGAGAACATCAAGGAATGGGGATATCAGAATGTGATGAGGACCTCAGACAGAGAGGGGAGAAAGGAGTGTCAGGAATAAAGAGAAAAGACAAGCCATCTCTGGTTGTTTGAGCACATTTACCCCGTGCCATCCTCCTTCCTGATGGTGACCACTCACAAAGTCTGTTCTTTCATGTTCCTGTTCCTTTTTCATGGCTCTGTAGCCACGCCCATTGTCCTCCAGGTCCCCAAGCTGCATTACCAACGCAGTAGCCACTAGCCGCAGAGGGCTGAGGCTGAGGCTGTCCTCGAACCCGCAATCCTGCGCCTCAGCCTCCCAAGTACTGATATTACAAGTGTGCATCGTGCATCCCACACCTGGCTTCAAATCCTTTTTTTTTTTTTTTTCATTCTAGGGACTGAACTCAGGGCCTTGTGCATACTAAACAAGACCTCTACCACTTAGATACAACCCCAGTGCAAACAAAAGTATAAAATTATGTTCCTCGGTCTCATAATCTGGTGTGTGTGTGTGTGTGTGTGTGTGTGTGTGTGTGTGTGTGTGTGTGTTTACTGGGGATTGAGCCCAGGGGCATTTTACCTTTGAGACACACACCTACCCCTATTTTAGTTTTCTTTTCTTTTTTTTTTTTTTTTTTCTGATGGAAGCTAGAGCATTCTACCTCCAAGTTATCTCTTCAGCCCTATTTTTTTTTTTTTTTTTTGCAGGTCTGGGGATAGAACCCAGAGGCATTTGACCTCTGAGCTACATCCCCTGCCCTAGTTTTTATTCTTTCCTATGAAACAGGGTCTCACTAAGTTGCGCAGGGCCTCACTAAGTAGCTGAGGCTGTCCGCGAATCGCGATCCTCCGGTCTCAGCCTCCCGAATGCTGGGATTACAAGAGTGCACCACCACGCCCGGCTTCAGCCCTATTTTTTATTTATTTTAAAACAGGGTCTCACTAAATTGCAAAAGGCCTCACTAAGTAGTTGAGGCTGGCCTCAAACCTGCCAACTTCCTGTCTCAGCCTCCCAAGTACTGGGAATGCAGGTATGTGCCACCACACCAGGCATACCCTACGTGTGTGTGCGCGCACTTGCGTGTGTGTGTGTGTGTGTGTGTGTGTGCGTGTGTGTTACAAGGAATTAAACACAGGGTCATTCTACCTCTGAGCTACACCTCTAGTCCTGTTTTATTTTGAAACAGGTTCTCACTAAGTTGCTGGGGTCCTGGCTAAATTGCTGAGGCTGATCTATCTCAAAGCTGTGATCCTCCTGTCTCTGCCTCCAAGTACCGGGATTATCGGCAGGCACCACCACACCCAGCTTTCATAATCTACATTTAAAGCGCTCAACAGCCACCTATGGCTAGTGGGTATTGTATTGGACAACAGAGATTTAGTGTCTTTCCACTGCTACAGAAAATTCTATTCTGTTGAGGAGCAATGCTTAGAGTTTAAAGAACTTTTCTTCCCCTTGTCACCCATCTCCAACATTTTCAAAGCTCTCATAGAGCCCAGAGAACTTTGTCCTTTGTAGGGAGGCTCAGAGTCCACCTTCTGGGAGCAGGTGAGATGTAAGGATGACCAATGCCTGCTTACCTCAGATTGGGACAAAGAGGTCCAGTCTTCAGTATTTCTGATCTGATTTCTTATTTTTTGTGATACTGGGGATTGAACCCAATACCTCTGCACTATACCCCCAGCCTGTCTGTCTGTCTGTCTGTCTGTCTATCTATCCATCTTTCTATCTATCATCTATCTATCTATATTAGAGATCGAGCCCCGGGGCCTTCTACCTCTGGGCTACACCCCCAGCCCTATTTTATTTTTTATTTGGAAACAGGGTCTCGCTAAGTTGCTGAGAGCCTCAATAAATTGCTGAGGCTGCTTTGAACCTGCAGTCTCCTGTCTCGGCTTTCCAAGTACTGGGATGACATGTGTGTGCCACCAGGCCCAGCTCCTATTTTACCTTTTATTTTGAAACAGGGTCTCACTAAATTGCTGAGGCGCTCTCTGAGTTGCTGAGGCTGGCCTGGAACCTGTGACCCTTTTGTCTCAGCCTCCCATGTTCTGGATTTATAGGTCTGAGCCACCGTACCCAGCTGGATCTGGTTCTTGGATCACAGGTGGGTGTACAGAAACCTATGTTCCCAGTTCTGGGCTGTGTTTTGGTGTTTTGCAGTTCCCCAGCCTGAGCAGCTAAGGCAAAAGACATCCCTTTTATCAGTGACTAGAAACTACTGAGGCCTGGGCTTCCATAAATTGAGCTCTGATCTCAGGAGTCCTCTCTCTTACAAGATTCTAATTTTCTTTAGGCTTCCTGCTTATCCCATAGGACTTAGGCCTCTCCTACTTTAGAGACAGACCACGGACAGAAGGAATATAAAAAGTACTGGCCCGGTGATAGCTTGGTCTGATCTGTGAGCTTGCCCCTCGTCTCCCATCTTCATGTCCCATTATTCTAGCTCCTGGTCCCATCCTACACTTAAACTGTATTCTGGTCCCTGGTAGCATTGGTTACTGAAAGCAATTTCCTGCCCTTGATTGTTTTTATTGCCCTCTTCCATTCTCCTGGGAATTTCCTCTGGACTTGATTTTTCAGTCCTGATAACTCTGCACACAGCTGTGAAATCCCCAAGTTTTTCTTCACCATGATTCCTGCATGTTTGAGTAACATGCAGGTCTATGAGTCAGATGACCATTTCTGGGTCACCACCTGAATGTTCCTGCCTCAATATTATCACCACTGATTCCAAGAAAATGCTTCTCCCCCCACCCCAGCCAAGGAACCCCTTTCTAACATCTGCCTGGCTCAGCTCTGACCTTGGGCAAGTCTTGTACAACCTTTCTAAGCTGCATTCTCCCTGTTCCCAAAATAGGGAAGTCATAATTCATGAAAAGGAAGCCTCACGTCTAAACCATCAGGGCTTCTCTACTCACACATAGGTTGCAGGAGTCCCTATTTCTCTCTCCGCCATAGAGTGTGTCCATTATTGTTTGCTACTTAGATCCATCTAATTATCTCTCCAAATCCAAGAATTATTTGTGTAGCATTGACAGAGACACGATAATATGTCGCCATAGAAACTACAACTTCCATCAGGCACCACTTCAGCGGAACAGGAAAGAATGTGGGGGCGTGGCTCCAACACCCTAGTTGCGCGGGAAACAAACTACAACTCCCAGGGTAGCTCGAGGTCTCAGAAGGGTGAAACAGGTGAGTGAACTCTTCCTGGAGGCGTGACCAGGCAGAGCCTCCCAGACAGCCTCCAGAAAGGGGCGTGGTCGAAAATAGGGGCGTGGGCATGTGGGCATCAGGAAGAAGTTACCTGTTGAATTCTTTCTCCTCCCTACCTTGCTGATACCCTTAAGGGAGAAGCCAGAGACCAATAAACCTCTTTTGTAAAAGAGGTAAAGGGAGATAGACTGGGGCAGCGACGAAGCCTGGCTACACCTGCCTGAGGAGGGAGGGGCTCTTCAGCTACCTTTCCCCTTCTAAGTCAGGTGAATTGTTAACGGGTGCGTGGAACTGCCTATGAGAAAGGGACAAAGGCGAAGGAGGTATTTGTTTTGTTCCTTTTGAAGACTAAACTTAGAACCCATTATTTGCAGACCCATTTGTAGACTGTGTAAGGGGTCCTCGCTCAGCTACGGGAGGGGGAAGAACTGGAGCGACTTTTTGGCAGGAAAGAAAACGCTCCTCTGAGTTTTCCCTAGCCCCTAAACGATAGACTAGCATGGCTTCCACGGTCTGGGGAAGTGCTTCCTGGTGGGGCCCGCCGCCCCCGGCTCCAGCCAGGCCGCTCACGGACCTCGACTTCTGCTCCGGGGCGCAGCTGCAGGAACTGACCCAACTGATTCAGGAGTTGGGTGTGCAGGAGAGCTGGAACAACGGGCCCAGGCCGGGAGCAGATCTCCTCCGGGCCAAGGAGTTTATCTTTTCTTTGCTTGGTAAGTAACCCTACTTGCCTGTGGGAACTCTGCAGTCCTCAGCCACGACACAACTCGCCCCAGCTACGGACGACGCCCTCAACGATCCTTTCTCCTCCCTTAGGTCTGGTTCACCGCCGGGACCCCCGTTTTCCTCCCCAGGTGGAGCTTTTGCTGCTTCGTGGTGGAATACGCGAGGGCTCCCTGGATCTGGGGCATTCACCCTTGGGTCCCTATGCCCGGGGACCGCACTACGACGCCGGCTTCACACTCCTGGTGCCGGTGCTGTCGCTAGACGGCACAGGGCCTGAGCTGCAATTGGACCCGGAATCCTGTTTCGCAAGGCTCCGCCTCCCAGAGGGGCTGGGCGGATCCACCGTCCAGGAGGCGTGGCAGGACTGCCTAGGACCCCCAGTCCCGGGAGGGTGTGCGTCGATTCACCAAACCGAGAGGAGCGAAGCAAGTCCCAAGGGCCAACAAAGCTCCGTGGAACAGCCGCAGAGTTACGTCACTGAGCCTGAGCTGCATGTGTTTTTGGAAAAATCACCTAGTGACGTTTCGGGGCCCGAGTCACCTCCGCACGACGTCACTGATCTCGGCTCTCCGGCACCCTTGAAAGGGCCGAGCAGTGACGTCACCGAGGCATCCGTCGAAGGCCGGGTCGCAAAGCCTGGCGCGGCTCCCGAGGCGTGGCCCACCTTGTGCCCTGCCCAGGTGGCTGCCTGGTTCTTCGCGACTCTGGCTACGGTCGCCGAGTCCCTGATCCCGGTCCCAGGGGCTCCGCGTCTGGTGCACGCAGCTCGCCACGCGGGTTTCACTACGGTCCTCCTGGCAACACCGGGGCCCCCGCGCCGTCTCTTACTCTTCGATCTGATCCCCGTGGTGTCGGTGGCGGGCTGGCCAGAGGGGGCTCGGAGCCACTCGTGGGCGGGTCCTCTGGCCTTGGATCCCGCCTCCTTCTACCTTGTGCCGGGTGGCGGCGACGAGCAGGCAGGCACCTCCGGCTGGCAGCTCTGCTTCGCCCGCCAGGAGCTGGCGCTCAAGGCGCGCATACCCGCGCCGCTGCTGCAGGCGCACGCGGCGGCCCAGGCGCTGCTGCGCCCGCTGGTGGCGGGGACCCGGGCCGCGGCGCCCTATCTCCTGCGGACGCTGCTGTACTGGGCGTGCGAGCGCCTGCCCGCGCTCTACCTGGCGCGGCCGGAAAATGCGGGCGCCTGCTGCCTGGGGCTGCTGGACGAGCTGGGCCGCGTGCTCGAGGCCGGCA
Source organism: Muscardinus avellanarius (assembly GCF_963383645.1). Lineage (NCBI taxonomy): Eukaryota > Metazoa > Chordata > Mammalia > Rodentia > Gliridae > Muscardinus > Muscardinus avellanarius. The sequence goes on along the minus strand of NC_137802.1, from coordinate 16,108,726 downwards.
CGCTGCCTCACTATTTTGTGAGCAGCCAAAAGCTGCGTGCAGGGGACAGCACAGTGGCCCTGCTGGGGGCATTGGCGCAGCTGCGCGGGGACCCTGTCGGGGCCCTGCGTGTGGCAGTGGAGGAAGCCAAGGTTGCCCGCAAAGGGGGAGGCCTGGCAGGCGTGGGAGGCGGAGCCCATTAAAGATGCCACTCCTAAGCGTGTGTAGTGAGTCTGTTGGTGACCCTCAGGGGAGGACAGCTCGCTCCTCGCATGGGAGGCGGACTGTGTGCCTGGGCCCCAAAACTCTCTTCTAGAACACATCCTAGGCGATTCCTCCCCATTTCCCTGCCCGGTCCGGGACTCGGGTCATCCATTCTGCACATCTGGCCTTCACCCCTCCTGCCCGGGTACAGTCTCTTAGAACCATCGCCTCCCCACCCCTTTAGGACTCACCGGGAAGGATGTATTTGCTGACAAAATGAGGAAAGGAGAGAGGTACCAGGGGATGATCAATTCGTCACACACAAAAGCAGAGACATTAAAGAGGCTGGATTTCCCCTCACTCTAGATCTTACCACCCCCATCTCTACAGCTTTTGCTCCCCAACACTTTCTTCATCGGTCCTGTTGTCCTCGCTTCCACCCCAGGCAGTAGGGTCCCTGTCCAGGTCCCCGCCGTCCGCCATTCTATCCAAAGCCCAATCTCTCCCCGTCATCCAGGGTTCCGTTCAGAATTCCTTGTCACTCTTTCTCTGGATCCCCAAGACGTGCGGCCTTGCCTGGACTCCGCCCGCCTCTGAGACAGTCCCCACTCTCTGCCTCCAAGGAACCCCAGGGTTCCGTCCGCCCAGCTTCTCCCCCCTTCCCCGGTCTCCGCCCCCCGCCCCGCCCCCGGGCCGGCTCTCGGAGGAGGGGGAGCTGCTGTCGCCGCCGCCTCGGCTTCCCACAGCCGCCGCCGCCGCCGCCGCTGCCGCCGCTCTGCCTGGTCCAGCCGCCAGGCCCAGTGCTCCGACTTCGCCGGACCGGGGCGCTATGCAGAGACACCCTCACTCCTTCCTGGGGGTCCGGGACGCCTAGCCGGGCGTGGGGGGAAGCTCCGCTTGCGGGGGACCGGGAGGGAGGAGCCTGGAACCGGAGCCAGCGCCACCCGTCGCCCGGATCAACAGGACAGGTTGAGGGGCGTCGGGGAAAGAAAGAGGGGGTGCTATAGGCAGTCCTGGGGAGGACGAGGAAACCCTGTCGCAGGAAGCTCTGATGTGCTGACTTGTAGGGGGCCTGTTCACATTTGGGGACTGGTGACAACGTGGGTGCACTCCTCTTTTGGGGGGCTGGTTAGATTGGAGGGCGTGGGATCTAAACAGCACCAGCTGTCCCTGAGGAAATTTAAGGGGCAACTGGGAGGGGGGCCAACCAAGAAACCGGATGCTTCTTATTTCAAGTTAACAGAGGGTCCCCCCAGACAACCACCTGGTGTATCCACTAGGAAGGGCGGCTCTGGAGGTGACTTCAAGAGGAGTGGAGGGTGACAGGTGAGGAAAGGGTCTCTGCAGCTGGAACCTGCCGGACAGAAATGGGGGTGGGAGTGAGAAGAGGCATTGTTCAGCCAGAGGGTCCAGGAGCCCCTTCTTACTGAACCTGGACAGCCTGGATGTTCTGAGACATATTTTGGAGGGATTTCAGTGAAATCCATTTAGAGAGTAGCAAAAGAAAAGCCCCAGGGCCGGGGACCTCCCTGACATTGACGGTGGCCCAGCAGGGGTGGGTGAACTAATGTCTTCAAAGCTGAAGACCCACACCCTTTAGTTTACAGGAGCCATCTGGCCGAGGGTGGGCCCGAGAATAGGGTGGAAAGGAGCCTGGGAATATTGGGAACACATCTTAGAATTTTGGGGGGTCTTGGCCTTGGGATAGGAGAAGTGGGGAAAGACACTGGAGAAAAGGGAAGGGGGCAGTTTTCGGCAGGGGACAAAATTCGAGAGTGAGGTCAGCCAAGGAGTGCATCAGCTGCTGGACCCGGTGGAGCACGGGCCGAGGGCTGGGAGCTGGAGGCTGTAGGGAGACCTGGGGGAGCCTGGGGCTTATCCTCAGGTCTAGTGGGCAGGGCGGTGAGTTGGGGCCCGAGCGTCAAGAGCATGCCCTGGTAAGAGGGCTCCAGTGGAGGAGCCCAGGGCGCTCCGGGCGCCTGCTGGTTTGGGGGTGTCTCCTCCCGGGGCGCCATGGCGGCACTGGCCAGTAGCCTGATCCGGCAGAAGCGGGAGGTCCGTGAGCCCGGGGGCAGCCGGCCGGTGTCTGCGCAGCGGCGCGTTTGTCCCCGCGGCACCAAGTCCCTTTGCCAGAAGCAGCTCCTCATCTTGCTGTCCAAGGTGCGACTGTGCGGGGGGCGGCCCGCGCGGCCGGACCGCGGCCCGGGTGAGTGCGGCTTGGGGCGGGGTCTCCTGGCCAGAGGTCTCTCTGCCTGGGAGGCTGAGGCCAGGGATCCTTTAGAAGGGGGGCCCGGCTGAGGGTGTCTCTGAAAGTGGGAGGGGGTGGGCCAGAACGACAGTCTACCAGACCGTGCCTCAGTTTCCCCCCTCTTTTGTCCATAACGCCGAGTCTCCTTGCTTTCGAGGGCAAGGGGAAGGCTGGAGGGGCCAAGTCTGGCGCCCCAAGCCTCGCAGCTCCAGCCCGCCCACCCCCCCAACATTGGAGTCCCCACCCCCACCGTCCTCCGCCTACGTGCCGGTTCTCGCGATTCTTTCCATCCGGAGCGGAAGGGCCTGGGGGTTCCGGACGCCTGGGTCACCCCGAGGGTTTCTGCAGCTCTGGCCGCCCCGCCCCCGCCCCGGTTCTCCCGCTCCTCCACGCCTTGGCTTGGCTCCTTCTGGTCGAGCTCGCCTGGCTCGAGTCCAATCTCCCCAACTCTCCCCCGGGTGTCCTTGCCGGCCAGCCCCTCGTGCGCCCTCCTCCGTGACCTACGCTGGTAGGCGGGAGCTGGGCAACCCCTCCCATTACCCCCGCACGACTCCGAAATCGGGTCCCGCAGGCTCGGGGGACCCGGCGCTCGGAGGCGCGCAGTTCAGGACTGGAGACCGGCACTGATACTTGGGGGGGTCGTACCACCTACAAGGGGGACGGGGAAGTCGACAGAGAGCAGGCGACAGGGAGGGGGGTGAGAGCTGTGTGTTAGCGTGTGGTCCCCGTCCAGTACGACAGTCAAGGGAGTCCCTTTGGCCCCGCTCCAGCCCGCTCCTGTTTCCCCTTAGAGGCGGACCCCCGTGTCCTCCTCCCCCGCCGCCGGCTGTCCCTGTCCGGAGTGGTACGGTCCGCAGCCCACCCTCGGAGTGGGACCCAGCCCCCACGTGACTCAGCCTGCCTCGCTAGCCCCACGGCCCCCTCCCCCATTTCCTTGCTATAGTGCTGGATGTGCCCCGACCCTAGGCAGGTTACCTGGCTGAAGGGGAGAGACTGAGACTCAAGGAGAGCTAGGCCCCCGCGAGCCAGCCGACTGACAGACAAGACAAGACAGACAGATGGGTCAGTGTCAGACGAGCCGGCGCGGGGCCAAGCAGAGGCCGGTGCCAAGTAAGCGGCAGCCGCAGCAGCAGGTGCTGAGTCAGCGTCAGGCCCAGTGCCACCCCCGCTCCGGACCCGAGCCCCTTCCCCGCGGTCACCTTCCCCACCTCCCCTTCACACGCACTTGGCCCCTTGGGTAGCCCTGCTTGCGTGCCCAGGCTTTTGCTGTGGCGCTTCCCTTCCTCCTCTCTCTCCCCTCCCCCTTCTGGTTGAGCTGTAGAGTAGGAATTAAGCCATTTAAATAAATTTCAATAAATTAAACTGAAAACTGGTGGTTAGAGGAAACAGAATGGACCTACACCCCAGCTTCTCCTGGAGTCAGCGAGGGGACAGGAAGCTTGCGTGGAGGGTAAGAGAGAGCCCGGGCCTGCACCCATTTCTTTCCCTCCATTCTCCCTTCTTTCTTTCCTGTGATCCCACCAATGTATAGGAATGTTTCTGGGAACAGAGATGTCATTTTCAAAGATGAATGTCTCTCTTTCCAGAGCCTCAGCTCAAAGGCATCGTCACCAAGCTGTTCTGCCGCCAGGGTTTCTACCTCCAGGCAAATCCCGACGGGAGCATCCAGGGCACCCCAGAGGACACCAGCTCCTTCAGTGAGAGGGAAAGCCAGCGAGGGTGGGAAAGGGGAAGATAGGTAATGGACAGGACGCGCTTGTCACCCTCCAGGGTCTGTTGCTTTTAGCCTGTCTCCCCCAGAGGGGTGCTGTGGAGCTGGGATTGCTGGGAGCCGAGAGTGGGGGGTGCCTCCTTAACCTGCTCCTTTCTCCTCCCCAGCCCACTTCAACCTGATCCCCGTGGGGCTCCGTGTCGTCACCATTCAGAGTGCCAAGCTGGGTCATTACATGGCCATGAACGCCGAGGGCCTGCTCTACAGCTCGGTGAGACCATGAGTCTGAGTAGCCAGCCTATGGTACTGTGGTATCCCAGTATACTGCTTTCCTCAGCTAGACATTTGGGCCCAGGACTTCCTCCTGCTTCAGTGTATGGGGCATTGTTACTGCCCACCCCCGAGCTCCTCCTCTAAGATGTGTCCAAGTCCTGTTCAGTGCACATTCCCCCAAGTACCCCGTATGCTTTGTTTTTTTGTTTTTTGTTATTTTTGGAAGGGGGAATGGGGGTTCAAGCCTAGGGCTTCCTTCGTCCGAGCTGCACCCCAGCCCTTTTTTTTTAAATTTTATTTATTTATTTATTTTGTGGTACTGGGATTGAACCCAGGAGCATTCTGCCTCCAAGCTACATCCTCAGCCCTATTTTATATTTATGTTGAAACAGGGTCTTGCTAGATTGATGAGACGCTCACTACTTACTGAGGCTGTCCTCAAACCTATGACCCTTCTGTCTCTGCCTCCCAAATCCCAATCCAAATTGGGATTGCAAGCATGCACCACCATGCCTGGTTTCTTTCTTTCTTTCTTTCTTTCTTTCTTTCTTTCTTTCTTTCTTTCTTTCTTTCTTTCTTTCTTTCTCTCTTGCAGTACTGGGGGTGAAACCCAGGGGCATTCTACCTCTGAGCTATACCCCCAACCCTATTTTTTCTTTTTTTTTTTTTTTTTGTGTGTGTGGTATTGGGGATGGAACCCAGAGGGCTTCTCCCTCCGAGCTATACCCCCAGCCCTATTTTTTTATTCTTTATTTTAAAACAGGGTCTCACTAAGTTGCAAAGGGCCTCACTAGGTAGCTGATGCTGGCCACAAACCGCAATCCTCCCGTCTCAGCCTCCCAAATGCTGGGATGACAAGCGTGTGCCACCACGCCCGGCTTTTTCCTTTCTTATTTTTGAAACAGGATCTTGCTATGTTGCTGAATCTGGCCATGAACTTGCAATCCTTTTGTCTCTGACTCCCAAATCCTGGGATTACAGGCCTGTGCCAGGGCACCCAGTTTTTTATCCCAGGCTCTTTGGATGTCCAGAGCTTTCAACCTTTCAGGGTATCAGACCACTTCTCACCCTGCGTCCTGAGAACAAAGAGAAAGGATCTTATTCCAGACCCTACAAGTCTAGTTGGTAATCCTGAAGGGCCTGCCAGGCTCCTCACATTGCCTTCTCTCTGCATCCGGTTCTTACGGTTCCTACGTGGACTCAGAAGTTGCTCTCCTCCCCCTCAAATCTTTGGATTACATCCTGCTTTGTTCCTCCCGAGGGCTTCCTTCCGCCAGTGATGTTTCTGTCTCTCTATCTGTGTGTGTTTCTCTGGCTCTTTGTCTCCTCAGCCCCACTTCACAGCTGAGTGTCGCTTTAAGGAGTGCGTTTTTGAGAATTATTATGTCCTGTACGCCTCTGCTCTCTACCGCCAGCGCCGTTCTGGTCGGGCCTGGTACCTAGGCCTGGACAAGGAAGGCCGGGTCATGAAGGGAAACAGAGTCAAGAAGACCAAGGCAGCTGCCCACTTTGTGCCCAAGCTCCTGGAGGGTGGGTATGAACTCAAGAAAAGGTGGGCCATGTGGGAGGGTATTGACCTTGACTGGTATTTAGTGACAAACAGATCAGGCTATGAGTATTAAGAGGATGTGGTGTGTGTGTGTGTGTGTGTGTGTGTGTGTGTGTAGTACTTGGGATTGAACTCAGAGTCATTCTACCTCTGGACTACACCCCCAGCCCCATTTTTATTTTTATTTTGTTTTTTCAGAGACAGGTTTATTTAGGAAAGTAAGGATACACATTCAAGGGAGAACGTGGGCCACCTTGAGAGTGTGAGCAAGAATGAGAGTTCTGTTTTTATTTTTATTTTTTATTTTATTTTATTTTTTTGGTACTGGGGTTCCTGGAAGCCCTTCTACCTCCGGGCTACACTCCCAGACCTATTTTTTTATATATTTTATTTGGAAACAGGGTCTCTTAAGCCAGCGAGGCTGGCTCCGAACCAGCACGATCCTCCTGTCTCTGCCTCCCAAGCGCGGGGATTACAAGCGTGCACCACCACGCCCAGCTCTATTTTTATTTTGAAACAGGGTCTCGTTAGGTTGATGGGAGTCTCGCTGCTTACTGAGGTTGTCCTCAAACCTGCGGTCCTCCTGTCTCAGCCTCCCAAGTACTCGGATTCCAGGCATGCACCACCACACCTGGCTGAGGAATGGTTATGATAGGTCAAGCTGCAAGACTTTGACCTGTGGGGATTTGGGGGGACTCTCCTTCTTGGCTTGTGGTTCTTGGAGAGTAAGTGTAAGGGACAGGAACCCTCTCAGAGCTCTGGTTCTGCCTGGGTCTCTCTGTGCCTAACTTTCCTCCTCTGCCCTTTTTTCTCTCCCCTTCACAGTGGCCATGTATCGGGAGCCTTCTCTCCACAGTGTCCCTGAGACCTCCCCTTCCAGTCCCCCTGCCCCCTGAAATGTCCCTGGACTGGAGGCTCCCTGAACTCCCAGGGAGCCAGCCACCAACACAGCCTGTCTCCCAGCCCTGCTCCTGGCCCTGCCGTCACCCCTGCTGCCACACACATGCCCTAAGCAGCCAGGTCCTACCAGGTGCTCTACATCGAAGGAGCCTAGGAGCTGGCTGGGACTTCCAGGACTGCCGAGAGTCTTAGATCCTGGAGTCAGGGATCCTGGACGGAGGGGGATGTTGGAAAATCATCCTAGCTGATCGCTTCTTTCATTCCACACTTACACTGTTCCCCCAAAGCCTTTTCCTGTGATGGCCCTAGGGGTTCCAAACTGTCAGAGCCAGGGCATAACTACTCACCCCGGCCTCAGCCACTTTGTGGAGCCCTGTGCCCCTTTCCGTTGCCACTGAGCCATAGATTTCTAGGTCCACAGGAGCTCAGGATTAGTTTTTTTTTTTCTTTCCCTACTCTACCTTCTGCCTTCTTCTGATCCAGTTCTGAAACAAGAAACATCCCAGCCAGGGCCATTTCTGTACTAGGGCTCTGTGCTAGAACCCAGGCTTGCTGCCAGGCTCTGTTCTGGATTCATCAAGCTAATATCCTTGACCCAGATGGACCCCTGGCTTCCAAGTAGAGAGGCTGGATTCAAGCCCTGTCTAGCTATTGGCCTTGGCCTGAAATGGGACCAGTTTCAGATCACCACAGTTTTAACCTTCTTATCCCAGAGACACCCAGTTCTAGAGCATGGTGTTCTAGACCTTTATAGAGCCATACTTCCTCCTGAATCTCAGCTCTAGGTCGTAGACCATGACTCTTAGCCCTTCTTTCCAGGATGGAACTGGGGCCTATATAGCCATATTTTTGCTCTAGAGTCTAAGTTCTAGACCCACCCTCTCACCTTCTCTAATGATACCTATTAACAGTGAGCTCTGGAAAGGACCCAACTATGCTTCACAAAGAACTAATTAGTTCTGGTTGAATAAAAAAACCACTTCTTTTCCTAGATAATTTTCTAAAAATCCTATTCTTCCATGTAGAATGCTAACCTTATTTTTACATGTAGTTTATAGCTCCTGCAACCCAGCTGGGGTCCTGCCAGGGAAACAGTCTGGGGAAGGGCAGAAGAATTTTGGAAGGCTCCCTGGCTTATGGCAGGGAAACTGGGAGGGGAAAGGAGCCAAAACCATGGTATGATTAAACTTGTGTCTGGGTTAGGGGGACATGAACACTTAGCTACCTCAGCAGGAATTCCTTCCAGGCCCCCTTTAAAGCTGAGGTTTCTAGGGAAATGGGTCTATAATAGAAAGAACAAATGAGATATAACTTGATGCCCCTCCCCAAGTGAAGATACCCCAACTCAGCAATAAGTCCCACCTCTCTCCCCTACAAGTCAGACCAAGGAGGGTGAGGCCTCTTGGGCTGGAGACCTCATATACCCCCAGAGCTTCTAAGTGAACAGAACTTGTTCTATCTTACATAACCTCAGCTGGGTTTTAGGTACCCAAAAAGGGCCCGACTAGGTTTTTCTGAAAAAACATGGAGAGCTAGTGGTGGGCCTAGATAAGACCGGGAACCCACTAGTGAATTAGGAGGGAGGCATCTTATACCTGGGCGGGATAGTCTGAGGAGACCCCACGGGAGGGGCTAGTGCTCAGAGGCAGGTCAGTTTTCCTCAGGCTCTTTTACTTTTGGCTTGTTGCAAAGGGGTGGATGACCCCCTCACCCACATAAACCCTGCTCAGGCTCCACCCATCTCCTGGCTCTGCTCCCAGGAGACTGGGTCTCCAACCACGCTTTCTCAATTAAAGATGATTTATACAACCGAAGTGTCTTGTGTTCTGTGAGTGGCAGCCAGCTACAGTTGCTCGGGGCGGGACCAAGTCTCAGGGGCGGGGCGGGTGGGCTGGCGCCTGCCCCCCAACAACAGGTGCACATTCCTGGGCGCCTCGTCACTTCCCCCGCGCTGGCTGCCCCAGGCGGTCTCAGAACTCGCTGAGCGACGGCGGCCAGGCTATGGCCCCGGGAGCGCTGCTGTTGCTTCTGGGGGTCCTGGGGGCGCCGCTCGCCCCAGGTAAGTCTGGACCCCGAAGAGGCAGTGACAGGGGCAGCGGTCGTGGCCTGGCACCAGGGCTTCACTTAACGCTCTCCTACCACAGGCGCCCGAGGATCGGAGATAGAGGGTCGACTCCGAAAGAAACTTTTCTCGGGCTACGATAGTTCCGTGCGGCCGGCTCGCGGGTTGGGAGACCGCGTCGGGGTCAGCATTGGCCTCACCCTGGCGCAACTCATCAGCCTGGTGAGGGCGCCCGCGAGGGGTGGAGGTCAGGCCTGGGCACCGGCCGGGGGCGTGGCTTTGGGAAAGGCCGGGCCAATAGGCAGACAGGGGCGGGGCTTGAAGCGAGGCAAGCTGAGCGATAGACCAGCCTTGAGCGGAGATTGGGTAGAAATTCGGCCAATGAACAGGTTTGTGGGCGTGGCTTATGGACAGCCCAGTATTTAGAGGCAGGTAGATGATAACCCCTCCTCTGGGCGGACCTTGAAGTGGGGCTGGGGCTGCGGGACCGGCAGTGGGGAGGATCTGGAGGCGGAGCCGCCTAAGGTTTTGACAGGGTGGGGTGGAGCTTGGTGCCCAACGGGTCAATAAACAGCTGCGGGTGGAAATTCAGGGCTGGATGGATTATGAGCGGTCAGCGGATCTGGGATAGTTCCGGGACAGGGGTTGGCGTGGCGGGGGCCGGGGAGGGGGGGGAGCCTAGTGGGTTAACTGGCAGAGAGTGTAGACAGCAGGAAAGTGTTCCTGAGGTAGAAACTGGGCTTAAACAACTCATCCGCTAGGAGGTGGGGCTCGGACCCAAGAGAATGGGCCTCAGGAAAAGGAGGCAGAGTTCCCAGGGAGCGTTTGACCGGCCTCATTTCTCCCCATCTCACTTGTCTCTGCCCTTTAAATTGTTCCGTTCTAGAACGAGAAGGATGAAGAGTTGAGCACAAAAGTGTACTTGGACCTGGTATGGAGACCCCTGGGTGGGAGACGGTGTCCTGCTGCTTTCTTTCTTTCTTTTTTTCTTTTTTTTCCTTTTCTTTCTTTCTTTCTTTTTTTTTTTTTTTTTAATTTGTACTGGAGGTCGAACCCAGGGACTTTCTACCTCCAGGCTCTACTCCCAGACCTATTTTATATTTTATTTGGAAAAGGTTCTCACTAAGTAGCTGAGGCTGGCTTCGAACCAGCGTTATACTCCTGTCTCAGCTTTCCAAATACTGGGATTACAAGCGTGCGCCACCACATCCATCTTGCTTTCACGATTATTTATCTACTTTTTGTGGTACTGGGGATTGAACCCAGGGGCATTCTACCTCTGAGCTACACCCCCAGCCTTACTTTATTATTTATTTATTTTTTTATTTTTATTTTTTGCCGTACTGGGGATGGAACCCCAGGAACATTCTATCTTCGAGCTACATACCCAGCCTTATTTTTATTTTTTATTTTTAAAATTTTTTTTGTGTGAGTCTGAGGATGGAACCCAGAGGCATTCAAGCTCTGAGCTACACCCCCTGCCCTATTTTTTTTTCTTTATTTTGAAACATGGTCTCACTAAGTTGCAGAGGGCCTCACTAAGTAGCTGAGGCTGTCCGCGAACCGCGATCCTCCGGTCTCAGCCTCCCTAATGCTGGGATTAAAAGCTTGCACCACCATACCCGGCTCCCAGCCCTATTTTTAATTATTTATTTTGAAACAGAGTCTACTTGAGTTGCAAAGGGCCTCACTAAGTAGTAGCTGAGGCTGTCCCTGAACCCTGATCCTCCTATCTCAGCCTCCCAAATGCTGGGATTACAAGCATGTGCCACCACCCCTGGCTTATTTTTTATTTTGAAACAGGATCTCACTAAGTTGCACAGGGCCTCCCTAAGTTGTTGAGGCTGGCTACCAACCTGCGATCCTCCTGTCTCCACCTCCCAAGTACTGAGATTACAAAATCATGTGCTACCATATCTGGCTTACTTTTACAATTTCCTTGAATATTCAATCCAATAAGAATATGTATATTTATTTTTTATTTTTATTTTATTTTATTTTTGTGGTACTGGGGATGGAACACAGAAGCATTCTACCTCTGAGCTATACTCCCAGCCCTATTTTTTAGTCTTTATTTTGAAACAGGGTCTCACTAAGTTGCAAAGGGCCTCACTAAGTAACTGAGGCTGTCTGCGAACCTGGATCCTCCTTTCTCAGCCTCCCAAATGCTGGGATTACAAGTGTGTGCCACCACACCCTGCTAAGAATATATATATATATATATATATATATATATATATATATATATATATATATATTTGTCTAGGTGTGGTGGCACACAACTGTAATCCCAGTACTTGGAAGTCTGAGACAGGAGGATTGCAAGTTCAAGGCCAGCCTCAGCAATTTAGTGAGACCCTGTTTCAAAATTAAAAAAACATAGTCCCTCCCGGTGTGGTGGTGTGTGCTTGTAATCCTGGTATTTGGGAGGCTGAGACAGGAGGATCGAGGTTCAAGGACAGCCTCAACTACTGGTGAGGCCCTTTGCAACTCAGTGAAACCCTGTTTCAAACTGAAGAATTAAAAAAAATAGGGCTGGGGGCTGTAGCTCAGAGGTAGAATGCAGCTGGTTTCTATCCCAAATTTAAAAAAAAATAGCCCAAACAATTCAGCAAGACCATGTTTCAAAATAAAAAATAAAAAGGACTGAGAGCCAGGCATGGTAGCTCACCCTTGTAATCCCAGCATTTAGGAGGCAGAGACTGGAGGATTGTGGTTTGGGGACAGCCTCAGCTCTTTAGTGAGGCTAAACCTCACTTTATTTTGAAACCCTGTTTCAAAATAAAGAATAATAAGCCAGGCGTGGTGGTGCACGCTTGTAATCCTTGCGCTTGGGAGGCTGAGACAGGAGGATCACACAGTTTCTAAGCCAGCCTCAGCTACTTAGTGAGGCTCTCAGCAACTTAGTGAGACCCTGTTTCCAAATAAAGTATAAAATAGGGCTGGGAGTATAGCCTGGAGGTAGAAAGCCTCTGGGTTCCACCCCCAGTACCACAAAGAAAGAGAGAGAGAGAGAGAGAGAGAGAGAGAGAGAGAGAGAGAGAGAGAGAGAGAGAGAGAGAGAGAGAGAACGAACAAAAAATACAGCAGGGGGTGTAGCTCGGAGGTCGAATGCCCCTGGGTTCCATCCCCAGACCCCCCCCCAAAAAAAATAGGGCTGCGGGTGTAGCTCAGAGGTAGAATGCCTTTGGGTTCAATCCCCAGTATCAAAAATGACTAAACAATCAATGTCCCTGGGTTCAATCCCCAGTGCCAAAAATAAATACAAAAAAATTGAACGGGGGTGGGGTCTGAATTTAGCGAGTGGCAGAGGAGTGCCTGTGCGGTTCTCCTCCTCTGCTCCCTAACTGGGCTTTCAGCTCCGAACAGCCCCTCAGCCTGTGCTTCTCTAGGAGTGGACAGACTACAGGCTGAGCTGGGACCCCGCGGAGTACGAGGGCATCGATCTGCTCCGCATCTCGTCGGAATCCGTGTGGCTGCCTGACGTGGTGCTACTGAACAAGTAGGCTCTACCAAAGCGAGGGTGCGTGTCGGGGGCTGGAGGACGGTTCCCCGTCCCAGATGAGAGTACCCTTCTTCTACAGCAATGATGGAAATTTTGACGTCGCTCTGGACATTAACGTCGTGGTGTCTTTCGATGGCTCCGTTCGCTGGCAGCCCCCGGGCCTCTATCGAAGCAGCTGCAGCATCCAGGTTTCAGAGCCCAGGAGCTCTTAGAAACCCTCCCTCTCCCCAGACATCCTGACTCCCCAGGGCCTCCCACCCCTCCTCCATTATCTCCTATGACCTCATCTCCCTCCTCTGTCCTGGTTTTTCATCGAGTGTCTTTCCCTCTGTTCATTTTTCTTGACTTCCGGTCTTCCTAGGTGACCCTCCTACATTCCCAAATGGCCCCTGCTAAGAACCCTTCCATCCCACTGTGACTCCACTTCCCTGTGACCTCCTTTGATGATCCCTATTCCTTTGGTTGATAAGCTGCGACCTCCCCAGTGACCTTTCAAACTCCCCCAGCCTTGATCAGTTTTCTGGCAGCTAGCATGGCTTTCCCTTTCATCCAGGTCACCTACTTCCCCTTCGATTGGCAGAACTGCACCATGGTCTTTAGTTCTTACAGCTATGACAGCTCAGAGGTCAGCCTGCAGACAGGCCTGGGACCTGATGGCAAAGAGAGGCAGGAAATCTACATTCACGAAGGGACCTTCATTGGTGAGTGGGGTGGATGGCTTCCACATCCACAGGTTTTCTGATTTCTAGTTTGGAACAGTCTGATAAACTCTTGTCAGTGATGCCCCATGTAACCCAGTGGGGTCAGCAAGATGTGTGTGACTATCAGCACTTTACAGAGAACCAAGTGTGGTGATGCAAACTTGTAATACCAGTACTTGGGAGGATGAGGCAGGGGGATCACAGGTTTGAGGCCAACCTCAGCAACTTAGCGAGGCCCTGTCTCAAAATTTAAAAAAAATTAAAGCGCCGGGCGTGGTGGCACACGCTTGTAATCCCCATGCTTGGGAGGCAGAGACAGGAGGATCGTGCTGGTTCGGAGCCAGCCTCGCTGGTTTAAGAGACCCTATTTCCAAATTTAAAAAAATATTAAATAGGTCTGGGAGTGTAGCCCGGAGGTAGAAGGGCTTCCAGGAACCCCAGTACCACCAAAAAAAAAAAAAAAAAAAAAAAAAAATTAAATGGTAGAGAGTAGCTGGGTATGGTGGCACATGCTTGTAATCCCAGCATTCAGGAGGCTAAGACAGGAAGGATCACTTTGCAGACAGTGTCAGCTATTACTTAGTGAGGCCCTTTGCAACTCAGTGAGACCCTGTTTCAAAATAAAGAATAAAAAAAAAAAAATAGGAGCCGGGTGTGGTGGCACACACTTGTAATACCAACATTCGGGAGGCTGAGACCAGAGGATCGCAGTTTGCGGACAGCCTCAGCTACTTAGTGAGGCCCTCTGCAACTCAGTGAGACCCGGTTTCAAAATAAAGAATAAAAAATAGGGCAGGGGGTGTAGCTCGGAGGTAGAATGCCCCTGGGTTCCATCACCAGACCTGCAAAAAAAAAAAAATTAGGGCTGGGGGTGTCACTCAGAGTTAGAATGCCCCTGGGTTCCATCCCCAGTACAAAAAAAAAAAAAAAAAAAAAAAAAAAAAAAGCCAAAGAAACAAACCTGGAAAGTGAGATTTAACTTAGAGATGGGCTACCCAGTACAGTGTTGCACACCTGGCACTGACCAGGACAGCTCCCACATTGGTGTCCCCTTCTGCTCCCTTCCTCCCCAGAGAATGGCCAATGGGAGATTATCCACAAGCCCTCTCGGCTAATCCAGCCTCCAGGGGCTCCTAGGGGAGGGAGGGAAGGACAACGCCAGGAAGTCACCTTCTACCTCATCATCCGAAGGAAACCTCTGTTCTACCTGGTCAACGTCATTGCCCCATGCATCCTCATCACTCTCCTGGCCATCTTTGTGTTCTACCTGCCACCAGATGCAGGTAAGGGGAAGGCCCCAGCCCTCCTTCTCTTTAGTTCTGCTTCTTCCTCTTTACCCTTAATCCAGACAAATGTTTTCCCAATCACCATGGATTGGGCTTCAGCAATCCCAGGCTTTCCTTGCTACGAAGTAGACCCAACATCAAGCTTGACAACCCCTCTGCTGCTGGCTTGCCTTCACCCAGTGACTTCTGAACTCCTCTTTAGAGTCCCAGCCTCCTAGCAGGTGCAGTGTGCACGCCTGTAATACTAGCACTTGGGAGACTGAGACAGGAGGGTCATGGGTTTGAGGCCACCTGTCTCAAAATAAAAAAATTAAAAAGGCTAAAGTGTAGCTCAGAAGTAGAACACCCTTGGGTTCAACCCCTCCCCGGTACCATACATATATACAAAAAGAAACCTGGCCTTGGCAGGGTGGGGTGGGGCATGCTTGTAATCCCAGTACTTGGGAGGCTGAAACAGGAAGATTGCAAGTTCAAGACCAGCCTCAGTAATTTAGGCTGTCTGCAATTTAGTGAGACTCTTTCAAAATGAAAGTATAAGCTGAGTGTGGTGGCACACACTTGTAATCCCAGTGTCTAGGAGGCTGAGATAGGAGGATCACAGGTTCGCGGCCAGCCTCAGCTACTTAATGAGGCCCTCTGCAACTTAGTGAGAACCTGTATCAAAAATAAAGAATAAAAGCCGGGCGTGGTGGCGCAGGCTTGTAATGCCTGAGCTTGGGAGGCAGAGACAGGAGGATCGCGCAGGTTTGAAGCCAGCCGTGCTGGCTTAAGAGACCCTGTTTCCAAAAATAAAAAAAAGTATAAAACAGGTCTGGGAGTGTAGCCCGGAGGTAGAAAGGCTTCCAGGAACCTCAGTACTACAAAAAAAAAAAAAAAAAAAAATCAGACTGGGCATGTAGCTTGGAGGTAGAATGCCCATAGGTTCAAAACCAAGTTCTGCAAAAAGAAAAAATGAAAAAAAAGAAAAATGAAAAAATAAAATAGGGCTGGAGATGTGGCTCAGAAGTAGAATGCCCCTGGATTCCATCCCCAGCAACACACACAAGCTACTTCTCTGACCAACCAAACGCCTCTAGGCTGAGCCAAATCTCCTATTCCTATCAAGCTTCTCCTCTGCTAGTGCCTTGATTTTCTGTTTTCCTGGGAAATAATAGCAGTTTTTTGAAGAGGAAGCATACTGTAGTTAACAGTAATCCTGTGAAGATTCCTTAATTTGTGTGTCTCAATTTCCTATTACAAAAATGGGGACAACAGTTGTCCTGACTGCATAGGAATTATTCTGAGGACCGATGCAGTTAATAAAACTATACCTGGGCCCAGTAAGTACTACGTAAGCGTGTGGTTCTTGTTTGTGTGTTTGGTTCTGTTTTTTCCCGTTTTTGAGCATTTGCTATAAGGTCATACAATTAATGTGTCGCATGTATTCAATTCTAATCTTTGCTATAATGCTTCGAGGTTAAGTACTGAATTGTCATCCCCACTTGACAGAGGAGGATAAAGAGACCGAGAGAGTTTCAGTCATTTGTTTCATACACAGAGCGTGGCAGTAGTACCACTCCAACCCGGGTCAGAGCCCCAGTATCCTTAAATCTGCTATTCAAAACATGCTTTCTGCCGGGCGTGGTGGCGCTCGCTTGTAATCCCCGCGCTTGGGAGGCTGAGACAGGAGGATCGCACGGGTTCGAAGCCAGCCTCAGCTACTTAGTGAGGCTCTCAGCAACTTAGTGAGACCCTGTTTCCAAATAAAATGGAAAATAGGTCTGGGAGTGTAGCCCAGAGGTATAAAGCCCCTGGGTTCTACTCCCAGTACCACCACCACCAAAAAACAAAAAACAAAAACAAAACATGCTTTCTGCCGGGCGTGGTGGCGCATGTTTGTAATCCCCGTGCTTGGGAGGCTGAGACAGGAGGATCACAGGTTCTCTGCCAGCCTCAGCTACTCAGTGAGGCCCTCCACCATTTAGTGAGACCCTGTTTCAAAATAAAGAATAAAAAATAGGGCTGGGGGAATAGCTCAGAGGTAGAATGCCCCAGGGTTCAATCTCCAGTACCACAAAAACAAAAACAAAATATGCTCTCTGTCTCTCTGACATCAAGGTCTCTATTCAGAGGACAGTGCTATAGCTCTAGAACATGCTTCCAAGTGTAACACTAATTCCTCTAGAACAAGACAACTCTTTGGACCCAATATTACAGGACTAAAGTAGCATGAACCTTAGGATTATTCATTTCAGTACCTTTCATGAAATGTGAATGTCTCTTGTGTGCCACTGGAAGAAATCAGCCACCTTGGTATATCCTTGTATACTGTTTCATTTCTAGATCCTTCAAATTGCTATATTGTGGCCAGGCGTGGTGGCATATGCTTGTAATACCCCCCCCCACCCCGCCCCGCTTGGGAGGCTGCGACAGGAGGATCGCACAGGTTCGAAGCCAGCCTCAGCTACTTCGTGAGGCTCTCAGCAACTTAGTGAGACCCTGTTTCCAGATAAAATATAAAAAAGGTCTGGGAGTATAGCCCGGAGGTAGAAAGCCTCTGGTTCAACCCCGAGTACCACCAAAAAAAAAAAAAAAAAAAAAATTGCTATATTGTTCCTGAAAAAGCTACAAGCGGTTGGTTCATTCATTTATGTGACTATATTTGTTGATTATAATGTGCTAGGCACAGGGAATACATTAATAAAAATAATAAAAGTCATTGAGCATGTGGTACACTCCTATAATCCCAGTACTTGGAAGGCTGAGACAAGAGGATCATAGGTTCGAGGCCAGCCTCAACAATTGAGCAAGACCTTTTGTTTCCAAATAAAAAATAAGAGTCAGGTGTGGTGGCTACCTTTGTAATCCCAGCATTTGGGAGGCTGAGACAGGAGGATCGAGGTTCACGGACAGCCTCAGCTACTACTTAATGAGGCCCTCTGCAACTCAGTGAGACTGTTTCAAAATAAAGAATAAAAAATCGGGCTAGGAGTGTAGCTTGGAGGTAGAATGCCCCTGGGTTCCACCCCCACTACCACTAAATAAATAAATAATTAATTAATTAAAAATACAATAAAAAGGAGCCGAGCAGTGGTGGTGCATGCTTGTAATCCCAGCATTTGGGAGGCTGAGACAAAAGGATCGTGGTTTGAGGACAGCCTCAACTACTACTTAGTGAGGCCCTTTGCAACTCAGTGAGACCCTGTTTCAAAATAAAGAACAAAAAATAGGGCTAGGGGTATAGCTTGGAGACAGAATGCCCCTGGGTTCCATCCCCACTACCACAAAAAATAATAATAAATAATAAATAAATAATAATAAAGGGCTTGGGGTGTAGCTCAGAAAAAGAATGCCCCTGGCTTTAGTCTCTAGTATCACAAATTAAATAATAAATAAACAAATAAATAAGATGTCAACTAGGCGTGGTGGAGCATGCCTGTAATCCTTGTACTTGGAAGGTTGAGACAGGAGGATCACAGGTTCAAGAACATCCTCACCAACTTAGCAAGACTCTTGGTAACCCAGCCAGAGTGCTAGGTTATTTTTCCAAAACAAAAAATAAAAAGGCTGGGGGTGTAGCTTGGAGGTAGAGCGCACGTGTGCACGCGCACATGCGCACCCACCCACACACAGCCACACCCACACCCACACACACACACACACTCACACTCAGATCTGGAAGTAGTGGCATACACCTTAGCAATTTAGCAATACCCTGTTTTCAAAAGAAAAAATAGGGCTGGGGATGGAGCTTGGAAGTAGAACACCTGCATGTTCAATCCCCTGTACCTTACACACACACACACACACACAAAAAAAAAAAAAAAAAAAAAAAAAAAAGGTGGGGGATGTCAGGGCTGGGGATGCAGCTTAGAGGTAGAGCACTTGCTTAGCATGAGGATTTCCTTGGGCTTGGTTAATAGCACCACAAAATAAATAAAAAATAAAGTTTGGATGCCAGTGAATGCCTCTTTGAAAAGGAAGATTTAACTTGAAAGGGGCAAGTGAACAACCCTGGTACATATCTAGAAGAAAAATGTGCCAAGCAAAGGAAACTGAATGCAAAGGCCCTGCAGGGGGAGGGTCAGTTGTATATTCAAGAAACAGGGAGGAAGCCAGGGTAACTGAACAAAATAAGCAAAGGGGCGGGAGGAGGGGAGAAGTCAGGTAACAGGAAGGGCTTTTAGACCACGGTCAGCACTTTGCTTTTATGCAGGGAGAGCCACTAAGAAGTTTTATCTTTTTATTTATTTATTTATTTATTATTTTTGCAGTACTGGGGATGGAACCCAGGGGCATTCTACTTCCAAGGTACACCCTCAGCCCTATTTTTTATTCTTTATTTTGAAACAGGGTTTCACTGAGTTCCAAAGGGCCTCACTAATTAGCTGAGGCTGGCCTCAAACTGAAATCCTTCTGTCTCAGCCTCTCAAATGCTGGGATTACAAGAGTGTGCCACCACACCCGGCTCAGGTTTAATCTTTTTATCTTTTAATTTTTGGTAAAGGGAATTGAACTCAGAGGAATTCTACCTCTGAGCTATATCCCCAGCCATTTCTTTTTTAAATTTTATTTGGAAACAGGGTCTCACTAGGTTGAGGAGAGTCACACTACTTGCTAAGGCTGTCCTTGAAGAACCTTCGATCCTCATGTCTCAGATTCCCAAGTACTGGGATTACAGGCTTGTGCCACCGTGCCCCACTCTAGAAGTAAAGAGGAATGATGAATGATACAATTTGGGTTTTTTTGGGTGGTACTAAAGATTGAGCCAAGAGGCACTGTATTTAAGAGCTATGCCCTCAGTCCCCTCACTTTTTATGTTTGTTTTTTGTGGTACTGGGGATGAAACCCAGAGGCATTCTACCTCTGAGCTACACCCAGCCCTATTTTATCTTTTTTATTATTATATTGAAGCAGGTCTCACTAAATTGTGAAGGGCTTCACTAAGTTGCTGAGGCTGGCTATGAGCCTGTGATTCTCTTGTCTCAGCTTCCCAAGTACTGGGATTTCAAGCAAAATTAGGGCTAGGATATAGCTCAGAGATAGAATGCCCCTGGGTTCCATTCCTACTATCTCAATAAAATAAAACAAAATAAATAATAAATAAAGAAAAAGGGGCTGGGGGTGTAGCTCAGGGGTAGAATGCCCCTGGGTTCCTACCCAAGTACTACAAAAAATAAAATAAAATAAAAAATGAAAAAAGGGCTGGGGATATAGCTTGGAGGTTGAATGCCCCTGGGTTCAATCCCTAGTATTGAAAAATATAAATAAATAAGAAAGCCCGGCATGGTGGCACATACTTATAATCTCAGCATTCAGGAGGCTGAGACAAGAGGATCTGGGTTCACAGTCAGCCTCAGCTATTTAGTGAGGCTCTTTGCAACCCAGTGAGACCCTGTTTCAAAGTAAAGAATAAATCAGTGTCAATCACTAAGCTAAACATGAGAATAAGGGAGGAGGAGGGAATAGGGCAGGACTCGGGTAAGGCCTAATTGGGTGATGTATGCATGTGTGCCTCCACTATCTTGTACCCATTAAGATGTATGACTACAATGCACTAATAAAACATTTAAAATTTTTTAAAAAGAAAGAATAAAAAATAGGGCTGGGGGTATAGCTTGGAGGTAGACTGTCCCTTGGCTCCATCCCTAGCACCACAAAAATAAATAAATAAATAAATAACATAACATAACATACATACATACATATATACATACATACATACATACATACATACATACATAGGGCGGGTATAGTGGCACACACTTGTAATCTCAGTAGTTAAGAGGCTGAGACAGGAGGATCACAGGTTTATGCCCTACCTCATCTACTTAGTGAGGCCCTGTTTCCAAATAAAAAATAAAAAAATGGACTGGGTTATAGGTCATAGGTAGAATGCCCCTGGGTTCAGTCCCCAGTACTGAAAAATAAATATAAATAAATATATAATAAATAAATAAGGCTGAGGGTGTATCTCAGAGGTAGAATGTCCTTGGATTCAATCCCTAGTATCAAAACATAAAAAATAAAGCCAAGTGTGGTGGCGCATGCTTGTAATCCCAATACTTAAGAGGCTGAGATAGGAGGATTGCAGGTTTGAGGAAAGTCTCAGCAAGTAGTGAGGCTCTAATCAACCTAGTGAGACCCAAGTTTAAAAAAAGAAAAAGGGAAGCCGGGCGTGGCAGTGCACATTTGTAATCCCTGTGCTTGGGAGGCTGAGACAGGAGGATTGTGGTTCATAGCCAGTTTCCGCTACTTAATGAGGTCCTGTGCAATTTAGTGAGACCTTCTTTCTTTTCTTTTTCCTTTCCTTTTCTTTTCTTTCTCTCTCTCTCTCTTTTTTTTTTTTTTTTTTTTTTTGCGGGTCTGGGGATGGAACTCAGGGGCATTCGACCTCTGAGCTACACCCCCTGCCCTATTTTTTATTCTTTATTGTGAAACAGGGTCTCACTAAATTACTGAGGGCCGAGCCGGGCGTGGTGGTGCACTTGTAATCCCAGCATTCGGAAGGCTGAGACCAGAGGATCGCAGTTCTGGACAACATCAGCTACTTAGTGAGGCCCTCCACAATTTAGTGAAACCTTGTTTCAAATTAAAGAATAAAAAGTAGGGCAGGGGGTATAGCTCAGAGGTCGAATACCCCTGGGTTCTATCCCAAGACCCGAAAAAAAAAAATTATGGAGGGCCTCACTAAGTAGTTGAGGCTGTCCGTGAATCATGATCCTCCGGTCTCAGCCTCCCGAATGCTGGGATTACAAGCATGTACCACCATGCCCGGCTGAGACCCTCTGTCTTTCTTTCTTTCTTTTTTTTTTTTTTTTTTTTTTTTTTTTTTTTTTTTGGTGGTACTGGGGTTCCTGGAAGCCCTTCTACCTCCGGGCTACACTCCTAGACCTATTTTTACATTTTTATTCGGAAACAGGGTCTCCTAAACCAGCACGCGCGGCTGGCTTCGAACTTGCGTGATCCTCCTGTCTCTGCCTCCCAAGCACGGGGATTACAAGCGTGCGCCACCATGCCTGGCTGAGACCCTCTTTCAAAATAAAAAATAGGGCTGGGGTTGGGGCTCAGAGGTAGAATGCCCCTGGATTCCATCCTCAGTACTGCAAATTATAAATAAATAAATAAATAAATAAGGCTGGGTATAGCTAAAAGATAGAATCGCCTTGGGTTTCAATCTGCAGTACTATAAAAAAAATTAGTTGGGCATGGTGGTGCACGCTTGTAATCCCAGCATTCGGGAGGCTGAGACTAGAGGATTGCAGTTCGCAGACAGCCTGAGCTACTACTTAGTGAGGCCCTCTGCAACTTAGTGAGATCCTGTTTCAAAATAAAGAATAAAAAATAGGGCAGGGGGTGTAGCTCGGAGGTTGAATGCCACTGGGTTCCATCCCCAGACCCACAAAAAAAAAAAAAAAAAAAAAAAATAGGGCTGGGGGGTGTAGCTCAAAGGTACAATGCCCCTGGGTTCTATCCCCAGTACTGCAAATAAAAATAAAAATATAAATAAATAAATAAATAAATAAATAAAGGGTTGGAGACATAGCTCAGAGGTAGAACGTTATTGGGTTCAATCCCAAATACCACCCTTTCCCCTCAAAAAATCAACAGGCCGTTCTACTAAGAACAGTCAGCAGGAGTCAAAGGATGAAGCAGAAACTAGTTAGGAAGGTTTTATAGTGTGTGTGTGTGTGTGTGTGTGTGTGTGTGTGTGTGTGTGTGTGTGTTCTGTGTGTTGTGTATTTTTTTTTTTTTTTTTTTTTTTACTAAGGATTGAACCCAGGGACACTGAGCTCCGACTTAAAAACTTAGCTCTATTTTTTAACCTTTATTTTTGAAATAGGATCCTACTAAATTGTAGAAGGCCTCACTAAGTAGTTAAGGCTGGCCACGAACCTGTGATTCTCCTGTCTTAGCCTCCCAAGTACTAGGATTACAAGCCTGTGCCACCATGCTCAATTAGGAAGGCTTTATAGTAATTCTGAACTTATGTAATGGTGACTGGGACCACGGTGGTCAATGTAATAAGCCATTTGTGTCATATGTATGTGTATGTAATTTGTGTGTGTGTGTGGCACGGGATTGAACCCAGGGGCATTCTACCTCTGACAGTCTCACTACTTGCTGAGGCTGTCCTTGAACCTGCTATCTTTTTATCTCAGCCTCCCATTAATTTTTGTTCTTTGCAGTATTGGAGACGGAACCCAGGAGCATTCTACCTCCAAGCTTTTTTTTTTTTTTTTTTTTTTTTCAATACTGGGGATGGAACCCAGGGGCATTCTACCTCTGAGCTACACCTTCAGCCCTATTTCTTTTTATTCTTTATTTTTAAACAGTGTATCACTGAGTTGAAAAGGGCCTCACTAAGTGGCTGAGGCTGTCTGTGAACTGAGATCCTTCTGTCTCAGCCTCCCAAATGCTGGGACTACCATGCAGGGCTTTTTTTTTTTTTTTTTTTTTTAACAGGGTCTCATTAGGTTGATGAGAATCTCACTACTTGCTGAGGCTGTCCTCGAACCCGCTATCCTCTCCTCTCGGCCTCCCAAGTACTGGGATTACAGGCGTGTGAGCCACCATGTCCAGCTGAGAATTAGGTCTTTGAGATGTTAAATTTGAGATGTTTACTGGATAACTGCAGTGGAAAGGCTGAGCAAGCATTTGGATGTGAGGCTGGGGTTGAGAGAAGTCCAGGCTGGAGGAAGGGATGTGTGAGTGCTCCGCGTGCAGTGGTCCTCCCAAAAGCTCATCTTTGATTTGGCTGGAAACATGGCCACTGATTACGGTCACAGAGATTTCCTCTGGCAAAGCCTAATTCTTGTGCCTTCCTCCCCGCCCTCCAAGGAGAGAAGATGGGACTCTCAATCTTTGCCCTGCTGACCCTTACTGTGTTCCTGCTGTTGCTGGCAGACAAAGTACCTGAGACGTCTCTGTCTGTCCCCATCATTGTCAAGTATCTCATGTTTACCATGATCCTCGTCACCTTCTCCGTCATCCTTAGTGTTGTGGTCCTGAATCTGCACCACCGCTCACCCCACACACACCAAATGCCCTTTTGGGTCCGTCAGGTAAGAGACATTTCCTCCTCCCAATCCTCTCATTTGGCTTTTTATCCCGAATCATTTCTCCCTCCACCAACTCCAACTTCCTCTGTACAGACCTTAGGGAGACCTATAGCTACTGGTGGGGTATGGAAGCGCCAAGGCCTGCGGGGTGTTGAAACGCTGCTCAATTAATTGTACCTTCTCGTTATCATTTCATAGATCCCATACTCTCTTCATCAATGCTGCCTGTCTGTCTTTTGTCTCAGGGAAACATTCTCAAGGATAGGTACAGTTCTCAAACCTCTCAGGATGCCTCCCAAACCCACTAAATAGCTCTCAAGACTATCAGGTTGCATTCCCTTGTGGCTCCGTGAGACCATGTGTACACATGCATGAGAATGGGCACACGGAACGGGGGTGGCTGTCTGCTTTACTTGTCTTTTGAAAGCACGAGAACCCCTTCCAATAAGCCTCTTCTCCACTGCAGATCTTTATCAACAAGCTCCCGCGGTACCTGGGGCTGAAGAGGCCCAAACCCGAGCGAGAACAGCTGCCGGAGCCCACTCACTCTTCTCCAGGAAGTGGCTGGGGCCGGGGAATGGATGAATATTTTATCCGAAAGCCGCCCAATGATTTTCTTTTCCCCAAATCCAACAGGTAGTACTTACTGCACCCGCCACTCACAGGGAAGGGAGAGGGAGAACTACAGTTCCCAGAAGGCTCTGCGGATGGCGGCAACCCCTGATCCTTGAGGATGCTGTGGTTAAGCACCATGGGAGTTGTAGTACCCCATTCCGGGGCTTGCTTTGCGGGAAGGTGGCAAATAAAGCTTAGAGGGTTGGAAGAAGTTGAGGAAAGCTGGGGAGGTCTCCGCTGGCGGAAGAGCCCTCTCAGGCTTTCAGGACCGGCAGGGTAAGCCGGCCGTGGCGGCGCACGCTTGTCATCCTAGCATTTGGGGGGCCTGAGACAGGAGGATCACAGGTTCGCAGCCAGCCTCAGATAGTGAGGCCTTTTGCAACTCAGTGAGAGCCTGTTTAGACCCTGTTTCAAAACGAAGAATAACAAATAGGGCTGTGGGGTAGAGCTCGGAGGTAGAATCCCCTGGGTTCCCATCCCCGGTACCGAAAAAAGAAAAGAAAAAAAAAAAAAAAAAAAAAAAAAGAACCGGCAGGTTGTAGGAGTCGTCAGCTGGAGTAGGATGCGGGCTGGCTGTTCTGGTCCGGGGCGTGACCAGTCACGCCTCTTCCAGATTTCAACCTGAACTGTCTGCCCCCGACCTGCGGCGATTTATCGACGGTCCACACCGGACTATGAGCCTGCCTTCCGAACTACGGGAGGTCGTTTCCTCGATCAGCTACATCGCCCGACAGCTGCAGGAACAGGAGGACCACGATGCAGTAAGTCGGAGGAAGGTAGAGTAGGGCGGGGCCTCGGCGATCGTGGCCCCACCCACAAGAGTAGGCCCCGCCCCCAGCTCTCGGAGGTTTGCCTCTTTGTTCCCGCCCCCTTTCCGAGCGCGTGGTCCCTCTATCTCCGTTGCGTCTTTCTTAGACTCGGGGAGCAAAGACCGGGATCCGGTGTGGGACTGCGGGGCGGGCTTCCATGAGGGTCTGGGCCTGGAGCTCAGAAGTGTTCCTCTGCCGACCTACAGCTGAAGGAGGACTGGCAGTTTGTGGCCATGGTAGTAGACCGCCTCTTCCTGTGGACTTTCATCATCTTCACGAGCGTCGGGACCCTGGTCATTTTCTTGGATGCTACGTACCACTTGCCCCCTCCCGACCCCTTTCCCTGAAGATTAGGCCTGAGCCTCAGGTCCCAGCCAGTTGAACTAAGAGCTTGGCAGTGTTTTCAAGCCCTGTATCCCCTCTACCTTTACTAGAAACTCAGCTCTTTCATTTCTTGGGAGGGCGTCGAAGTGTGACTGAGGGGTGGCAAGGATAGCCTTGGACCCACCTGAAATACCTATCAGTTTACTTTTGGGGTTTTTGAGGAGGCTTCTTTGGATATAAACCAAAGAGCACAAACTACATTGTAAGCCTTATGAGGGCAAGAAATGTGCCTTTCTCGCTCTAATGTCCCCAGCACATTACAGTGACATTTGCAATGCTTAGTATTTGTTGAATGAAGAGGGGGTACATTTTTGGAAGGAAATAACACCAATGAACATTGCCTACATTCAGTTGGGTGCAGGGGTGAAGTCCTGTACTTTGGTGGCTTTAACAGAAGAATCGTGGGTTTGAGACCAGCCAGAAATTTAGTGAGGCCCTCAGCAATTTAGCGAGACTCTTTTTAAAGTAAAAAATAAAAAGTGAGCCAGGCGTGGTGGTGCACACCTGTAATCCCAGTACTTGGGAGGCCGAGACAGGAGGATGACAGGTTTGCAACCAGCTTCAGCTACTTAGTGAAGCCCTCTGCAAATCAGTGAGACCCTGCTTTAAAAATAAAGCCGGGTATGGGGGCGCACGCTTGTAATCTCAGCATTTGGGAGGCTGAGACCGGAGGATCGCGGTTCACGGACAGCCTCAGCTACTTAGTGAGGCCCTCTGCAACTCAGTGAGACCTGGTTTCAAGATAAAGAATTAAAAAAAAAAAAATAGGGCAGGGGGTGTAGCTCAGAGGTCAAATGCCCTTGGGTTCCATCCCCAAACCCGCAAAAAATATAAATAAATAATAAAAACTAGGGCTGGGGGTGTAGCTCGGAGGTAGAATGCCCCTAGGTTCTATCCCTAGTACCGAAAAAGGAAAAAAAAAGTTCTGGAGATGTAGGTCAGAGGTAGAATGTCCCTGAGAACCCTGGGTTCAGTCCCCAGTACCAAGAAAAAATAAAAAATAGTGCCTACATTTTCATGTTGGAACTAGTGATTTTTTTTCCTGTTTTTTCCTTTCTGTAATTGAAAAATACAAAAAAATCTGGGAGCTATGGTATATGCATATAATTCCAGTACTTGAGAGGCTGAGACAGAAGGATCACTGCTTCAAGGCCAAATTCAAAAACTTAACAAGATCTTCAGCAACTCAGTGAGAACCTGTTTCCCTGCTGAAAGAGACAGACAGACAGACACATGGAGGGAGAAAGAAGCTGGGAATGGAGCTTGGAAGTAGAATGCCCCTGGGTTCAATATCCAGTACCAAGGAGAAAAAGATTTATTATTAAAAAAAAGCTCTGTGTGTGTGTGTGTGTGTGTGTGTGTGTGTGTGTGTGTGTATCTGGAGATTGAACCCAGGGGCATTCTACCTCTGAGCTATACTCCCAGCCTGATATTTTTTCTTTCTTTAAATTCTTTATTTTGAAACAGGATCTCACTGAGTTGCAAAGGACACTAAGTAGTAGCTGAGGCTTTCCACAAACTGCCACCCTCCTGTCTCAGCCTCCCAAATGCTGGGATTACCACCACGCCTGGCTGCTATTTTTTATTCTTTAATTTGAAACAGGGTCTCATTTAGTTGCAGAGGGCCTCAATAAGTAGATGAGGCTGGCCACGAACCTGTGATCCTCCTTTCTCAGCCTCCCAAGTACTGGGATTACAAGCGTATACCATCACACCCAGCCAAAAGACTGTATTTATCTTTCTTTCTTTCTTTTTTTTTTTTTTTGTGATACTGGGGGTGGAACCCAGAGGCTTTCTACCTCTGGGCTATACTCCCAGACCTATTTTATATTTTATTTGGAAACAGGGTCTCACTAAATTGCTGAGAGCCTCACTAAGTAGCTGAGGCTGGCTTCGAACCTGTGTGATCCTCCGGTCTCAGCCTCCCAAGTGCAGGGATTACAAGCGTGTGCCACCACGCCCGGCTCCTCCCTCCCTCCCTCCCTTCCTTCCTTCCTTCCTTTTTTTGGGGTACTGGGGATGGAACCCAGGGCATTCTAGCTCTGAGCTATACTCCTAGCCCTATTTTTTATTCTTTATTTTGAAACAAGGTCACACTAAATTTCAGAGGTCCTCACTAAGTAGCTGTCTGCAAACCTGTGATCCGCCTAACTCAGCCTAAGTACTGGGATTACAAGCATGTGCCACTACACCAGGCTGGCTGTTTTGTTTTGTTGTGTTTTGTTTTTCAGTACTGGGGATGGAATCCAGGGTCATTCTACCTCCGAGCTACACCCCCAGTCTTATTTTTTATTTACTATTTTGAAACAGGGTCTCACTAAGTTGTGGAGGGCCTAAGTAGCTGAGGCTGGCTGCAAACCTGGATCCTCCTGTCTCAGCCTCCCAAATGCTGGGATTACAAGCATGTGCTACCACACCCAGCGGCTGGCTGTATTTTTTTTTCTCTCTTTTTTTTTTTTTTTGGTAGTACTGGGGATGGACCCAGGGGTTTTTCTACCTCCGGGTTATACTCCCAGACCTATTTTATACTTTATGTGGAAACAGGGTCTCACTTAGTTGCTGAGAGCCTAAGTAGCTGAGGCTGGCTTTGAACCTGTGTAATAATCCTCCTTTCTCAGCTTCCCAAGCGCTGGGATTAGAAGCGTGCACCACCACGCTTGGCCTGGCTGGCTATATTTCTAATGAGAAAAAAAGTGGGGTGTGTGTGTGTGTGTGTGTGTGTGTGTGTGTGTGTGTGTTTGTGTTGCTGGGAATTAAACCCAGAGGCATTCTACCTCCAAGCTCTACCCCCAGCCCTGTTTTTTATTTTCTTTCTTTCTTTCTTTCTTTCTTTCTTTCTTTCTTTCTTTCTTTCTTTTCTCTCTCTCTTTCTTTCTTTCTCTCTCTCTCTTTCTTTCTTTCTCTCTCTCTCTCTCTCTTTCTTTCTTTCTTTCTTTCTTTCTTTCTTTTTTATTTTGGTGGTACTGGAGGTGGAACCCAGAGGCTTTCTACCTCCGGACTATACTCCCAAACCTATTTTCTATTTTATTTGGAAACAGGGTCTCACTAAATTGCAGAGGCCCTCACTAAGTAGCTGAGGCTGGCTTCAAACCTGTACGATCCTCCTGTCTCAGCCTCCCAAGCGCGGGGATTACAAGCGTGCGTCACCATACCTGGCTTATTCTTTATTTTGAAACAGGGTCTTGCTAAATTGTAGAGGGCCTCACTAGGTAGCTGAGGCTGGCTTTGAATCTGTGATCCTTCTGTCTCAGCTTTCAAGTACTGAGATTACAGGCATATGCCACCACACTGAGCAAAAAAAAAAAAAAAAAAAAGTATTAAAAAAAATCTTCAAGCCGGGCGTGGTGGTGCACGCTTGTAATCCCAGCATTTGGGAGGCTAAGACAGGAGGATCACGGTTCAAGGACAGCCTCAGCTACTTAGTGAGGCCCTTTGCAACTCAGTGAGACCCTGTTTCAAAATAAAGAATAAGCCGGGCGTGGTGGCGCACGCTTGTAATCCCCGCGCTTGGGAGGCTGAGACAGGAGGATCGCGCAGGTTCGAAGCCAGCCGCGCGCGCTGGCTTAGGAGACCCTGTTTCCAAATTTAAAAAAAATGTAAAAATAGGTCTGGGAGTGTAGCCCAGAAGTAGAAGGGCTTCCAGGAACCCCAGTACCACCAATAAATAAATAAATAAATAAATAAATAAATAAATAAATAAATAAATAAATAATAAAATAAATAGGGATAGGGGTGTAGCTCGGAGGTAGAATGACCCTAGGTTCCATCCCAGAACCGCAAAAAAAATAAAAAATAAGAAAATAAATAAATAAGGGCCTGGTGATATGGCTCAGAGGTAGAATGCCCCTGCATTCAATCCGCAGTACCCCAAACACACAAACAAAAAAAAATCTCTGGTAATAACAGACCAGACCTGATTCATCAGGTCTTGCTAGATCTTTTCTCTAGCACTTGGTAGAGCTGATTAGTGACTACCTACTCTGGTCAAGGTACTTTTGCCAGAATTCCCACCAACAAACCACTCATTTCAATGAGGAAGCTAGGAGTGGTAAAAGTTATGTTTCTTATGGCTATCAAACATTTTACGGCTCAATTTACACTGTGTGTGTGTGTGTGTGTGTGTGTGTGTGTGTGTGTGTGTGTTACTGGGGACTGAGCCCAGGGATGTTCTACCTCTGAACTAAACCCCCACCCCTATATTATATTATATTATATTATATTATATTATATTTTGAAACAGGGTCTCACTAAATTGCAGAGGGCCTCACTAGGTTGCTGAAGTTGGCCATGAACCTGCGATCCCCCGGTCGTAGCCTCCCAAGTACTGGGATTACAGACCTGCTCTACCATGCCTGCTTCTCAATTTACTTTCAAACTGGAATAAGGGTGGGACCGGGTTTAAGGCTAGGCTGTTCGAGATCCAGATCCAGAGATCTTGCGCGCAGCAGGCTGTGTGAAGTGGACTGGATTAATATTTCTGCCTAGAGGTCAGACCAAAGTCAGTTAGAGCCCAGTGGCTACAGCAATTACAGTGGAAAAACCAAGTCAACAAACCTCACACCTACGAAATTGCTGGGAGTTGCTGCTCTAAAAGGGAGAACAGGGCTCCAACTCCAGGATCCCTGTGGGACAGGAGAACATGTGTCTTTCCCCCAGACCCACCAGCCACACAAATAACTTGCACCTGGCATCCCACTGTGGAGCACGGTTCATTTGTCTTGTTGGTTTATTGGCCTAGAGCTGGACACACACACAAATGCGGAGATAAATATTGGTCAGTTTCTCTAAATCTGGGTCCTCACTACGTATAGAGCTAGAGGCTGTAGAATTCTAAATCTTGCGTGCTGTGGCACAGAACCAGTGGCCTTCCCACTGACATCGCCCTTCTTCCCAGGAAACATGGGGAAAGAGGGCACAAACTGACAAGACGTGATCATTTTCAAATGACAAAATTGCAAATTTCCCAAATTCGAAACTCACGATACTCAAATTCCCCAGCTCAAATACATATATATTTTAATCTCCACTTTGCCACAATCTATTTTGTTGCCCAGAACCACCAAAATCTGTAAGCTATTTTCTTAATCACATTTTCAAAAAAAATAAAATAAAATAAAATAAAACAAATGCCTACAATCTCAATGCTTCCAAAATGTCCGTGGTTTTGGAATTTTGACCTATTCTGAAATTCAGATTGCCTGGTCCATCCTCAACCCCTTCCGTTCTCCTGTGCCTTCCCGCCTCAGGAACACAGGTGACGGGGACAGGGGGACGTGCTCAAGTCTGTCCCTGCCTCCAGGCCTTCCTCAGTCTCTCTTGTGGTTCCGCTGTATATATAGATATATATATATAATTTGTGTGTAGATATATATATATATATATGTATTCTTTATTATGTATTTTCGCAGTTTTTCTAAAGTGCCAGAAACAAGATTTGTGGGAATTTTTAGTGATTTTTTTTTTTGCATTTTTCCCTGTTTGAAAGTTTTTTTCCCCTCTTAAAAATTGGAACTTGGTACATTCAGTAGGGAATTCTTCACACGGGCTGTGGCCAAGACCAAGAAAAGTGCAAAGAGACAGAGAAGGAAGGAAGGAGTGACCCTCCCTCTGTGGTGAACATTCTAGGAGCCTGTCTAATGCCTCCCGTCCTACAGGCAGGGAGGGTGTGAGGGACGGGCGCTGTGGCCCTCCCAAGCTCACCTCTCTTCAAAAGCCATGATCTTGCCCTCTAGGCAGTTGCTGAGAAGGCAGCCATCTTGGCCCCAAAACACAGTAGCTGGGAGAAAAGCTGCCATCTTCTTGACAGCAACCTTTCCCCGTTTTGAAACTGCACTCCTCTAATTCCCATTTGTCAAATCTGCTCCCCTAAACTGGCTCTCCCCTTGTGAGCTGCTTTTTTTTTTTTTTTTTCCTCTTTAGGCGGAGAGATGGGTGGGATGAGAAATGTTCATCCAATTATCCAGCAGGGTGGCCCTGTTTTCAAAGAGAATTCGGAACAAACATTTCATCATCTCCCCCACTGGAAGGAAATATAGGGACCCCTGACCAGGGTTAACTAGTGCAAATTAGGGATTAGGGACTATTTAAGGTCCCTGTACCCCATCCTTAGGCTGGGATCTTTGGGTGTGGGGAACTGAGTCAAAGATGGGGTATAAGGTGCTATTTTGGAGGGAAAGTTGGTGGGGATACCCCAAAGCCCACCAGTAGCGTAGGATGGTTCCCCCAAAACCATCTGGAGTGATTGGTGAGGAGAGTGACACTGGGGAAGATGGGGGTAAAGGTCAGATGGAAGGTCATGTGCAAATCTTGGGCTTGCCCACCCATCCAACCCTCACCATTTCTCTGGCTATTTGGTCTAGTCTGGGAGAAACCATCAGGGGAAACAAAGGGGGAGGGGAGAAAGTAGAGTCCCTTTTCCATCCCATATGGAGCTCTTCCCTCCTGGCCCCCAAATCTGACTTAGCCCAGAAGAGGCCATATGAAAGGGCAGAAAGAGGTGTGATCTGTTCACCTCTTTCACCCTGGAAGAATCTGGGGCTCAATGGATTTGAGGGTCAAGGTAGGGCCAAGATTTCCCTGCCCTGGGCTGGAAAAGTGCTCAGCCATGGAACAGAGTGGTGGCCCTCCCACGGACATCTCCCTGACCAGGAGGATGGGAAGGACGTGGAAGATCCAAAGGCTTGGAAGCCAGGAAGGCGAGGCATCTGAACGGGAAGGAAACGGGACGGAACCCCCTGGGGAGGACGGACTCCAGCGCCAGGCTCCCCAGCAGGTGGGTTGGTATCACAATGGTCTGGTCCAGGCCCTGGGCCGCAAAGAATGGAATGTGCTAGGAAGCATCGGGGAAAGGCTTAGAGAGCTTTAGAGAGGGGATCACTGGGGAGAGATGGTTTCCCCTAGGTGTGTGAGTCAGGGGAGCGGGTTAGACATTCAGAGCTGGTGGGGGCCGTGAGTAGAGATTCAGATACATATATTGCTCAGTTGCCCCAAGGGCTGCAGAAGGGACGGGAGCTGGCCCTGACCCCCATGGAGGCCGTTCCCTGGAGGAAGATTGAGAGGGGAACCACCGAAGATCCCTTCCCAGATGATGGGAAAACTACAATCTCACACAAAGCAGCTGGCCCCTGAGCTCCAGGGGCCCCCAAGTCCCTGCACAAGAGTGTGGTGGGGCTCCCAAGGGGCAGGGAGGCCAGGGAGCTGGTAGTGGTAGGGGGTGCAGGAAGGGTAACATCTGGTGAAAGGGGTCTGACCCCAGAGTTCATCCTACATCTCCCTTCTGGGTTCTCT
Organism: Muscardinus avellanarius; assembly: GCF_963383645.1. Lineage (NCBI taxonomy): Eukaryota > Metazoa > Chordata > Mammalia > Rodentia > Gliridae > Muscardinus > Muscardinus avellanarius. The sequence continues at coordinate 16,076,172 of NC_137802.1, read as the reverse complement.
CTACCCCTGCCCTTTCCCCTTCTCCCTTAGGGGGAGCTGATGGAGGAAGAGTTGGGGGAGGAGGAGTTGGGGGAGTAGGGGGCGCTGCTTGAGGATTCACCGCGTAGCCAAAGACCCCTGGTAGGAAAGGAAGGGCCCCCCCACCCTTCTCATCAGGTAGGACCATGTTGAGAGCGACTGGGAGGGCAGCCAAGTTGCTGAAGTTGTAAGGGTAGGCAGCAAGGAGCTGGGGGCCATAGACGAGTGGGTAGGGCTCGGGGTAGAAGGTGACTTTGGCAGCCCCCACTCCCTCCACCCGGTCACCCTCTGCGGCCCCCACCGGCCCCTCACTCCCAGATTTCCCTCTGCCTCCACCAGACTCCCGGCCACTACCTATCAGGGCCAGTGGAAATTCCTGCACGGGCTGGTATGCATAGCTGCCGCCCCCTGCCACCGGGGGCTCCTCACCCCCCGAAATGACAGGGTCTTGGAGTGAGGCGGGCTCGGAAGCTTCCTCTGCAGCAGTGCTCCCACTGCCGGCCTCCCCGCTGGAGGAGGACACCTGCATCTCCTGGGGGGCCTCCTCCTTGATGTCCCCGGGCCTGGCGCTGGCGCTGCCCTTGGAGTAGGCGATGACAGGGGTGGGGGTGCCCCCTGGCCGTTCTGCGGCGTGCCTCTGCCCGTGGCGGCCCAGCGCGGCTGCGGTCTTGCACACCTTGGCGCAGTGCGGGCAGGTGAAGCGCGTGGACGGCCTCCGTCCGGCGCGGGAGCTGTGGGAGCCCCCAGCGTGGGCCTCCTGGTGCCTTCGCAGCTTCCTCAGGGTGGCAAAGGTCTGGGCACAGTCCCCACAGCGGTGCCTCCGCTCGCCGCGGGCGCGCCCCACGGGGCTCTCCACCGCGGGGGTCTCCTCCCAGCCTCTCCGTTCCAGCTTCTGCCTCCAGCGTGGTGGCCGCCGTCCTCGGGGCAGGCCGCCCGCAGCCCCAGCCTTGCGCTTGGGCTTGTAGTAGTAGGGCCTCCAGAGCTCGTCTTCCCCACCGTCCTTGGATTCCTCCTCTTCCTCGCCCTCCTCCTCGCCCTCCTCCTCTTCCTCGTCCTCCTCCTCGCTCTCCTCCGCCTCCTCTCCACTCAGCTCTCCAGGACGCAGGTCAGTTTCTGAGATGCGCCGCTTGACAATGGCCTCCTCCCCGATTCGCACGGTGATCTGACACAGCGGGGGCGGAGCCTGCAGCTGAGAGGAGCCCCGGCCGGGCCCTGGAGGGGCGCCCCCTCCCCCAGCGATCCCACCCACTGGCTTGGCCGTGTAAGTCAGAGTCCTCCCCGCGCGCTGCCGGCCCTTGGCCTCCTCGGCCACCTTGGCTGGCCCTGCGGCGGTGGCCGGGCTGACAGCGGCGGTGGCTGGGCTGGTGGGTGTTGCTGCAGGCTCGGGGGGAGGAGGCGGGTACTCTCGCTTCTTGGGGGGCCTCGGGGGAGCAGTGTAAGTGATGACTGAGGCGGCCTGGGACCCTCCAGCGCCGGTGGGTCCACTGCCCGCTCCACCGCTGCTTCCGCCCCCGTGGACGATGACAGAAGGAGCGGGATGAGCAAAGGCGATGACAGAGGGCGGTGGGCCAGGCTCTGGGGCAGGCGGGGGTCCAGGCGGGGGGCTGGCTGGCATTGCCACAGGGGCCGGTGTGCGGAGGCCTGGAGAAAGGGGGGCCTCGGGGGCTCCCTGGCTGTAGGTCTTATAGGGCCGCTTGGCAGCCCGCATGGGCAGCAGGCGGTACAGCTTCAGGGTGTTGAGTTTGGGCTTGTAGCCTCCATTGGGGGTCTTCTCACTGGCTAGGAGGCCCGGGCTGATGCCGTGGAAGGCTCGCTGGTGCGTCTTCAGGTTATAATAGGTGACAAAGGTCTCCCAGCAGAAGATGCACTGGTACCTGGGCCAGGAGAGCAGGGAACAGGCAGAACACAGTCACTTGAGTCAGGGCCCTGAGCCAGGGCCTCAGCTTCCTTCACAGCTCGGAGGCCCCAGCCACCTTCTTACCCCCATGCTGCTCACCACCCCGCAGCCTCGGAGGCCGCCAGTGCCAGCTTGGCAGCCCCGCCCGCTGCCAGTCTCTGCCTTGGCTGTTCCATCTGTGAAGTGGGAACGGTCATACACCTGACTACAAAGCCTCCTTCTAAAGCACAGAAGACAGGACGGGGATTGGCCGGAGAACAAGGACACACGGGAAGTGCCAGGCACTCTTGTGCTCATTACAGGGACGGTAGACATGCCTTGGCCCCCAGAGCCCTCCTCTGGGAGGGCATCTTTCTCTTTCCTTCCTGGCTTTCCCCATGGCACCAGGCCAGACACAGCAGGCAAGTGCTGAAGGAGCTGGGGCTGGAGGGAGGCCTGTGGGTGAGTGCCGAGAGCAGGCGAGCCACACTCAGCGTGACTTTCTAGGCTGCTCTGCACACTCCCTTGCTCGTCCCTGACCCCCAGGATGGAGCCCAGGCCGCTCACCTGCGCTCCCCGGTGTGCCACACCTCGTGCTTGGTGCGGTACTCAGCCAGGGCGAACACCTTCTCACAGTAGCGGCAGGGATACTTCCTCCGCCACGAGTGGACATTGCTGTGCCGCTTCAGGCTGGACAGGGTCACGTAGGATCGCTCACAGGCTGCGCACACGTACAGCACATGGCCGCCCACCACCTTCACCACGTGCTCAGGGCCCCCTCGGAAGCCCACGGGTGGGGGCAGGGCCGAGGCATCCACTCCTGCAGGACCACCAGGGCCAGAGCCCCCAGCTCCCAGCCCTGCAGACCCTCGAGTTCCGGTCCCCCGGCGACACTGGGCCTCATGCGTCTGCAGCCGCTTAGGATGGATGAAGCTCTTTCCACATCGAGGGCAAGGGATGGGCCGCCGGGACAGGGCAGGCTGTGAGTCAGGGGCCTGGGCTTCAGCCCCGTCCCCCTCCCACTCTCCATCTGGCCTAGGCCCAGGCCCAAAGCTGTCCTCTTCAGGCTGCGAGGTGGCCATGGGGGTCGGGGTAGGAGGTACCCAGGCATCGCCTCCCTCCCCCAGGCCCTGCAGGCGGGAGATGCCCAGCCGGCGCCCCAGGGCTCCGATCTCTGCCACTGCTGCCCCATCCCCTCCACCACCAGGGAGTGCCAGTCGGGCACTGTAGATAAAGTTGAGGACATCAGAGAAGGCAGCAGCTGGGACCCCGGGAAGCTCCAGGACCCGGGGAGGGGATGAAGCAGGGGGAGAGGCTGGAGGGGGAGAGGAGGAAGAGGAAGAGGCAGCTGTGGTGGTGGCGGGGTTGGGAGCCAAGCCCCCAGTGACTGGTGGGAGGGGCAACGGGGCTGAAGCTAGCAGGGCCTCTCTGAAGAAGGGACTGGAGGCAGCCAGGACACTGCGGTGAGCAGGGAACTTGGTGTCTCCAGCTATGAGGGTGACATCACAGAAGAGGCCACGGAGCCGTTGCTCATTGAGCTGGCGCAAGACGGCGGGGGCATGGGACGGGTCCGTCACCTCTGCAGGGGGGGGCATGGCGCCAGCCTAGATGTGGAGAGAAGAGGCCAGGGAGAATCTCAGAGGCTGAGCAGGGTGAATTGGGCAAGGGTGAGAGGCTGCTGGTCAGAAACTGGTAGAAGGCCGAGTAATTTCTGGTCACAGAAGTCAGGGTTGAGCTGGGTATGGTGGCCCAGGCCTGTAATCCTAGTACTTAAAGGATAACACAGGAGAATCACAGATTTGAGGCCAGTCTCAATAACATGGACCCTCAGCAATTTAGCAAGACCCATTTTCAAAAATAAAAATTGAGCCGGGCGTGGTGGCGCACGCTTGTAATCCCTGCGCTTGGGAGGTGGAGACAGGAGGATTGCACAGGTTCAAAGCCAGCCTCAGCTGGCTTAAAAGAGACCCTGTTTCCAAATAAAATATAAAATAGGTCTGAGAGTGTAGCCCAGAGGTAGAAGGCCCCTGGGTTCCATCCCCAGTACCACCAAAAAAAATAAAATAAAAATAAATAAATAAAATAAAAATAAAAATTGAGCTGAGCATGGTGGCACATCCTTGTAAACCCAGCATTTGGGAGGCTGAGACAGGAGGATTGCAGTTCGAGGACAGCCTCAGCTACTTAGTGAGGCCCTTTGCAACTCAGTGATACCCTGTTTGAAAATAAAGAATAAAAAATAGGGCTGGGGGTGTAGCTCGGAGGTAGAATGCCCCTGGATTCCATCCCCAGTACCGCATAAATAAATAAATAAATAAATAAATAAATAAATAAATAAATAAATTAGCTGAGCATGGTGGCCCACACTTATAATCCCAGTACTTGGAAGGCTGAGACAGGAGGATGGCAGGTTAGAAGACAGCCTCAGCAAGTAGTGAGACTATCATCAACCTAGCGAGACCCTATTTCAAAATAAAAATAAAATAGGGCTAGGGGTGCAGCTCAGAGGTAAAATGCTCCTGGAGTTAAAAAAAAAAAAAAAAAAGGTCAGGGGTTAATACTTAGCTGACCAATATCCAAGACCAGTATGTCTAACATCTGGGGCTGGAAGAGAGGCAGGGATACCACAGGTCGTGGTAAGAATGGAATCCCCTCTCTTGTAGGAAGGATCAGGAAGCTCCCACAAAGACTGCTAACCATCTCCCAAAACTCCCCAGCCCGGACAAATGGCCGTCCTTGCTGGCCTGCTGCTTTAGGTCTCGGTTTTCCTAGCCGCAGCCCTCTGGGCACCCTCTCACCTGAGAGCACAGTCAACATGAGCGGACTGGGGGGTGACTCAGTGTTTTCCTTCTGCCCGGCCTCTTCCTTCTGTGGAGAAACAGAAACCACGTCAGAGGAAGCAAGGAGACAAGAGGAGTCCTCAGGGTGAAAACTAAAAGGGCGGCAGCAGTGAGCGGAGGCACGGTGGTCCAGGGCAGACCCTGCCCCTCCTGGTAGCCTCTGTCTAGCATTCGTGTAGGTGTGCCAATGAGACATGCAAGGTCACACAGATTATTGCAGAGCCCTGTTCTGCTGGTCCAGAGAAGTAGCCGACAAGATCATTTGCATGTTCCCAATGGGC